>NC_088410.1:12995837-13073337 GCF_034236695.1 Oncorhynchus nerka
AACAGGGCGCATACAATTGACCAGCCCAAACACAGGACCAAATAGTCCGGAGAATAACCACACGAAAACCACCATACAACAGAGTAACAAAAACAATCCAGCACAAAACAAGGGCGGGACAACCTACTATATATAAGGACGCTAATTAAACTAAAATACACACAGGTGAAACTAATAAGACAAAACCAACAGACAAACAAAAAAGGGATCGGTAGTGGCTAGTAGGACGGTGACGACGACCGCCGAGCACCGCCCGAACAGGCAGGGGAGCCAACTTCGGCGGAAGTCGTGACAGACACCCAGTAAAATACCACTTAAGTAAAAGTCTAAAAGTATTTGGCTTTAAATATACTTTAGTATCAAAACTAAATGTAAATGCTAAAATACTGCTTATACTTAATACTTAAGTATCAAAAGTAAAAGTATAATTTATTTCAAATTCCTTATATAAAGCAAACCAGACGGCAACATTTTCCAGTTTTTTTAATTTAGTTGGCCAGGGGTACACTTCAACACTCAGACATCATTACAAATTAAGCATGAGTGTTTAGTGAGTCCACCAGATAAGAGGCAGTAGGGATGTTCTCTTAAATTAATACGTGTGTGAATTAGATAATTTTCCTGTCCTGCTAAGCATTCAAAATATAATGAGTACTTTTGGGTGTCGGGGGAAAATAATTTTCTTTAGGAATGCAGTGAAGCAAAAGTAAACGTTTTCATAAATATAAATAGTAAAGTACAGCCCAAAAACTACTTAAGTATTACCTAATAGCCTATGTATTCTTAATCACCATCAGTAGCATCACTACTCCACTACTGAGTTGTCATTGTCATCTGAACAGAAGACTAATGTTCTCTTTCTCTCCTAGAGGGTGGATGTGACTTCCTGTCTGTAGCCCATGTGACTGATGATGACAGTATGGAGTTTCTCCATCACCATGAGACAAGAGAAACTCATGTCATATTAAACATCACTAAATTCAGCAAATATGGCATCACCAAGGATAAGGAAGCTCCTGTGTCTCCTATCCGTGCTCTGGTGCTACTATTTTACAAACTCCCAGATGATAAGAATAGTTCCACCCTAAATGTGTTGTTGCTGCCCAGAAATGTTGACATTGATGAGGTAAGTAGATCAGAGTTGTCAAACTCCTCTTTGGTTGGAATTCTATCAAACTCGCACTGTTGAACTCACCTTTTTCCACAGAAAAGCATTTTTGGGGGTAATGTAACTGTAAACAGGGAATTGAAAACTGTGGGGGGGTCTCGCTCGCAAACCCAAGAGGACATCCTCAAGGTCAGAAGGTGACATTTGGGCTTCCATATTTCAGGCAGTGCTACCTCATTATGACTGTGTGTTCCAAACCATTTTCAATCCTCTCAAGGTGTGTAAGACCAGGAGGACAAGGAATGGAGACCGAGAAATCTACATTGAAATAAATCCTAACTGTAGACTAACCCGGGACCAAGAATACACCCTCTCCACCAATCTAACAGATGAACATCACATAGATCCAGAGGTAGGCTAATAAATATGACATGAGAGAGGAAATGTGTTAACACATGTCAATACTTTGTGATGCTACCTTGATAACATATAGAAATCACATACAATTCTGCTTGACTTGATACTTCTGCTTTTTTTTAGAATGCAGAGTTTGTGGATTATGATTCCTATACAAACTACATGCCAACATTTCAGTTGCGTTTAAAAACTGTTGTTGAGGAAGTGAATCTTCTTCTGGAAGAACATGGCGGTCCTGAAAATGAACGTGTATGGAACCGCCTTGTTTCACTACCAGGTAACTGAAACTCAGAGAGAGTAGGAGTTACAATAGAACTAGTAGTAATATTAACATTTTACATTTAAGTTTTACATTAAATTAGTAACAGTCATCATAATAGCATGGTAGTAGTAGTAGCAGCAGTAAAGAAGTAGTAGTAGCAGCAGCAGTAGTAGTAGTAACAGTAGTAGTAACAGTAGTAGCAGTAGTAGTAACAGTAGTAGTAACAGTATTAGTAGTAGTAGCAGCGGTAGTCGGAGCAGTAGTCAGAGTTGGAGTAGGAGTAGGAGTAGGAGTAGGAGCAGTAGGAGTAGGAGCAGTAGGAGCAGTAGTAGTAGTAGTAGTAGTAAACTCAACAAAAAAAGAAATGTCCTCTCACTGTCAACTGCATTTATTTTCAGAAAACTTAACATGTGTAAGGGATCACCCCCCTGAAATGGGCAAAAATGAATGGGATCATATTGGTACCGTATGAAACATATACACGATGTACAATACCACTCAATTGGACATCGTTTCATTCAAAGCTGATTGTAAATGTCATATGGCAAATGCCAAGTGGAACAAATATCCAATAGATGGCGAGTGCGCTCCACCGTCATTTTTCATATTGCAAATGTAGCACAAGTCAAGACCCAAGAGAAAAATGTTGAAAATTTGAAACATTTTTCAAAAACTTATCACCACCTTAAAAAAGTGCATTCTGGACCGTTTTTTTCAATTACACATGTATAAGACCTGTATGAACATACTTTTGTCAAATTGTTTTAATTTTTTTTTTTTTTTACTTGTCCATAAGGCATATGTTTTGTCCATTTGCAATATGATTTCATAAGAAGTCAAAAGTCGAAAATAACGATTTTTAAAAAATGTATTTTTATTTCACCTTTATTTAACCAGGTAGGCTAGTTGAGAACAAGTCCTCATTTGCAACTGCGACCTGGCCAAGATAAAGCATAGCAGTATGAACAGACAACACAGAGTTACACATGGAGTAAACAATTAACAAGTCAATAACACAGTAGAAAAAAAGGGGAGTCTATATACATTGTGTGCAAAAGGCATGAGGAGGTAGGCGAATAATTACAATTTTGCAGATTAACCTGTTAGTACTCTAGGGGCAGTATTTCATTTTTGGATAAAAAGACGTGCCCGTTTTAAGCGCAATATTTTGTCACGAAAAGATGCTCGAATATGCTTGGAATTGATAGTTTTGGAAAGAAGACAGTCTTAAGTTTCCAGAAATGCAAAGATTTTCACTGTGAGTCCCTTAGAACAAATGCTTCGGGCAAAACCAAGATGTATGACCGACCAGGAAATCCACAGGATTTCTGAGGCTACGTTTTCCATGATCGCCTTATATGGCTGTGAATGCGACAGGAATGAACGGACTCTTTCTCTCGTTTCCCCAAGGTCTCTGCAGCATTGTGACGTATTTGTAGGCATATCATTGGAAGATTGACCATAAGAGACTACAATTGCCAAGTGTCCCTCTTGGTGTCTGCGTGGCATTCGGTGCGCAAAAATCAAGTCCCATTATTTTTCCTTTCAAATCTCAGAACAAAGCAGGGTACAAGGACGGTGCTTTCAATGGAGAGAAATATGACAAACCACCTTCAGGATTGATTCAAACAACGTTTTCCATGTTTCAGTCGATATTATGGAGTTAATTCGGAAAAAAGTTCGACATGTAGGTGACTGAATTTTCGGTTAGTTTCGGTAGCCAAATGCATAGTAACAAAAGGGAACGATGTGTCCTACACAAGAATCTTTCAGGAAAAACTGGACATCTGCTATGTAACTGAGAGTCTCCTCATTGAAACATCTGAAGTTCTTCAAAGGTAAATTATTTTATTTGATTCCTTGGCTGGTTTTTGTGAATATGTTGCGTGCTAAATGCTAACGCTAATGCTAAGCTAGCTATCACCACTCTTACACAAATTAGTGATTTTCTCTGGTTCTAAAGCATATTTTGAAAATCTGAGACGACAGGATTGTTAAGAAAAGGATAAGCTTGAGAACAGGCATATTTATTTCATTTCATTTGCGATTTTTAGAAATCGCTAACGTTGCGTTATGGTAATGAGCTTGAGGCTGTAGTTACGCTACCGCATACGGGTTTGGGCGGACTATGAGGTTAACACTGGAGTGATAAATGATCAGATGGTCATGTACAGGTAGAGATATTGGTGTGCAAAAGAGCAGAAAAGTAAATAAATAAAAACAGTATGGGGATGAGGTAGGTAAAAATGGGTGGGCTATTTACCGATAGACAGCTGCAGCGATCGGTTAGCTGCTCAGATAGCAGATGTTTGAAGTTGGTGAGGGAGATAAAAGTCTCCAACTTCAGCGATTTTTGCAATTCGTTCCAATCACAGGCAGCAGAGAACTGGAACGAAAGGCGGCCAAATGAGGTGTTGGCTTTAGGGATGATCAGTGAGATACACCTGCTGGAGTGCGTGCTACGGATGGGTGTTGCCATCGTGACCAGTGAACTGAGATAAGGTGGAGCTTTACCTAGCATGGTGCCCCCTATTGGATGGGCACGGGTGGGGGGTGCTCCCTACCCAACTGTAGACCCCTTGCTCCCCCTAAAGGCATTAAACACCATTTTAAAATTGTGCTTCTGGTAACACATTCCAATCACCAGGTACACCGCTGTCCATTTGCAATATGTTTCAATGGGCATTTACCATCACGAATTTGACATGCTCAAAAATATTGCAGAAATACAAAATTGACTGGCTTGATGAACTCTGGATGGCCGGGCAGTGATAGTGGTTCCTCTCCATCGCTCATTGTGTTGATTTCATCATATCCATTTGGTGATGTTTTTTCACTGTTGAATCATATTGAGTACAGACATCCATTTTTTAAAACCTCCATAAATCACTCGGGCCAGCCCCCATTGATTTGGGGCCGTAGTATAGTGCTCCCATATCTGGCATGGAAGTCTGGATGCCCTCTAAAAGCATTTAAAACTGTTTTGAAAATCATACCTGTAAAGTGGCTGATCCACTGGATGTCATAAGGTGAACGCACCAATTTGTAAGTCGCTCTGGATAAGAGCGTCTGCTAAATGACTTAAATGTAATGTTAAATGTAATACCTGGTAACCCAAAACATGAAACATAGCCTAAACTCCTGCAGAAATGCAAAATTGACTTGCCCCATGAATTCAGGATGGCCAGGCAGTGATAGTGGTTCCTCTCCATCGCTCGATGGTGCCATGAGAGAAGTGGGACTGTGTCGTTTTTTAACGGTTTTTAAAAAATGTCCAAAATGACTAGGGGCACCCCCTATTGGATTGGGACGGATGGGGGGTGCTCCCTACCCAAAGGCATTTAAAACCATTATAAAAATGTTATCCTGGTAACCCGTTCCAATCACCAGGCGCACGGCTGTCCATTTGAAATATGTTTACCATCACAAATTTGACATGCTCAAAAAAACTGCAGGAATGTGAAATTGACTGGATGGCCGGGCAGGGATTCTAGGTCCTCTCCATCGCTCGTTGGTGTTGATTTCAGATTGTCATTTTGGTACCTCACTGTTTAACCATATTGCAAATGTACAAAAGTCAACCAGCATGTCAGTGTCCATCAGTCAATTAGATATCTTTCTGACACCAAACTGATACAAACGGACACCCACTTTTTCCAACTAGTTTAGAAGCCAATTATCACATATTTCAGAGCAGGCCCAAAATTCACAGCGCCTTCTGTTTAAACCATTATAAAAACATATAATACGTAGTTACTATCTAGCTGCGGGTCCAGTTCTGACATTATGTGTAGGCATAGCTGAGGCGACCTCGAATCCCAAGTTTCGGCTCGATAGGTCATTTGGAGCCTGAGCAGCGACCTTAATTGGTGCTGAAAATCCACTTTTTCTGGGCGTTGCTACAGGGTCCTTGAATGAGCTATCGGACAGAAACGTTGGGGTCTGTCTCTATGCACCTAGTCTTGTGACTCTGGGACCTTTCTAAATATCGTCATTTTCATAATGGTCAAAATGAATTGAAGTTATTGAAAATGTACGAGGCTGTTTCTCAGTCTGAGAACCTTCTAGAGCCACAACTCACCGTGCACTATCAACCTGAGCTCTATAACAGGTTTCTAAAGTTTCAGAGCTCTAACGGTTCTTTGATAGTTTGAACAAAAGTAACTATTGCTTTTGTGTCTCTAAGCCCCACACTGTGTTACTCCATTCTTTCTGAGTTTTTCTTGGAAATCTGATGGGAGACATGACTGATTTACAGTTCATGAGGGTTTCCTAATCACACATATGAAGTTTTGAAAAGATCTGACCTTTTTAACCCTTCAAAACAACCACCATGACACAATTTTAAGGTAAAGGACCGTACATTTGCAATATGGAGTTTCTCACCAACCATACGGCAAATGTTAAAATGTTCCCTTCATGTATGTAAATATTTGTATGAACATAACAAGATTGAGACATAAACTGAACAAGTTCCACAGACATGTAACTGTCAGAAATTGAATAATGTGACCCTGAACAAAGGGGGGTCAAAATCAAAAGTAACAGTCAGTATCTGGTGTGGCCACCAGCTGCATTAAGTACTGCAGTGCATCGCTTCCTCATGGACTGCACCAGATTTGCCAGTTCTTGCTGTGAGATGTTACCCCATTCTTCCATCAAGGTGTGTAATGCTCATTCCTTCAACGATAAATGTGAATCCGACCATCACCCCTGGTGAGACAAAACCGCGACTCGTCAGTGAAGAGCACTTTTTGCCAGTCCGGTCTGGTCCAGCGACGGTGGGTTTGTGTGCATAGGCAACGTTGTTGCCGGTGATGTTTGGTGAGGACCTGCTTTACAACAGGCCTACAACTTCTCAGTTCAGCCTAACTCAGCCTATTGCGGACAGTTTCAGCACTGATGGAGGGATTGTGCGTTCCTGGTGTAACTCGGGCAGTTGTGGTTGCCAACCTGTACCTGTCCCGCAGATGTGATGTTCGGATGTACCGATCTTGTGCAGGTGTTGTTACACGTGGTCTGCCACTGCGAGGACGATCTGCTGTCCGTCCTGTCTCCCTGTAGTGCTGTCTTAGGCGTCTCACAGTACGGACATTGCAATGTATTGCCCTGGCCACATCTGCAGTCCTCATGCCTCCTTGCTGCATGTATAAAGCACGTACACACAGATATGCAGGGACCCTGGGGATCTTTCTTTTGGTGTTTTTTAGAGTCAGTAGAAAGACCTCTTTAGTGTCCTAAGCTTTCAAAACTCTGACCATAATTGCCTACCGTCTGTAAACTGTTAGTGTCTTAAGGACGGTTCCACAGGTGCATGTTCATTCATTGTTTATGGTTCATTGAACAAGCATGAGAAACAGTGTTTAAACCCTTTACAATGAAGATCTGTGAAGTATTTTGGATTTTTATGAATTATCTTTGAAAGAGGGTCCTGAAAAATTGACTTTTCTTTTTTTGCTGAGTTTAGTAGTAGCAGGATTAGCAGTAGTAAAATAAGTAGTAGTAGTAGTAGTAGCAGTAGTGAAATAAGTAGTAGTAGCAGCATTGTATCTTGCCTGCAGTGTAACCTAGCTCACTTTAAATACTACTGTATATGCCCACTTCTTAATGAAACGGATGCTCTGTCAAGTGGCAAAATGTCTCCAGGAGCATACGTAATCAAGGTATCTTTTCATCCACAGTTACACCTCCAGATGGCGCTAGAGCAGGTAAATATAATTTCCTGTCTTCTCACAAGAGATTTAATTGTGATAGAGGACAGAGTTCCCTAATAGCAGATTTTTGCAGTAAACACAATAATGCAGCTTTTTAAAATCCTATTGATAAGCGCAAGAAAACAGTCACTAATTAGTTACTTAATGCTGAGCGAGTGTTGCACCTTTGCCTTTCCAATTATGATTTAATTGTTCGGTCGACTCCTGTGGTTAAGTGCCGTCCACTTCTTTTCAAATTCAATTACAATCTCAGCAAGACGGCATCATCACAAACATTTTGCTACGTTACAGCCCCCCAAACAAATGAAATACCTTGTTTGCGTTGAGACTCGTGTGTGTCAGGTACGTCCTTGAGATGTCTCTGCTACTTGATTGGAGGCCACCTGTGGTATATTAAGTTGATTGGACATCATTTGGAAAGGCACACAACTGTCTATGTAAGGTCCCACAGTTGACAGTGCATGTCAGAGCAAAAACCAAGCCATGAGGTCAAAGGAATTGTCCGTAGAGCCCCGAGACAGGATTGTGTGGAGGCACAGATCTGGTGAAGGGTACCAAAACATTTCTGCAGCATTGAAGGTCCCCAAGAACACAGTGGCCTCAATCAGTAAATGGCACCTGACAGCCTGCTTGGAGTTTGTCAAAAGGCACATAAAGGACTCTCAGACCATGATAAACAAGATTCACTGGGTCTGATGAAATTAAGATTTAACTCCTTGGCCTGAATGCCAAGCGTCATGTCTGGAGGCAACCTGACACATTCCCTATGGTGAAGCATGGTGGTGGCGGCATCATGCTGTGGGGATATTTTTAGCGGCAAGAACTGGGATACTAGTCAGGATCGAGGGAAAGATGAACGGAGCAAAGTACAGAAAGATCCTTGATGAAAACCTGCTCCAGAGCGCTCAGGACCTCAGACTGGGGTGATGGTTCACCTTCCAACCGGACAACGACCCTAAACACACAGCCAAGACAATGCAGGAGTGGCTTCCCTGAATGTCCTTGAACCTGGACATAAACCCGATCTAACATCTCTAGAGAGACCTGAAAATAGCTGTGCAGCGAAGCTTCCCATCCAACCTGACAGAGCTTGAGAGGATCTGCAGAGAAGAATGTGAGAAACTCCTCAAATACAGGTGTGCCAAGCTTGTAGCGTCATACCAAAGAAGACTCAATGCTGTAATCACTGCCAAAGGTGCTTCAACAAAGTACTGAGTAATTGTCAGAATATTTATGTAAATGTGATATTTCATTTTAAATTAATTTGCAAGAATGTAAAAAAAAAAAACTGTTTTTTTGCTTTTTCATTATGGGTGTCACGCCCTGACCTTAGAGCTTTTTTATTCTCTATTTTGGTCAGGTCAGGGTGTGACTAGTGTGGGTACCCTATTTTTTTGTATTTCTATGTTGGCCTGGTATGGTTCCCAATCACAGGCAACTGTCTATCGTTGTCTCTGATTGGGGATCATATTTAGGCAGCCTTTTCCCAACTGTTGTTTGTGGGATCTTGTTTTTGTGTAGCTGCCTGTGAGCAGCCCAGAACATCACATTCAGATGACCGTGACAGAAGATCCCACCACCCACGGACCAAGCAACGTGCCCAGGAGGATCAGGGATCCTGGGCCTGGGTGCAAAGCCAGGAGTAGAGGACATCCTGGACGTGGGACAAAATCATGTCAGGAGACAAAAGCCTGCCATGGAAACAGGCGGAAGCAGCGAAGGAGGAACAACGACGACGCCAGGGTTCGCGGCCACGACGCAAGCCCAAAGGACAGCCTGAAAAACATTTTTTTGGGGGGGGGGGGGAAACGGAGTGGTCGGCGGAGCCGAGGGGTGAACCAGAGCCAGTCAGGGAGTCGAGTGAGGAACTCGACGAAAGATTCCGGAGAGAGGTGTTGGCGTTGAGAGCGCTGCAGAGCGGGCGTGCTGAGGAGCGTGACATCAGTCCGGTGTCATATGCACCAGTTTCACACATCTGGCCTCCAGGGCGCCTCCCCAGTCCGGTACGTCCTGTGTCTCCTCCACGCACTCGCCCTGAGGTGTGTCACCGTTCCGGTACAATGTGTGCCAGTTCTACGCACCGTGTCTCCAGTGCGCCTCCACAGCCCAGGACGCCCTGTGCCAGCTCCCAACATTTACCGTGCGAAGGTTGTTATCTGTCCAGGACGCGTTGTGCCAGGCCTATGCTCCAGACTTCCAGTGCGCCTCCACGGTCCAATATATCCTGTGCGTCTCCCCAGCCCGGTACATCCTGTGCCAGCTCCACGCACCCGAGCCTCCAGCGACGGACGGCGGTCCGATTCCCCCGGCGACGGTCGGCGCTCCGATTCCCCTGGCGACGATCCACGGTCTGGAGCCTCCGGCGACGGTCCATGGTCCGGTTCCACGGAAGCGGAGGGATCCGCGAGCAGAGCGGGGTCTACATCCCGAACCGGGGCCGCTACCGAGGCTAGAAGCCCACCGGGACCCTCCCCCATAGAATCAGGTTTTGCGTCCGGAGTCCGCACCTTTGGGGGGGGATACTGTCACGCCCTGACCTTAGAGAGCCTTTTTATTCTCTATTTTGGTTAGGTCAGGGTGTGACTAGGGTGGGTACTCTAGTTTTTTTGTATTTCTATGTTGGCCTGATATGGTTCCAAATCAGAGGATGATTGGGGATCATATTTAGGTAGCCTTTCCCCACCTGTTGTTTGTGGGATCTTGTTTTTAGGTAGCTGCCTGTGAGCAGCCCAGAACTTCACGTTTAGTTTTCTTCTGTATTGTTGTTGGTGAGTTTCATATTTATTAAACATGTGGAACTCTAAGTACGCTGCGCCTTGGTCCATTCATTCAGACGACAGTGACAATGGGGTATTGTGTGTAGATTATTTGGGTGGGGGGACAATTTAATCAATTTTAGAATAAGGCTGTAACGTAAAAAAATGTGGAAAAAGTCAAGGGGTCTGAATATTTCCCGAATGCACTGTAATAACATGATTTGAACTGTAAAAAGTTATGACATTTTAATGTAATTAGAATGAACACAATTAGTCATATGGAGCAAAGTACAGAGAGATCCTTGATGAAAACCTGCTGTTGTTCAAAAAGTAGACATGTTCTTGTCATGAGAATTTTCAATCCCAATAATAATAACTGACAATCAATAGCTCTGACCAATCCCCGAGGTTTGTAAGACCGTGGGTATAATAGTAATTAGTCAAAGACTCAGCTTATGCAAAAGGTTAGTAGAGTTTATTCAAAGAACGTTATTCAAAGAAAGTCAAGAATACAAAGACATCCATTTTATAGCTGCGCACATACTTCCACACAACCAGTAGATATCCTACACACATACTTCCACACAACCAGTAGATATCCTACACACATACTTCCACACAACCAGTAGATATCCTACACACATACTTCCACACAACCAGTAGATATCCTACACACATACTTCCACACAACCAGTAGATATCCTACACACATACTTCCACACAACCAGTAGATATCCTACACACATACTTCCACACAACCAGTAATTATCCTACACACATACTTCCACACAACCAGTAGATATCCTACACACATACTTCCACACAACCAGTAGATATCCTACACACATACTTCCACACAACCAGTAGATATCCTACACACATACTTCTACACAACCAGTAGATATCCTACACACATACTTCCACACAACCAGTAGATATCCTACACACATACATACACAAAAATAGTAAATATCCTACACACATACTTCCACACAACCAGTAGATATCCTACACACATACTTCTACACAACCAGTAGATATCCTACACACATTCTTCCACACAACCAGTAGGTTTCCTACACACATACTTCCACACAACCAGTAGATATCCTACACACATACTTCCACACAAACAGAAGGTATCCTACGCAACGCACATGCTGTCTCACTACCCAGCCGACAGAGATTAGGGAGACCTCGAGACATTGAGACGTACTCCATGTCCTCTCCCAAATCTCTAGTCAGGTCGGCACCGAATTTGGCTCAGACAGTCTGTGTTTAAGATACTACAAAGACATATTGTCCAGATATATTGTTTTACCCTAATTCTGACTAAAACTACACTCACAGATATATCATTTTATTGACTACTCAATTTCAAACAATTATATGGTTTCAGGGTGGAATATTCTAATCATTCATTTAAACATATAAATCCCATTAACCGTTCTTCCACTCCAAAATAATTCCAGCATCCAAACTGCATGAACCTGCTGCTCCCCTTATGGCCATTTCAACCCACCCCCCTCAACAGGCGTCCACTCTGCCCCCCACCTCAATGGTAATTCAATCACTGTTACAGTTGTTAATATGAATATATTATCATCTCTATTTTATTATTATATTTCAATGTTTTGTTTCACTTTGTCCTCATTGGACATTTACTCTGTCTGACTGCTGCTCCCTCTATAAATATATAAAACATTATATATATGTTTTAGAAATCATGATGTAATTAGAAAACTGTTGGAACTTTTATATTTCTTGGAACTTTGAGTTTCTGTTTTATTTAGTACATTTTAAATTTGTTCCATTGTGTCTGTGTGTGTGTGTGACTCTGTGTGTGTGTGTGTGTCTCTCTGTGTGTGTGTGTGTGTGTGTGTGTGTGTGTATGTGTGTCTGTGTGTGTGTGTGTGTCTCTGTGTGTGTGTGTCTCTCTCTGTGCGTGTGTGCGTGCATGTCTGCGTGTCTGCGTGTGTGCGTGTCTGCGTGTGTGTGTGTGTGTGTGTGTGTGGTGTGTGTAGAAGCTGGTAGCCGCTTCTGAGAGGGAACAGAAGCCAGCAGGGGCAAAGAGGGCCAAACTCCACAGCACCTCTTCTGGAATGTAAGTGGACATTGAGTATACAGTGCCTTGCGAAAGTATTTGGCCCCCTTGAACTTTGCGACCTTTTGCCACATTTCAGGCTTCAAACATAAAGATATAAAACTGTATTTTTTGGTGAAGAATCAACAACAAGTGGGACACAATCATGAAGTGGAACGACATTTATTGGATATTTCAAACTTTTTTAACAAATCAAAAACTGAAAAATTGGGCGTGCAAAATTATTCAGCCCCCTTAAGTTAATACTTTGTAGCGCCACTTTTGCAGCGATTACAGCTGTAAGTCGCTTGGGGTATGTCTCTATCAGTTTTGCACATCGAGAGACTGAATTTTTTTCCCATTCCTCCTTGCAAAACAGCTTGAGCTCAGTGAGGTTGGATGGAGAGCATTTGTGAACAGCAGTTTTCAGTTCTTTCCACAGATTCTCGATTGGATTCAGGTCTGGACTTTGACTTGGCCATTCTAACACCTGGATATGTTTATTTTTGAACCATTCCATTGTAGATTTTGCTTTATGTTTTGGATCATTGTCTTGTTGGAAGACAAATCTCCGTCCCAGTCTCAGGTCTTTTGCAGACTCCATCAGGTTTTCTTCCAGAATGGTCCTGTATTTGGCTCCATCCATCTTCCCATCAATTTTAACCATCTTCCCTGTCCCTGCTGAAGAAAAGCAGGCCCAAACCATGATGTTGCCACCACCATGTTTGACAGTGGGGATGGTGTGTTCAGGGTGATGAGCTGTGTTGCTTTTACGCCAAACATAACGTTTTGCATTGTTGCCAAAAAGTTCAATTTTGGTTTCATCTGACCAGAGCACCTTCTTCCACATGTTTGGTGTGTCTCCCAGGTGGCTTGTGGCAAACTTTAAACAACACTTTTTATGGATATCTTTAAGAAATGGCTTTCTTCTTGCCACTCTTCCATAAAGGCCAGATTTGTGCAATATATGACTGATTGTTGTCCTATGGACAGAGTCTCCCACCTCAGCTGTAGATCTCTGCAGTTCATCCAGAGTGATCATGGGCCTCTTGGCTGCATCTCTGATCAGTCTTCTCCTTGTATGAGCTGAAAGTTTAGAGGGACGGCCAGGTCTTGGTAGATTTGCAGTGGTCTGATACTCCTTCCATTTCAATATTATCGCTTGCACAGTGCTCCTTGGGATGTTTAAAGCTTGGGAAATCTTTTTGTATCCAAAACCAGTACTATAAACTTCTTCACAACAGTATCTCGGACCTGCCTGGTGTGTTCCTTGTTCTTCATGATGCTCTCTGCGCTTTTAACGGACCTCTGAGACTATCACAGTGCAGGTGCATTTATACGGAGACTTGATTACACACAGGTGGATTGTATTTATCATCATTAGTCATTTAGGTCAACATTGGATCATTCAGAGATCCTCACTGAACTTCTGGAGAGAGTTTGCTGCACTGAAAGTAAAGGGGCTGAATAATTTTGCACGCCCAATTTTTCAGTTTTTGATTTGTTAAAAAAGTTTGAAATATCCAATAAATGTCGTTCCACTTCATGATTGTGTCCCACTTGTTGTTGATTCTTCACAAAAAATACAGTTTTATATATTTATGTTTGAAGCCTGAAATGTGGCAAAAGGTCGCAAAGTTCAAGGGGGCCGAATACTTTCTCAAGGCACTGTATTTGTCACGTATTAAAACTATGTAGTCACTAGTGAGAGTGAATATCTGAGTCTACTGGTCTGGTACTAGAGAGAAAAATCAACTTTAAAAGTGGTGAATTGACCCTCTAACAAAAAACTAACCTCTTCAATACCTCTATTGCATCATCCTCATGAACTGAGTGAAATTAATGTAGAACAGTGTAGTGACCACAGCATGTAGTGGTGGTGTAGGGGAACAGAACAGTGTAGTGACCACAGCATGTAGTGGTGGTGTAGGGGAAAAGAACAGTGTAGTGACCACAGCATGTAGTGGTGGTGTAGGGGAACAGAACAGTGTAGTGACCACAGCATGTAGTGGTGGTGTAGGAGAACAGAACAGTGTGTGACTGTTTCTTGTGTCCAGGTTGACCCGGTCTGGAGAGAAGCGTCGCCATCTGGAAAGGAAGGGGGCTAAGGCACTGGCCATCAGGGTAAGACATGTGGCATTTCAGTAGGGTCAAATGTCATTGTGAACTAAACGTGTGTGTGTGAGGTATTGAGACCAGTAGAAATATTGTGAATATGAATACATATTCATGGTCTTTGTTTTATATCAGTAGTCAGTATTTCTATTCCTTCCTTATCTTTTCGTCTTTGTTATTTTAGAGATCTTCCATGTTAGCTGTTCTAGACCTGCTGCTGACCAGTCTGCAGGAGCTCACTGAAGAACAGCTGAAGACATTTCAGTCTCACCTGACTATTGGCAGGATGTTAGACGTTCCTCCCATCCCAGAGAGCCAGCTGGAGAACACTGACAGACAGGACACAGTGGATCAGATGGTGGAGAGATATGGCCCTGAGGGAGCTGTGGAGATCACAGTGGATATCCTGAGGGAGATGAATCAGCATGATCTCACTAAGAAGTTACAAAGAGATCACAGAGGTAAAACAACAAGCAATGAATCTGTTTTTTAAAAGTTCACTTCCTTGTTTATACATTGAGTGTGTGAATAACCATCTTTCCTTCACTCTACGAGAACCACAACTTGCTGAAAAAGTTGAAAATGCAATGTCACCATGGACAACTGTAGAAAAAATAGACTGTTAAAAAGTCATAATTGTGCATCTAAATAATTTCTGGACAAAACTATTATCCCAATGTACATTTGTTGACCAGAGATCTGTTAAATAATCCTCAGCCTGTTGACTTTGTATACTTCTCTTTGTTTTAAATAGCCTTTACCTTGTCGTATTCTGGTTAGTTGAGATACACTGAGTTATTAAAACATTATGAACACCTGCTCTTTCCATGACATAGACTGACCAGGTGAATCCAGGTGAAAGCTATGATCCCTTATTGACGTCACTTGTGTAGATGAAGGGGAGGAGACATGTCAAAGAAGGATTCTTATGCCTTGAGACAGTTCAAACATGGATTGTGTATGTGTGCTATTTAGAAGGTGAATGGGCAAGACAAAATATATAAGTGCCTTTGAACAAGGTATGGTAGTAGGTGCCAGGCATATCGGTTTGTGTCAAGAACTGCAACGCTGCTGGGGTTTTCAAGCTCAACAGTTTCATGTGTGTTTCAAGAACAATCCACCACCCAAAGGACATCCAGACAACTTGACAAAATAGGGAAGCATTGGAGTCAACATGAGCCAGCATCCCTGTGGAACTTTGTGGAGTCCGTGCCCTACGAATTGAGGCTGTTCTGAGGGCAAATGGGGGGAGGGGTGTAACTCAATATTAGTAAGGTGTTATCTCTCTCTCTCTCTTACAGGAAAGAAACAGAAAAAAAGTGAGTCACCACTGACCTCATCTACTCTCAGTACTTTGTTGAATCACAATTGGCAGCAATTACAGCCTTGAGTCTTCTTTGGTATGACTCTATGAGCGTGGCACAACTGTACTTGGGGAGTTTTTCCCATTCTTCTCTGCAGATTGTCTCAAGCTTTGCCAGGTTGGATGGGGAGTGTCACTGCACAATTATTTTCAGGTCTCTTCAGAGATGTTTGATTGTGTTTAAGTCTGGGCTCTGGCACGGCTACTCAAGGACATTCAGAGACTTGTCCAGAAGCCACTCCTGCGTTAAATGTTATTGGTCACATACACATGGTTAGCAGATGTTATTGGTCACATACTCATGGTTAGCAGATGTTATTGGTTACATACACATGGTTAGCAGATGTTATTGCTCACATACACATGGTTAGCAGATGTTATTGGTCACACACACATGGTTAGCATATGTTATTGCTCACATACACATGGTTAGCAGATGTTATTGGTCACATACACATGTTTAGCAGATGTTATTGGTCACATACACATGGTTAGCAGATGTTATTGGTCACATAGACATGGTTAGCAGATGTTAATGGTCACATACGCATGGTTAGCAGATGTGATTGGTCACATACGCATGGTTAGCAGATGTGATTGGTCACATACACATGGTTAGCAGATGTTATTGGTCACATAAAATACAGCATATACATATGAGACGAGTAATGACAGAGCTGCATAGGCAAGATGCAATAGATGGTATAAAATACAGTATATACATATGAGATGAGTAATGACAGATCTGCATAGGCAAGGTGCAATAGATGGTATAAAATACAGTATATACATATGAGATGAGTAATGCAAGATATGTAAACATTATTAAAGTGACTAGTGATCAATTTATTAAAGTGGCAAATTAAGTTTTTCTAAGGACACTCTCTGTCTTGGCTGTTTGCACCATCCCTACGGTGAAGCATGGTGGAGGCAGGATCATGCAGAAACATGCCACAATCCCCACGGTGAAGCATGGTGGAGGCAGGATCATGCAGAAACATGGCACAATCCCCACGGTGAAGCATGGTGGAGGCAGGATCATGCAGAAACATGGCACAATCCCCACGGTGAAGCATGGTGGAGGCAGGATCATGCAGAAACATGGCACAATCCCCACAGTGAAGCATGGTGGAGGCAGGATCATGCAGAAACATGGCACAATCCCCACGGTGAAGCATGGTGGAGGCAGGATCATGCTCTGGGGATGTTTTTAAGCAGCAGTGGCTGGAAGACTAATCAGGATCGAGGGAAAGATGAACAGAGCAAAATACAGAGAGATCCTTGATGAAAACTTGATCCAGAGTGCTCAGGTCCTCAGACTGGGGCAAAGGTTCACCTTCCAACAACAACGACCCCAAGCACACAACCAAGACATGGCAGGAATGGCTTCAGGACAAGTCTGTGAATGTCCTCGAGTGGCCCAGTCAGAGCCCGGATTTGAACCCGATTGAACATCTCTAAAAATAACTGTTCAGCGACGCTCCACATCCAAGAATGTGAGAAACTCCCCAAATACAGATGTGCTTGTAGCGTCATACCCAAGAAGACTTGAGGCTGTAATCGCTGCTAAAGGTGCTTCAACAAAGTACTGAGTAAAGGGTCGGAATACTTATGTAAATGTGATATTTCAGTTTTAAAAAATTATACATTTGCACAAATGTCTAAACCTTGATGAGGGATTTTTTATTTAAATACGTTTTTGAATAAGGCTGTAACGTAACCAAATGTAGAAAAAGGGAAGGGGTCTGAATACTTCCTGAATGCACTGTATATCTCAGTTTTGTGTTCACTTTCTAATGATATTCATGGTCTGTCATCTTAAATATTTTCTTAATCAGCATGTGTAATCAAGGTATTTTCTATCCACAGTTACACCACCAGCTGGCAATGCAGCAGGTAAACATCATTTCCTGTCTTCCCCCAAGATATTTAATTGTGGTAGAGGAGAGAGTTAGCTAATAGCAGATATTTTCAGCAAACACAATACTGTAGATGTTTAAAATCCTAAAGATAAGAGCTAGAAAACATTAGTTACTTAATGGTGAATAAGTGCTGCAATTATGAGTTAATTGTTCGGCTGCACCTCGACTCCTGTGGTTAAGAGCTGTCCACTTCTTCTTTCCTTGTTCAATTACAGTTTTTAAAGGTAGACTCAGCAAGATGACATCAAGAAACACAACAGGGAACTTGTTGTTTACCTACATCAACATACAAGGATCATTCTGATCCTTCAGGACTGTTTATTTTAGTTATTACTATGTCATGTTAAAGTTCTCATTGTTTTATTTTTCTGTATCCAGGGACGAAACCAAATGTTTCTTATCTGCTGCTGGGCACTCTGGCAGAGCTGGTTTCAGAAGAGCTGACGTTATTTCAGTGGCACCTGATTCAGGGTGTGGAGGGCTTTACTTCAATCCCACGGGGCCAGCTGGAGAACGCTAACAGACTGGTCACAGTGGATAGGATGGTGCAGCAATACCACGAGGACGGTGCTGTGACGATCACACTGGAGACCCTGAGGAAGATGGACCAGAACAAAATGGCTGATGAGTTAGAGAAGAGGTTCCCAAACAATGTGTGAAGTGTATACAGTATGTCTACAACTCTATATGCATTCGCACATCAAGTCTTCTCTTGAGTTGGGCTCAGGGGTTGAAGAACTGTTGAACATCTGTGGTTGTTTGTGGGGGAAGGGTGGATAGTGTGTGTGACTGTGGGTGTGGTTGTTTGTGGGGGAAGGGTGGGTAGTGTGTGTGACTGTGGGTGTGTGTATGTATCCCACATATGTTGCTATGAGGTAATGGTGTTAGGGACAATATAGGATGAATCACAATAATGATTTGCCAAAATAATAATTGCTTGCTAAAAATGTGATTTTTGTAATGCCAGTCCTGGTTATAGGTAACAATCCTTTGTATGAACTGCCTAGATTATTGCTCATAACTATTTGTTAATTGTGGAAATAACGCATTTGCAAATCATGTCTTCTCTTAAGTTGGGCTCTGGGATGGAGCAACTGTTGAACATCTTTGTGAGAGAAGGGTGGTGTATGTATCCCACATCTGTTGCTATGGTGTCAGGGACAATATAGGAGGAATCACAAAAATTGTTTCCAAAATAATAATTGCTTACCAAAAATAAATAAAAATGTGTAATGCCTGTCCTGGTTATATGAACTACCTACATTATTACACATGTTATTTGTAAATTGTGGAAATAAATTAAGATATGAAAGATTTTATATATATATATATACAATACTATCGAGGTGAGTGTTGGAAAATGCTTTTGTCAGTAAATCTGTTTCTGTTCTGTGGGTGGAACTGTGTGCTCTTTATAAAGGATGGGACCCAATCTCTCCAAGGCCCTAAGACACAGGTTGAACAGGGGTGGTCTGACAGTCACTGGGACCACAATCCAACTACGGATGGGGGGAGGTTTTAGCAGGTGGTAAAGTGGAGAACAATTGTAGGTTTACTTAGTAGCAGTGCAACTACCATGGTACAGCTACAGTTGAAGTCGGAGGTTTACATACAATCAGGTTGGAGTCATTAAGACTTGTTTTTCAACCATTACACAAATTTCTTGTTAATAAACTATTATTTTGGCAAGTCAGTTAGGACATCTACTTTGTACATGACAAGTAATGTTTCCAACAATTGTTTACAGACAGATTATTTCACTTATAATTCACTGTATCACAATTCCAGTGGGTCAGAAGTTTACATACATTAAGTTGACTGTGCCTTTAAACAGCTTGAACAATTCCAGAAAATGACATCATGGCTTTAGAAGTTTCTGATAGGCTAATTGACATCATTTGAGTAAATTGGAGGTGTGGAACTTTGTGGAGTCCATGTCCTACGAATTGAGGCTGTTCTGAGGGCAAATGGGGGGAGGGGTGTAACTCAATATTAGTAAGGTGTTATCTCTCTCTCTCTCTTACAGGAAAGAAACAGAAAAAAAGTGAGTCACCACTGACCTCATCTACTCTCAGTACTTTGTTGAATCACAATTGGCAGCAATTACAGCCTTGAGTCTTCTTTGGTATGACTCTATGAGCGTGGCACAACTGTACTTGGGGAGTTTCTCCCATTCTTCTCTGCAGATTGTCTCAAGCTTTGCCAGGTTGGATGGGGAGTGTCACTGCACAATTATTTTCAGGTCTCTTCAGAGATGTTTGATTGTGTTTAAGTCTGGGCTCTGGCACGGCTACTCAAGGACATTCAGAGACTTGTCCAGAAGCCACTCCTGCGTTGTCAAATAATATTGTATTGGTCACATACACATGGTTAGCAGATGTTATTGGTCACATACACATGGTTAGCAGATGTTATTGGTCACATACACATGGTTAGCAGATGTTATTGGTCACATACACATGGTTAGCAGATGTTATTGGTCACATACACATGGTTAGCAGATGTTATTGGTCACATACACATGGTTAGCAGATGTTATTGCGAGTGTAGCGAAATGCTTGTGCTTCTAGTTCCGAATGCAGCAATATCTAACAAGTAATCTATCAATTCCACAACAACTACCTAATAAACACAAATCTAAGTAAAGGAATGGACTAAGAATACATGTAAATATATGGATGAGCAATGACAGAGCTGCATAGGCAAGGTGCAATAGATGGTATAAAATACAATATATACATATGGGATGAGCAATGACAGAGCTGCATAGGCAAGGTGCAATAGATGGTATAAAATACAATATATACATACGGGATGAGTAATGCCAGATATGTAAACATTATTAAAGTGACTAGTGATCAATTTATTAAAGTGGCCAATGATTTCAAGTCTGTATGTAGGCAGCAGCCTCTCTGTGTTAGTGATGGCTGTTAATAACAGTCTGATGGCCTTGGGGAAGAAGCTGTTTAACAGTCTGATGGCCTTGGGGAAGAAGCTGTTTAACAGTCTGATGGCCTTGGGGAAGAAGCTGTTTATTAACAGTCTGATGGCCTTGGGGAAGAAGCTGTTTAACAGGCTGATGGCCTTGGGGAAGAAGCTGTTTAACAGTCTGATGGCCTTGGGGAAGAAGCTGTTTAACAGTCTGATGGCCTTGGGGAAGAAGCTGTTTAATAACAGTCTGATGGCCTTGGGGAAGAAGCTGTTTATTAACAGTCTGATGGCCTTGGGGAAGAAGCTGTTTAACAGGCTGATGGCCTTGGGGAAGAAGCTGTTTAACAGTCTGATGGCCTTGGGGAAGAAGCTGTTTATTAACAGTATGATGGCCTTGGGGAAGAAGCTGTTTAACAGTCTGATGGCCTTGGGGAAGAAGCTGTTTATTAACAGTCTGATGGCCTTGGGGAAGAAGCTGTTTATTAACAGTCTGATGGCCTTGGGGAAGAAGCTGTTTATTAACAGTCTGATGGCCTTGGGGAAGAAGCTGTTTATTAACAGTCTGATGGCCTTGGGGAAGAAGCTGTTTATTAACAGTCTGATGGCCTTGGGGAAGAAGCTGTTTATTAACAGTCTGATGGCCTTGGGGAAGAAGCTGTTTAATAACAGTCTGATGGCCTTGGGGAAGAAGCTGTTTATTAACAGTCTGATGGCCTTGGGGAAGAAGCTGTTTAACAGGCTGATGGCCTTGGGGAAGAAGCTGTTTAACAGTCTGATGGCCTTGGGGAAGAAGCTGTTTAACAGTCTGATGGCCTTGGGGAAGAAGCTGTTTAATAACAGTCTGATTGCCTTGGGGAAGAAGCTGTTTATTAACAGTCTGATGGCCTTGGGGAAGAAGCTGTTTATTAACAGTCTGATTGCCTTGGGGAAGAAGCTGTTTAATAACAGTCTGATGGCCTTGGGGAAGAAGCTGTTTAACAGTATGATGGCCTTGAGAAAGAAGCTATTTAATAGTCTGATGGCCTTGGGGAAGAAGCTGTTTAACAGTCTGATGGCCTTGGGGAAGAAGCTGTTTAATAACAGTATGATGGCCTTGAGAAAGAAGCTATATTTCAGTCTCTTGGTCCCCGCTTTGATGCACCAGTACTTCTGTACCTTCTGGATGGTAGCGTGGTGAACAGGCCTTGATGATCTTATTGGCCTTCCTGTGGTATCAGGTGGTGTAGGTGTCCTGGAGGGCAGGTAGTTTGCCACCGGTGATGTGTTGTGCAGACCGCACCACCCTCTGGAGACCCCTGCGGTTGTGGACGGTGCAGTCGCCATACCAGGCGGTGATACAGCCCGACAGGATGCTCTCAATTGTGCATCTATAAAAGTTTGAGGGTTTAGGTTGAAAAGCCACATTGTCTGTGTGGGTGGACCATTTCAGTTTGTCCCATGATGTGCACGTCGAGGAGCTTAAAACTTTCCACCTTATCCATTGCAGTCCCATCGATGTGGATAGGGGGGTGCTCCCTCTGCTGTTTCCTGAAGTCCACGATAATCTCCGTTTTGTTGACGTTGAGTGAGCGGTTGTTTTCCTGACATCACACTCCGAGTGCCCTCACCTCCTCCCTATAGGCTGTCTCGACATTGTTGGTAATCAAGCCTATTACTGTTGTGTCATCTGCAAACTTGATGATTGAGTTGGCTGCGTGCATGGCCACGCAGTCATGGGTGAACCGGGAGTACAGGAGAGGGCTGAGCACGCACCCTTGTGGGGCCTCAGTGTTGAGGATCAGCAAAGTGGAGATGTTGTTTGCTACCTTCACCACCTGGGGGCGGCCCGTCAGGAAGTCCAGGACTCAATTACACAGGGCGGGGTTGAGACCCAGGGCCTCAAGCTTAATGATGAGCTTGGAGGGTAATATGGTGTTGAATGCTGAGCTGTAGTCAATGAACAGCATTCTTACATAGGTGTTGTCCAGATGGGATAGGGCAGTGTGATGGCAGTGTGCCCAGCGATGAATAGTCCTTGTGACGGGGACACCATGTTTTGAGTTTCTGCCTATAGGAAGGGAGGAGCAAAACGGAGCCGTGGTTAGATTGCCGAAAGGAGGGCAGGGGGGGGCCTTGTATGCATTACGGAAGTTGGAGTAGCAGTGATCCAGAGTATTGTCAGCGCGAGTGCTACAATCAATATGCTGATAGAATTTAGGTAGCTTTGTTCTCAAATTTGCTTTGTTAAAATCATCAGCTACAATAAATGCAGCCTCAGGATATGCATAGAGTCCAGTGAAGTTCCTTGAGGGCCGTCATGGTATCAGCTTGAGGAGGGATATACACGGCTGTGACAATAACCGACGAGAATTCATTTGGGATATAATAAGGTCGGCATTTGATTGTGAGGAATTCTAGGTCAGGTGAACAAAAGGACTTGAGTCCCTGTATGTTACAATTACATAATGAGTCGTTATTCATGATACTTACACGCCCACCCTTCTTCTTACCAGAGAGGTGTTTATTTCTGTCGGTGCGACGTACAGAGACATGTTGTAGTTCTCTGATAGTAGTATTGTTACATGTTGTAGTTCTCTGATAGTAGTACTGTTACATGTTGTAGTTCTCTGATAGTAGTACTGTTAAATGTTGTAGTTCTCTGATAGTAGTACTGTTAAATGTAGTAGTTCTCTGATAGTATCACTGTTACATGTTGTAGATATGTACATATGATTATGGTTGGTTTTTATGAATGTACCCTTCATCAGATACTTAAACACCTTCTCTTTTCATCCTCAGCCTCACCAACGGATGTCCCCTCTACAGGTACTGTTGACCTTCTACTGACATTCATCACCATTATAAACCTCTCAATAACAAACTAGAGATTCATCACCATTATAAACCTTTCAATAACCAGCTAGAGATTCATCACCATTATAAACCTCTCAATAACAAACTAACGTTAACTGGACAGTATCTTATCATCCTAAACAGTATCCTATCACCCTAGACAGGGTTTTAATACATAATTTCCCCCTCCCAGTTTCAGCTGTTTCCCCTGCAGCCCCTACTGCCAACCCCTCTACCCCCCCTGGCAGAGCCTTCATCAGAAGAAACAGGATGTCTCTAGAGACTCGCCTGGGGCTCTTACAGCCCATATTCCTGCGTCTCCAGGATCGTAGGGTTCTGATTGACGAGGAGAGGGAGGAGGTGGTCAGTAAATCCACCAAGACCCTACAGAACCAAGCCCTGCTGGACATGGTGGTAAGGAAGGGGTCTCGGGCCCAGGAACACTTCTACCAGGTCCTGAAGGAAGTAGATCCCTGCCTGGTCGAAGACCAGTCTGAGAGGGAACCATGGATCCAACATTATCAAGATATATATCACCACAATACTAATACATGCTCTGAAAGAGACAGAGGTAACCATGGATACAACCTCAGAAGACATCAAAACAGTTATCAGAGACCGAGAGCAGCACTTTGAGGAGCTACTGTCTACCAGACAACCTACCTGTGTTACTCTGGTACACTGGCTATAGACAACAAGATGATTGAATTTCTATCTGGAACATGGTGAATGTTGAATCATCTTGGACAGGTCTCAGACAACAACATGTGAGACTTAACATCTACTGACTTGTACTGGACAGCTGTACTGGCTGAACACCAGATCTAGATACAGTGGGGAGAACAAGGATTTGATACACTGCCGATTTTGCAGGTTTTCCTACTTACAAAGCATGTAGAGGTCTGTAATTTTTTATCATAGGTACACTTCAACTGTGAGAGACGGAATCTAAAACAAAAATCCAGAAAATCACATTGTATGATTTTTAAGTAATTAATTGCATTTTATTGCATGATATAAGTATTGGATACATCAGGAAAGCAGAACATAATATTTGGTACATAAACCTTTGTTTGCAATTACAGAGATCATACGTTTACTGTAGTTCTTGACCAGGTTTGCACACACTGCAGCAGGGATTTTGGCCCACTCCTCCATACAGACCTTCTCCAGATCCTTCAGGTTTCGGGGCTGTCGCTGGGCAATACAGACTTTCAGCTCCCTCCAAAGTTGTTCTATTGGGTTCAGGTCTAGTGACTGGCTAGGCCACTCAAGGACCTTGAGATGCTTCTTACGGAGCCACTCCTTAGTTGCCCTGGCTGTGGGTTTCGGGTCGTTGTCATACTGGAAGACCCAGCCACGACCCATCTTCAATGCTCTTATTGAGGGAAGGATGTTGTTGGCCAAGATCTCGCGATACATGGCCCCATCCATCCTCCCCTCAATTCGGTGCAGTCGTCTTGTCCCCTTTGCAGAAAAGCATCCCCAAAGAATGATGCTTCCACCTCCATGCTTCACAGTTGGGATGGTGTTCTTCTTCCTCCAAACACGGCGAGTGGAGTTTAGACGAAAAAGCTATATTTTTGTCTCATCAGACCACATGACCTTCTCCCGTTCCTCCTCTGGATCATCCAGATGGTCATTGGCAAACTTCAGACGGGCCTGGACATGTGCTGGCTTGAGCAGGGGGACCTTGCGTGCGCTGCAGGATTTGAATCCATGACGGCGTAGTGTGTTACTAATGGTTTTCTTTGAGACTGTGGTCCCAGCTCTCTTCAGGTGATTGACCAGGTCCTGCCGTGTAGTTCTGGGCTGATCCCTCACCTTTCTCATGATCATTGATGCTCCACGAGGTGAGATCTTGCATGGAGCCCTAGACCGAGGGTGATTGACCGTCATCTTGAACTTCTTCCATTTTCGAATAATTGCGCCAACAGTTGTTGCCTTCTCACCAAGCTGCTTGCCTATTGTCCTGTAACCCATCCCAGCCTTGTGCAGGTCTACAATTTTATCCCTGATGTCCTTACACAGCTCTCTGGTCTTGGCCATTGTGGAGAGGTTGGCGTCTGTTTGATTGAGTGTGTGGACAGGTGTTTTTATATAGGTAATGAGTTCAAACAGGTGCAGTTAATACAGGTAATGAGTGGAGAACAGGAGGGCTTCTTAAAGAAAAACTAACAGGTCTGTGAGAGACGGAATTCTTACTGGTTGGTAGGTGATCAAATACTTATGTCATGCAATAAAATGCTAATTAATTAAAAATCATACAATGTGATTTTCTGGATTTTTGTTTTAGATTCCGTCTCTCACAGTTGAAGTGTACCTATGATAAAAATTACAAACCTCTACATGCTTTGTAAGTAGGAAAACCTGCAAAATCGTCAGTGTATCAAATACTTGTTCTCCCCACTGTATATCTCTGTTTAGATAGTGTATATGTTTATATAATGGTTAAGAGCATCTTTTAAAATGTACTGACATTATTTTCCAACAATAGGGACTAGTCTCCTTTTGTGATTGATCAGGAGAAATAGGAGCAACTCTTGAGATAAGGAATGTGTCCTTTATGTTTGACTTCTCTGCCATTACAGACTTAATCAGGCTGAATCTCAGGGACTCATTTCACTCTCAGGGAAAGATGTTATATTGTGTAGTGTTTAAAACCTGTTAAGGCTGTTGCGAATTTTCGCAGCTTTTTGTAAAAAATCGCGCAACATTTCAGCGCCCTGCTACTCATGCCAGGAATATAGTATATGCATATGATTAGTATGTGTGGATGTGTAGTATGTGTAGAAAACACTCAGACGTTTCTAAAACTGGTTAAATCACGGCTGTGACTATTACAGAACGTGCGTTTCATCGAAAAGTGCAGGAAAATCTGATCACTGAAAATGGAAAAAAATATATCCATGCGCTACTTCCAGGATTTGTTAAAGGTGAACCGGATTAAATTAGGTCGAGGTTGCAGTACCTACAGCTTCCACACGATGTCTAGAGTCTTGTCATTTGCTTCGGCTTTGTTTCTTGGTCAAACCGAAACAAGGGAGCCGATTTCCTCCGGTCTCCGACCGGATGTTTTGGTTGAGATTTCTCCGGACATTATTTCCAGATGGACACCTATAGAATTTACATCGCCTCGTGATAAATTGTATCGCTTATTAACGTGTACTAATACCTAAAGTTGCATTACAAAAGTATTTCGAAGTGTTTTGTGAAAGTTTATCGTCGACTTTTTTAATTTAAAAAAATGACGTTACGTTAGAAAACGCTATTTTTTTCCGTTGTTCACACAGTATTCATAGATCGATATCTAGGCTATATATGGACCGATTTAATCGAAAAAAAGACCCAATAGTGATTATGGGACATCTAGGAGTGCCAACAAAGAAGATGGTCAAAGGTAATGAATGTTTTTTTATTTTATTTGTGCGGTTTGTGTAGCGACGACTATGCTAATTATTTTGTTTACGTCCCTGCGGGTCTTTTGGGGTGTTACATGCTATCAGATAATAGCTTCTCATGCTTTCGCCGAAAAGCATTTTACAAATCTGACTTGGTGGATAGATTCACAACGAGTGTAGCTTTAATTCACTACCTTGAATGTGTATTTTAATGAAAGTTTAATGACAGTTTGAGTTTTATCAAAAACTATAGGTGGCGCTCTGAACTCCGCTGAGTGGTGTTCCTTCCAGGGAACTGTATTCTGCTACATCCTTAAGAAGTTAAATATCTGTTATAGTGTTTTGTAATTGCATGAATCTATTCAAACTCCCTCAATTCAATTGAGATTACAAATACTGTGTATCAGCAGTAGGGGGAAACAGCCCCACTGTCCGCCCCACCAGTTGTTTTTGTTGCCTAGCAACGGAGCGCCACGTAGCATGGTAAAAATAGTTCAAGTGAATATTGTGCTCCTCTATTGAGCATAAAAGGACGTTCAAGGGGAAAACAGTGTGGTTGTTTACAGCTTGTTTGTAATATTGCAAATGGACGTGGCTGTTTAACCATTAAGGATTCCAGCTTTAATCAGCCTGAATGTCAGGGAGTCATTTCACTCAGGGAAATATGTACTGTAGTGTATAACAGAGTTGTGGTCAATTCAGAATTGAATTTAGAATGGCTCATAAATTAAATTAATGAATTAATAAGCAGGATACCGAATTGCAATTCAAGGAAATGGAGTTGAATTCAGTAATATTCAAATGTGTATTCTCTTCTATAGTTGTAGTCTATACAAATATACATCTTGTAAATAAAATACCAAACATGTTATATACATGCATATAAAATATTGATGAAACAATTGATTTCCAGGACAAACTCTTAAAATGAATGAAAACAAGGAAAACAAAACCTGTAGTTATATTTAATTAATCACTTAAATGTTGTTCAATATGGGGAAAATACATTTCCCACAATGCATTAGTTTAGTGCACAAATTTACCCTAAAGCCTTCAAGAATAAGCCAAACAAATGAAATGGTTGGTGGAAATATAATGGTTTATTCTAAGTACTAATGTTAATAGAGTATATGAACATTGTTTCCAGGGAAAAGTGATATATTCTTTGGTGTCTGGAAGTGTGACCTGTCAGATTCAATTAAACTCATGTTCTATGACCGAGTGAAATTTCTTTGAATTACACTGAATTAAATTATACTTCCTGTCACTCAAATTCATATTCTACATCCTGTGTTGTGGCCAATTGAAATTTAATTTCAACTCATGAGTGGAATGGGAGTCAATTCCCAAATTCTGAATTGAGCACAACCCTGGTGTATAAAATATCTGATATCATATTAGGAAATCAGTCAACTGAAATGAATTATTTAGTCTTTAATCTATGGATTTCACTTTTGGGCAGGGGCGCAGCCATGGGTGGGCATAGGCCCACCCACTTAGGAGCCATGTCCAGCCAATCAAAATGAGTTTTTCCTCCACAAAAAGGACTGATTACAGACAAAAATGCTCATCAGTTTCCTCAGCTGTCCAGGTGGCTGGTCTCAGATGATGAAACCGGATGTGGAGGCCCTGGGCTGGCATGGTTACACTTTGTAGGAGGTTGTGAGGCCGGTTGGACATACTGCCAAATTCTCTAAAACGACGTTGGAGTTAGCTTATGGCTGAGAAACAATCATAAAATGCTCTGGTGGACATCCCTGCAGGCAGCATGCCAATTGCACCCACCCACAAAACTTGAGACATCTGTAGTGTTGTGCATCAAAACGGCACATTTTAGAGTGGCCTTTTGTCCCCAGCACAAGGTGCACCTGTGTAATGATCATCCTGTTTTAATCAACTTCTTGATAAGCCACATCTGTCACGTGGATGGATTATCCTATCAAACAAGACATGCTCACTAACTGGGAAGTAAGCAACTTTGTGCATAGAATTTGAGAGAAATAAGCTTTCTGTGCTTATGACATTTTTGGGGGTTCTTGTTTCGTTTACATTTTTGTTCAGTATAGAATTGCAATACATATCGTATCGGCACTGAAGTATTGTATTGTGAGGTCCCTGGAAATTCCCAGCTCTACTAAATCACAGATTGCTCCTTTAAGATACTTTTCATTAAATGTTTATTTGGAAGCCGCTGATTTGATTATCTCAAGTCTAGTTAATCTTCACGGACAGATGGACGGACAACAGCAGTAGGAGCTGCAGGCCCATGAGGCTGGACCTGGGCGGGGCCTGCTGGTACTGGTGCCACAGGCCCATGAGGCTGGACCTGGGCGGGGCCTGCTGGCTGAGGTGCAGGCTGATGCAGAGTTGGAACTGCCTGAAGCTGGATAGGAACTGCAGGCCCATGAGGCTGGGCAGAAGCTGCTGGTACTGGTGCCACAGGCCCGTGAGGTTGGACCTGGACAGGAGCTGCAGGTGTAACACATAACACATTTTACAACACAGAACCATTAGAAGAATTTTTGTTTTTTTTCAAATGGGATTTCCTCATATTATCATTGTTTGTGATGAGGTGGCCATCAGGGAGGAGACTAATAGAACTAGAAATCCTGATGAGAACATTTCATCATAATTCAATAACAGCAACACCTGTAGTTCTACTTCTATTCCTAA
Organism: Oncorhynchus nerka; assembly: GCF_034236695.1. Taxonomy (NCBI): domain Eukaryota; kingdom Metazoa; phylum Chordata; class Actinopteri; order Salmoniformes; family Salmonidae; genus Oncorhynchus; species Oncorhynchus nerka. Next base: position 13,025,415 of record NC_088410.1, read on the forward strand.
TGCTACTTCTACCTACACCACATGTCAGAGTTCATTTGAGTTTAGCTCAACATTTCTGTTACCTGGAAGCCAGACACGTCTCTCCCATTGATTTTCAGTGCTGCCATTTTCTTTCAGAAGGAGATCAAACTCTTTAACAACAGTCAGCAAGAACAACTGAAATGTGGGGAAGTAGTTTTCATAGGACTGGAAATCCAGAAATTCTGCTGTCTGGAACAGAAAAAGCCAGAGTCAGAATCTACGATTTAAATGAAGTGTGAAGATACTGAGGTCACAGAGAAAAATCTAAAGTTGTAATCTCTTTATGACTTATAGATATGAATTACTGTTGGGCTGATCCTATATCCATCTGTAATATCTGTGGAGAGAATGTATGCTTTCTTCGGGGTTAGATTACAGTGAGGATTTGTTTCAACAAAGGTTTCTTTGTCTCCATTCCTCCTCTTCCTCTCCTCCTGCACCTTGAGAATCAACAATGGACAGAAATGTTGCTTCAATCAAATACACATGTGGTACAAACTCAAGCCCTTTGTCAGAATTATTAATACTTGATTCTGGTTTGGTGTCAACAAGTATAAGAACATGTGTTCTTGTGGCACAGAGAGAATGTTATTATTCTATGTTGTTTGACACTGCCAGCCTGATAGAATTCCAGACAGATAGAAGTGGGATTTGAAATCTTAGTTATGCTTACCTCCCTGATCACAACATTTCTGGGAAGCAACAACACATTCAGGATGGACCGCTCTTCAGAGAGAAACGGTTGGTAGAACAACAACACAAGCCCCTGGATAGGAGAGATGGGAGCATCATCATCTGTGACATCACCATAAGCAGAGGATCCAGTGATGTTTATTATGACATGTGTGTCTGTTGTCTCATGGGGGGGAGAAACTCCACGTTGTCATCAGTCACATGGGCTACAGACAGGAAGTCACATCCACCATCTAGGAAAGAAACAGAAACTCAAATTGGATTTCCTCAATTCCTCGCATCCTCTCCTCACCTCCTTCTGAAAAAGGTCAAAGGTAATTGAAGTAATGTGGAAACAAATGCGCTTGTATGAAATGAAACTCCTTCTCCACTATCGAGTCACACAAATTAAATTTACAAGGGTGGAATCCCAAATGACATGTAGTTAGTTGTGCTGGATGTTTCATAGATAATATGCTACTTCTCCATTTGTTTTCAAAGGTACGCATTTTCTCTTATAAGAAAACAGCTGTTTCAAAGGGCTGATTTCGTAACTCTTCCGCGGGAGGATAGACCTGAGCATCCTCTTCTACAGGAGGATAGGCCTTAGCATCCTCTTCTGCAGGAGGATAGGCCTGAGCATCCTCTTCTGCAGGAGGATAGGCCTGAGCATCCTCTTCTGCAGGAGGATAGATCCTCTTCTGCAGGAGGATAGGCCTGAGCATCCTCTTCTGCAGGAGGATAGGCCTGAGCATCCTCTTCTGCAGGAGGATAGGCCTGAGCATCCTCTTCTGCAGGAGGATAGGCCTGAGCATCCTCTTCTGCAGGAGGATAGGCCTGAGCATCCTCTTCTGCAGGAGGATAGGCCTGAGCATCCTCTTCTGCAGGAGGATAGGCCTGAGCATCCTCTTCTGCAGGAGGATAGGCCTGAGCATCCTCTTCTGCAGGAGGCAATCGGCATTTTATTATTAGTAATTATTACTACTCTTTCTAGGCAGACTTTTGTGCAATTGAGAATCTCCCAAAAGAGAACACTGAGCTTTCTCTGATGTACTACAACAGCAATGACAAATGAGGCAATGAACAAATTCATTTACAATCTTGTTCTGGTCAGTTGAACATCTTTCACTCATGAAAATACTCACCAGAATGAATCTGACAGTGTGGGAGGTGTAGTTGACAGACAGACTTCTGAGGACAGTCGATGTTGAACAGGGGTCCTGCAGGCCTCTTTCCATTCTGGGAAAGAAGCCTCATGTCCCAGTGGACTGTCCTATAGAGCACCTCTCCTTCTCCCTCCATCCTGAACACCAGGCCTGTTATACTGCACTGGAACAGACCTGCACTGGGGCACTGGAACCTAGAGGAAACAATGGTGAAGAATGACATTTTAATTACATTCCCTGAATATGACTTGAAAAATGAGGCATTGTCCTTACAAACTATTCATGAGAAAACAAGTAAAATAATACTGAGTTACCTGTATGCTCCCTTGCCCTCATGATCGTAGATTTCTGCTTCAAAGTTGTCAAGAGACCTCTAAAATTGAAAAACAATAGATTTGAAAGAATATGAAGAGAAATGTAATAGAAACATAGTCAACTTGTATTTCTTTCCAGTGAGGGTCTTACCATGGGAGGATCAGTAGTACACAGGCTCTGGTCCACTACTCTACACTCTGTGATGCTTAACTCCTCCATAGCCTCAGCTGAGCTGTCAGACACTCTGACACAGTCCTGGCTCTCTTCTTCCATTGTCCCATTAGTCGATGATGACAAGGTGAAGGCCTGTCCAACAACGGGATCATTGGGTTCCAGGAGGAGAGGAGAATCTGCACAAAAATAGTGTAAACATCAAATGTTGTTAGTTACTGGTTTAAAGTGGTCTTTGTATTACATACAGAGGTAGGATCTTAATCTGAGCCATGTTTGCTTCAGCAAGAAAATAATCCTGCAGCAACAGGAAATGTGAACTATTTTTCATTTAACTAGGCAAATAAGTTAAGAACAAATTCCTATTTACAATGACGCCCTACCCCAACCAAACCCGGACGACGCTGGGCCAATTGTACGCAGCCCTATTGGACTCCAATTACAGCCGGTTGTGATACAGCCTGGAAATCGAACCAGGGACTGTAGTGACGCCTCTTGCACTGAGATGCAGTGCCTTAGACCGCTGCACCCCTTGGTAGCACATTGTGTATTATAATTAACCTTGGGTTCTAGGAGGATTATGGGCCATGTCTAAAGTCAATGAGCAAGGAACATATAGTAAATCACATATAGATCATATATAGTAGATATTCTCTGCAAACACTGCAATCTACTGTGTGTGTGTAAATTAGATAGAGAGACCAGTAAAGATTGTAGTATTTCCTACGAAAATGAATTTATATTTTTTTTTATTGGACCTTTATTTAACTATGCAAGTCAGTTAAATACACATTCTTATTTACAACGACGGCCTAGGAACAGCGGGTTATCTGCCTTGTTCAGGGGCAGAACCACAGATTTTTACCTTTTCAGGTCGGGGATTCGATATAGCAACCTTCCGGTTACTGGTTCAACGTTCTACTGTGGAACGTTCCAACAGGAATCTGTTCCAAAAACTTCATAAAGTTCAAGGTTGCCAACGAACAACATATACAAAGTGGTTTGATCAATTAATCTAGCTAACTAGCTGCGGAATAGGTATCACCTCACCGCGTAGTTTGTCCACAGCACAATCGATACGACTGAGTCTCGTGTTGTTCTCCTCTTTGTTCGTGTCGTATTTCCGGGATTGACGTTGTGTTGTTGGCGAGGTTTTCTTCTTCTTCATGGCGGTCCGCAAACAAACGTTTAAAGTGCCGCCAACTCCTGTCCTGGAATCAATCATGATTTGACTAATTCTGTACTACCACGAATATACAATTCAAAACCAAATAAATCCTTAACTTCTACCACAACCTCCCCCCACTCCCCAACCCTAATAAGCTTTATCTTTAAAACTCCTGCTTTAGGATTGTTCAGCATGTCAACAACCGTTTGTTACCACCAATATATATTTTTCCATCTTCACAATAACCTTCAACCTGTCATTTCTGCTTTCCACATCCAGAGTCGTATTGATAAAAACTATGAAGCCAACTTTATTCATTATGGGGCGGCAGGGTAGCCTAGTGGTTAGAGTGGTGGACTAGTTCAATCCCCCCGAGCTGGCAAGTCTGTCGTTCTACCCCTGAACAGGCAGTTAACCCACTGTTCCTAGACCAGTTAACCCACTGTTCCTAGGCCGTCATTGAAAATAAGAATTTGTTCTTAACTGACTTGCCTAGTTAAATAACGGTAAATAATAATTTTAATCAAAGTGTCCACAATATTTCTGAACAGACCTCCAAACCAAGCCAGGACCAGCAGAAACACAAGACCCGACAGACAGTAGGTCCACTTACTACAGATACATCCATGTCAGCTCCATCAGTCTGACAGTAGGTCTACTTACTACAGGTACATCCATGTCAGCTCCATCAGTCTGGCAGTAGGTCTACTTACTACATATACATCCATGTCAGCTCCATCAGTCTGACAGTAGGTCTACTTACTACAGATACATCCATGTCAGCTCCATCAGTCTGACAGTAGGTCTACTTACTACAGATACATCCATGTCAGCTCCATCAGTCTGACAGTAGGTCTACTTACCACAGATACATCCATGTCAGCTCCATCAGTCTGACAGTAGGTCCACTTACTACAGGAACATCCATCTCAGCTCCATCAGTCTGACAGTAGGTCTACTTACCACAGATACATCCATCTCAGCTCCATCAGTCTGACAGTAGGTCTACTTACTACAGATACATCCATGTCAGCTCCATCAGTCTGACAGTAGGTCTACTTACTACAGATACATCCATCTCAGCTCCATCAGTCTGACAGTAGGTCTACTTACTACAGATACATCCATGTCAGCTCCATCAGTCTGACAGTAGGTCTACTTACTACAGATACATCCATGTCAGCTCCATCAGTCTGACCCATCTACAGGAACATCCATGTCAGCTCCATCAGTCTGACAGTAGGTCTACTTACTACAGATACATCCATCTCAGCTCCATCAGTCTGACAGTAGGTTCCTTACTACAGATACATCCATGTCAGCTCCATCAGTCTGACAGTAGGTCTAGATACATCCATCTCAGCTCCATCAGTCTGACAGTAGGTCCACTTACTACAGGAACATCCATCTCAGCTCCATCAGTCTGACAGTAGGTTCCCTTACTACAGATACATCCATCTCAGCTCCATCAGTCTGACAGTAGGTTCCCTTACTACAGATACATCCATCTCAGCTCCATCAGTCTGACAGTAGGTCTACTTACCACAGATACATCCATGTCAGCTCCATCAGTCTGACAGTAGGTCTACTTACCACAGATACATCCATCTCAGCTCCATCAGTCTGACAGTAGGTCTACTTACCACAGATACATCCATGTCAGCTCCATCAGTCTGACAGTAGGTCTACCATCCATCTCAGCTCCATCAGTCTGACAGTAGGTCTACTTACCACAGATACATCCATCTCAGCTCCATCAGTCTGACAGTAGGTCTACTTACCACAGATACATCCATGTCAGCTCCATCAGTCTGACAGTAGGTCTACTTACCACAGATACATCCATCTCAGCTCCATCAGTCTGACAGTAGGTCCACTTACTACAGGAACATCCATCTCAGCTCCATCAGTCTGACAGTAGGTTCCCTTACTACAGATACATCCATCTCAGCTCCATCAGTCTGACAGTAGGTCTACTTACTACAGATACATCCATGTCAGCTCCATCAGTCTGACAGTAGGTCTACTTACTACAGATACATCCATGTCAGCTCCATCAGTCTGACAGTAGGTCCACTTACTACAGGAACATCCATGTCAGCTCCATCAGTCTGACAGTAGGTCTACTTACTACAGATACATCCATCTCAGCTCCATCAGTCTGACAGTAGGTTCCCTTACTACAGATACATCCATGTCAGCTCCATCAGTCTGACAGTAGGTCTACTTACCACAGATACATCCATCTCAGCTCCATCAGTCTGACAGTAGGTCCACTTACTACAGGAACATCCATCTCAGCTCCATCAGTCTGACAGTAGGTTCCCTTGCTACAGATACATCCATCTCAGCTCCATCAGTCTGACAGTAGGTTCCCTTACTACAGATACATCCATCTCAGCTCCATCAGTCTGACAGTAGGTCTACTTACCACAGATACATCCATGTCAGCTCCATCAGTCTGACAGTAGGTCTACTTACCACAGTTACATCCATCTCAGCTCCATCAGTCTGACAGTAGGTCTACTTACCACAGATACATCCATGTCAGCTCCATCAGTCTGACAGTAGGTCTACTTACCACAGATACATCCATCTCAGCTCCATCAGTCTGACAGTAGGTCTACTTACCACAGATACATCCATCTCAGCTCCATCAGTCTGACAGTAGGTCTACTTACCACAGATACATCCATGTCAGCTCCATCAGTCTGACAGTAGGTCTACTTACCACAGATACATCCATCTCAGCTCCATCAGTCTGACAGTAGGTCTACTTACCACAGATACATCCATCTCAGCTCCATCAGTCTGACAGTAGGTCTACTTACTACAGATACATCCATGTCAGCTCCATCAGTCTGACAGTAGGTCCACTTACTACAGGAACATCCATGTCAGCTCCATCAGTCTGACAGTAGGTCCACTTACTACAGGAACATCCATGTCAGCTCCATCAGTCTGACAGTAGGTCCACTTACTACAGATACATCCATCTCAGCTCCATCAGTCTGACAGTAGGTCTACTTACTACAGATACATCCATGTCAGCTCCATCAGTCTGACATTAGGTCCACTTACTACAGATACATCCATGTCAGCTCCATCAGTCCTCACTGTAGTTCTACCAATCTGTTTTACAGCCTCTGCATATGATACATCATGACTGATCCTGTATCTCTGAGCCTCTCTATCCTCTCTCTGTACCTGGCATCCACTGTGTTCTCCCCCACAATTACAGCACTTAACCTTCACATTGCTTCCACATCCACCGTCATCATGTTGTTCTCCACACTTGGCACATCTTTTCTTTACACTGAGCAACTACATGTCCCATTCTTTGGTATTTAAAACACTACAGTGCATATGGGACAAATTCTCTAACATTGAAACTAAGGAATCCTATACGTACATTTCCCAGGAAAACCTTCAAAGCCTTTGACATCCATCTCATCCTTGTTCTGACTGGATATTCTGTAGTGGTGACTACCGATTTATTATTACATTCATGGTCCTTTGATTCTCTACAACTCAATCTATTTTTCTGCATTAGTTAGTCAGATAAGGTGTAAGTGAGGCCCTGTGGTCTCATTAAACTCACCAACTCCACTCCAACACATCACTGCTCTTGCTTCCTACCTCGGCCCTCTTTATGCTTTCTTTACTAGACGCTCCACTGCTTTCTGTATCATCTCTCTTCTTCTTCTTTCTTTACTAGACGCTCCACTGTTTTCTGTATCATCTCTCTTCTTCTTCTTTCTTTACTAGACGCTCCACTGCTTTCTGTATCATCTCTCTTCTTCTTCTTTCTTTACTAGACGCTCCACTGCTTTCTGTATCATCTCTCTTCTTCTTCTTTCTTTACTAGACGCTTTCCACTGCTTCCACTGCTTTCTGTATCATCTCTCTTCTTCTTCTTTCTTTACTAGACGCTCCACTGCTTTCTGTATCATCTCTCTTCTTCTTCTTTCTTTACTAGACGCTCCACTGCTTTCTGTATCATCTCTCTTCTTCTATTTTCTTTACTAGACGCTCCACTGCTTTCTGTATCATCTCTCTTCTTCTTCTTTCTTTACTAGACGCTCCACTGCTTTCTGTATCATCTCTCTTCTTCTTTTGTCTTTACTAGACGCTCCACTGCTTTCTGTATCATCTCTCTTCTTCTTCTTTCTTTCTGTATCATCTTTCTTCTTCTTCTTTCTTTACTAGACGCTCCACTGCTTTCTGTATCATCTCTCTTCTTCTTCTTTCTTTACTAGACGCTCCACTGCTTTCTGTATCATCTTTCTTCTTCCTGTCTTTCCACTACAGACCGTTCCTGTCCTTGAACCTCATCCTCCTGCTCCATACCATCGCAACTGACAACTATATTGTTCTCATTCAGCTGTTGCTTCACCAACTTTTTCTCCGTTTCCTCCAATTGGTCCGCACTACTCGCCTCCATTTCCGGCGAAGATTTTTTTCCCCCCAAGGGAAATTAGTTAATGAATTGCCTGGTTGCAGGACAATTCCAATGGAACTGTTAACAGACATTAAACAGGAATTATCGTGAATAACTGCTATCAACCAGTGTCCAAACAAGTTGTTTTTATGCAATGTAATTATAATAGAAAAACAGAACTACAGTTGAACTGCCAAATTACCACACGTAGAGCACTAGGGGTGATGTGTTATAACCTGCTATTACACTTTGGCTATTGACATAACTGACCGTAGGCCTGCTAGGGATTGTGACGTTTTGTTCATATTAGGCATATCTGTAAAATAGGAACGGAATAGCCCATGTCTTCAGACTTTTTTTATTATGTTAGTAGTGGTGCTGGTTCTGTTTTCATTATGTTAGTAGTGGTGCTGGTTCTGTTTTCATTATGTTAGTAGTGGTGCTGGTTCTGTTTTTATTATGTTAGTAGTGGTGCTGGTTCTGTTTTCATTATGTTAGTAGTGGTGCTGGTTCTGTTTTTATTATGTTAGTAGTGGTGCTGGTACTGTTTTCATTGTTAGTAGTGGTGCTGGTACTGTTTTCATTGTTAGTAGTGGTGCTGGTACTGTTTTCATTATGTTAGTAGTGGTGCTGGTTCTGTTTTCATTATGTTAGTAGTGGTGCTGGTTCTGTTTTTATTATGTTAGTAGTGGTGCTGGTTCTGTTTTCATTATGTTAGTAGTGGTGCTGGTTCTGTTTTCATTATGTTAGTAGTGGTGCTGGTTCTGTTTTCATTATGTTAGTAGTGGTGCTGGTTCTGTTTTTATTATGTTAGTAGTGGTGCTGGTACTGTTTTCATTGTTAGTAGTGGTGCTGGTACTGTTTTCATTGTTAGTAGTGGTGCTGGTACTGTTTTCATTATGTTAGTAGTGGTGCTGGTTCTGTTTTCATTATGTTAGTAGTGGTGCTGGTACTGTTTTCATTATGTTAGTAGTGGTGCTGGTTCTGTTTTTATTATGTTAGTAGTGGTGCTGGTTCTTTTTTCATTATGTTAGTAGTGGTGCTGGTTCTGTTTTCATTATGTTAGTAGTGGTGCTGGTTCTGTTTTCATTATGTTAGTAGTGGTGCTGGTTCTGTTTTCATTATGTTAGTAGTGGTGCTGGTTCTGTTTTTATTATGTTAGTAGTGGTGCTGGTTCTGTTTTCATTATGTTAGTAGTGGTGCTGGTACTGTTTTCATTGTTAGTAGTGGTGCTGGTCCTGTGTTTTTGTCCACTGGGTGTCATCAGAGTGTTAATAATGTATTGTTGTCTGCAGCAGAGTGTTAAGACAGGGTTTCCCCAACTCGGTCCTGGGCCCCATCATGGCATTGTAAGCACTAAGCACCATGCTCTACCAGCTGAGCTAGAGGACTCCTCTAGGTCCTACCAGTTTTAGTTCATGGAGTTGAGCTTTGATGGCCAATCTGACGTTCAAACTACAACCACAAAGCAGTTACCCCACCTCTGTTTTGTTAAACAGGGTGGAGAACTGTAAACACTCACATTCATAAACAGAGAGATGGATGCAACGACTAACCATCCATGAGTTCAACGTCGTATGTGTTGGAGGCTTTATGGTGTTTGTTTACAATTACATTGTTTTGAAACGATGTGGTAAAATCCGCTTATCTTTTGGGTTACGATGGGGTGTGACAGTTGAACTATGATCATGAAGCATTTTTCAGTAATATTCTTCTTTTAAAAACCTATGCGGTACTCCCATTTGGGTCCAGCGACTGTCAAGCCAAAACCGTTATGCTAAGAGTTCCCGACCACCTTGACGAGGTCGCTAGTGGTCGGGTTAAGGTTGCTAAAATTGGCCTTACCGAGGTTTCTTTAAAACATGACAACGTTCAGTTTGAAGATGCTAAAAGGTATTGGTGTCTGAAAACGATTCAAATGAAATGTTATTTGTCCCATGCTTGGTAAACAACAAGTATAGACTAACAGGGAAATGCTAACTAACGGCTCCTCCCAACAATGCAGAGAAATAAACTAGAAACAGTCATAACAGGTAATTACAGTGTATTCAGAAAGTATTCAGACCCCTTGACTTTTTCCACATTTTGTTACGTTACAGCCTTATTCTAAAATGGATTAAATACTTTTCCTCCTCATCAATCTACACACAATATCTATAATGACAAAGCATAACAGGTTTTTGGAAATGTTTGCAAATGTATAAAAAATAAAACCCCAAAATGCCTTATTTACATGAGTATTCTGAGCCTTTGCTATGGCAGGAATTGTCCGTAGAGCTCCGAGACAGGATTGTGTAAAAGCACAGATCTGGGGAAGGGAACCGAAACATAACTACAGTGCACTGTAGCAGTTCTATTCTCTATTCACTTCTCCAAACTGTTGGTTTAAGAGCTGTTGTTTTTCCATTTTAGGATCTTTGCAATTCATTTACTCCAGACATCTTGGATCATGGGAACTTACCGGTAACATATATTTATTGGAGATTGGAAATATTACTACATTATATTGATCATACTGTTTCCTCTAGGTTCCAGTGCCCCAGTGCAGGTCTGTTCCAGTGCAGTATAACAGGCCTGGTGTTTAGGATGGAGGGAGAAGGAGAGGTGCTCTATAGGACAGTCCACTGGGACAGGAGGCTTCTATCCCAGAGAAGCAAGAGACCTGCAGGACCCCTGTTCATGTTTACATGCCTTAAGGGGTCTGTCAGTCAACTACACCTTCCACACTGTGAGATGCATTCTGGAAAGTATTCATATCAAGAAACATTCAGGAGTGAAAGAGTCATTTCAATTTCAAAACCGCTCTAAAAAAGATTACTCTTCAAATATGCTACATTGTCTTCATTTTCATTTCAATTGTAGTTCAGTGTATTCTGAAAGTATTCAGACCCCTTGACTTTTTAGTTACAGTCTTATTCTAAAAATTATTAAATTGATTTTTTCCCTCATCAATCTAAACACAGTAAGCCATAATGACAAAGCAAAAATAGGTTTTTAGAATATTTTGCAACTGTATTAAAAACAAACAAGTGAAATAACACATTTACATATGTTTTCAGACCCTTTAGTCAGTGCTTTGTTGACAGACCTTTGGCAGCGATTACAGCCTTGAGTTTTCTTAGGTATGACACTACAAGCTTGGCACACCTGCATTTACGGAGCTTCTCCCATTCTTCTCTGCAGATCCTCTCAAGTTCTGTCAGGTTGGATGGGGAGAGTCGCTGCACAGCTACTTTCAGGTCTCTCCAGAGATGTTCGATCGGGTTCAAGTTGGACCACTGAAGGACATTCAGAGACTGAAGCCACTCCTGTGTTATCTTAGCTGTGTGCTTAGGGTCATTGTCCTGTTGGAAGGTGAACTTTCGCCCCGGTCTGACGTCCTGAGTGCCTCTGGAGCAGGTTTTCATCAAGGATCTCTCAGTACTTTGCTCCATTCATCTTTCCCTCGATCCTGATAGTCTCCCAGTCCCTGCCGCTGAAAAACATCCCCACATCATGATTCTGCCACCACAATGTTTCACTGTAGGGATGGTGCCAGGTTTCCTCCAGACGTGACGCTTGGCATTCAGGCCAAAGAGTTCAATCTTGGTTTCATCCGACCAGGGAATCTTCTTTCTCATGGTCCTTTCGGAGCCTTTTGGCAAACTCCAAGCAGGCTGTCAGGTGCCTTTTACTGAGGTGTGGCTTCCGTCTGGCCACTCTACCATAAAGGCCTGTGCTGCAGAGATGTTTGTCCTTCTGGAAACTCCGGAGCTCTTTCAGAGTGACCATCGGGTTCTTGGTCACATCCCTGACCATGGTCCTTCTCCCCTGATTGCTCAGTTTGGCCAGGCGTGTCACAGGAAACTAGGTGAGTGAGGGAAGAATCAGAAGCAGAGAGCATAGAGTTCCAAGAAGTGCACTTTAATGACGCACCGAACACAATGCCCACAACACAGGGCGCGGAAAATGTGGACCAAGCCAACACACAGGGTACCAGGTCCGGAGCACAAACACCAAAATCATACACACGTAACATAAGAATAATCCAGCACAAAACAAGGGCGGGTAGCCTAGCTATACATAAGGAAGCCCATCAAGTAAACACAAAAGACACAGGTCTAACTAATAAGACAAAACAAGGGCGGGTAGCCTAGCTATAAATAAGGAAGCCCATCAAGTAAACACAAAAGACACAGGTGCAACTAATAAGACAAAACAAGGGCGGGTAGCCTAGCTATGAATAAGGAAGTCCATCAAGTAAACACAAAAGACACAGGTGCAACTAATAAGACAAAACAAGGGCGGGTAGCCTAGCTATGAATAAGGAAGCCCATCAAGTAAACACAAAAGACACAGGTGCAACTAATAAGACAAAACAAGGGCGGGTAGCCTAGCTATAAATAAGGAAGCCCATCAAGTAAACACAAAAGACACAGGTGCAACTAATAAGACAAAACAAGGGCGGGTAGCCTAGCTATAAATAAGGAAGCACATCAAGTAAACACAAAAGACACAGGTGCAACTAATAAGACAAAACAAGGGCGGGTAGCCTAGCTATGAATAAGGAAGCCCATCAAGTAAACACAAAAGACACAGGTGCAACTAATAAGACAAAACAAGGGCGGGTAGCCTAGCTATAAATAAGGAAGCCCATCAAGTAAACACAAAAGACACAGGTGCAACTAATAAGACAAAACAAGGGCGGGTAGCCTAGCTATAAATAAGGAAGCACATCAAGTAAACACAAAAGACACAGGTGCAACTAATAAGACAAAACAAGGGCGGGTAGCCTAGCTATAAATAAGGAAGCCCATCAAGTAAACACAAAAGACACAGGTGCAACTAATAAGACAAAACAAGGGCGGGTAGCCTAGCTATGAATAAGGAAGCCCATCAAGTAAACACAAAAGACACAGGTGCAACTAATAAGACAAAACAAGGGTGGGTAGCCTAGCTATAAATAAGGAAGCCCATCAAGTAAACACAAAAGACACAGGTGCAACTAATAAGACAAAACAAGGGTGGGTAGCCTAGCTATAAATAAGGAAGCACATCAAGTAAACACAAAAGACACAGGTGCAACTAATAAGACAAAACAAGGGTGGGTAGCCTAGCTATGAATAAGGAAGCCCATCAAGTAAACACAAAAGACACAGGTGCAACTAATAAGACAAAACAAGGGCGGGTAGCCTAGCTATAAATAAGGAAGCCCATCAAGTAAACACAAAAGACACCGGTGCAACTAATAAGACAAAACAAGGGCGGGTAGCCTAGCTATAAATAAGGAAGCACATCAAGTAAACACAAAAGACACAGGTGCAACTAATAAGACAAAACAAGCAAAAAACGAAAAAGGCTAGTAGGCCGGTGACGACGACCGCCGAGCACCGCCCGAACAGGCAGGGGGCCAACTTCGGCGGAAGTCGTGACAAGGCAGCTCGAGGAAGAGTCTTGGTGGTTCTAACCTTCCATTTAAGAATGATGGAAGCCACTGTGTTTTTGGGGGACCTTCTATGCTGCAGAAGTGTTTTGGTACCCTTCCCCAGATCTGTGCCTCGACATAATCCTGTCTCTGCCCTCTACGGACAATTCCTTCAACCTCATGGCTTGGTTTTCGCTGATATTCACTGTCAACATTCGGACCTTATATAGACAGGTGTGTGCCTTTCCAATAATGTCCAATCAATTTCATTTAGAATAGGTGGACTCCAATCAAGTTGTAGAAACATCTCAAGGATTATCAATGGAAACAGGATGCACCTGAGCAAAATGTTGAGTCTCATAGCAAAGGGTCTAAAACCTGTTTTGCTTTGTCATTATGGGGTATTATTTGTAGATTGATGAGGAAAAATTGTTATTATATCAATTTTAGAATAAGGCTGTAACGTAACAAAATGTTGATAAAGTCAAGGGTTCTGAACAGTTTCTGAATGTACCGTATAGAACTAGAAAACCAGTTTACAACTATGAAATGGCGTCACTAAGCCAAATGTTATATTGTATATCTGAGAAATCTCTAAATGTTCTCTTTCTTTCCCAGGTGGTGGATGTGACTTCCTGTCTGTAGCCCATGTGACTGATGACTGAGTTTATCCCTCTTGAGACAACAGACACACGTCATAATATACATCACTGGATTCTGTCTCGGTAGGTTCCTTGTTTCTTATCAATCATTGGCTTAGTGTCTGACTGCTGATTTCACCAATATCTTCTTTAAGTAAACCAATCACACCTTTATTAATGCAACTGCAGACAGAAGTTAACAATGGAAACACAGGTTGTATGCAGCCCACCTAAGGGCCCAGCTGATTATATACATGTGATCACTCCCTAGTGGTGTGATCACCTACGTCAATGTATGTGTGTATCAAAAAGCTGAAGTTACCTTATAAGGCAACCTAGTACAATAGTTTCTCTGAATTCATTAGCATTGTCCACTGTTACACAAAATGTCAACACCAGACAGTGGTAACTTCTCTTTATCTAGTTTCAGTTTGACTCAGACCTAACATGCAAGCACACTCTTACAACAGCTGGAGCATAACCACATAGATGGCTTGTGCAATGTAGAACACACAATGGGAAATGTAATGCTAGCATAACGGCTAAACATGTAATCAAACACACAATGAGGAATGTAATGCTAGCTTAACGGCTAAACATGTAATCAAACACACAATGGGAAATGTAATGCTAGCATAACGGCTAAACATGTAATCAAACCATTATGGAGAGTAGCAAGGAACAAGTATCAGGTTTGACTGAATTCCATCTGCTGACCTTTTTCATCTTATTGCTTTATTCTCAAACTTTATGTATTTCTTTACCCATATAAATTAAATATTTAAAAAATGTCATTTTGAAGCACAACTAACCTGTTTATAGTTGGTCCTTTCAAGGTGCGGGAGGTGATTGAAAGGGATGGAATTAGAGAAATTCTAACAACTTCTCAGTGTAAACTAACCCCGAAGCAAGAATACACCCTCTCCACTTATTCTGCAGATGGACATCGAATACAACCAAACGCAAATCTGGGATATTTTTGAAAAACAATTTTTTATATTCCTATGTAACTTTTCATTTAATTCTCACTTATCATTTCACTGACTACAAAGGTCTCTTGATTTCAGGAAGCAGTGTTTGTGAAATGTGATTCCTATGAAAACAACTACTTTCAGTTGTTCTTATAAACTATAGTTAAAGAAGTTGATCTGCTTCTGTAAGAAAAGGAAGTTGATGAACTTGTATGGAACAGACTTGTCTGGCTGCCAGGTAACAGACATTCAGAGATCAAATCAAATGAAGTCAGACCAGGAGCAGCAGAACTAGTACATGTTGTAGTTCTCTGATAGTAGTACTGTTACATGTTGTAGTTCTCTGATAGTAGTACTGTTACATGTTGTAGTTCTCTGATAGTAGTACTGTTACATGTTGTAGTTCTCTGATAGTAGTACTGTTACATGTTGTAGTTCTCTGATAGTAGTACTGTTACATGTTGTAGTTCTCTGATAGTGGTACTGTTACATGTTGTAGTTCTCTGATAGTAGTACTGTTACATGTTGTAGTTCTCTGATAGTAGTACTGTTACATGTTGTAGTTCTCTGATAGTGGTACTGTTACATGTTGTAGTACTGTTACATGTTGTAGTTCTCTGATAGTAGTACTGTTACATGATGTAGTTCTCTGATAGTAGTACTGTTACATGTTGTAGTTCTCTGATAGTGGTACTGTTACATGTTGTAGTTCTCTGATAGTGGTACTGTTACATGTTGTAGTTCTCTGATAGTGGTACTGTTACATGTTGTAGTTCTCTGATAGTAGTACTGTTACATGTTGTAGTTCTCTGATAGTATCACTGTTACATGTTGTAGTTCTCTGATAGTATTACTGTTACATGTTGTAGTTCTCTGATAGTAGTACTGTTACATGTTGTAGTTCTCTGATAGTAGTACTGTTACATGTTGTAGTTCTCTGATAGTAGTACTGTTACATGTTGTAGTTCTCTGATAGTAGTACTGTTACATGTTGTAGTTCTCTGATAGTAGTACTGTTACATGTTGTAGTTCTCTGATAGTATTACTGTTACATGTTGTAGTTCTCTGATAGTATTACTGTTACATGTTGTAGTTCTCTGATAGTATTACTGTTACATGTTGTAGTTCTCTGATAGTAGTACTGTTACATGTTGTAGTTCTCTGATAGTAGTACTGTTACATGTTGTAGTTCTCTGATAGTATTACTGTTACATGTTGTAGTTCTCTGATAGTATTACTGTTACATGTTGTAGTTCTCTGATAGTAGTACTGTTACATGTTGTAGTTCTCTGATAGTAGTACTGTTACATGTTGTAGTTCTCTGATAGTAGTACTGTTACATGTTGTAGTTCTCTGATAGTAGTACTGTTACATGTTGTAGTTCTCTGATAGTAGTACTGTTACATGTTGTAGTTCTCTGATAGTAGTACTGTTACATGTTGTAGTTCTCTGATAGTATTACTGTTACATGTTGTAGTTCTCTGATAGTATTACTGTTACATGTTGTAGTTCTCTGATAGTAGTACTGTTACATGTTGTAGTTCTCTGATAGTAGTACTGTTACATGTTGTAGTTCTCTGATAGTATTACTGTTACATGTTGTAGTTCTCTGATAGTAGTACTGTTACATGTTGTAGTTCTCTGATGGTATTATTCTTACATGTTGTAGTTCTCTGATAGTATCACTGTTACATGTTGTAGTTCTCTGATAGTAGTACTGTTACATGTTGTAGTTCTCTGATAGTATCACTGTTACATGTTGTAGTTCTCTGATAGTATTACTGTTACATGTTGTAGTTCTCTGATAGTATCACTGTTACATGTTGTAGTACTGTTACATGTTGTAGTTCTCTGATAGTATCACTGTTACATGTTGTAGTTCTCTGATAGTATTACTGTTACATGTTGTAGTTCTCTGATAGTATCACTGTTACATGTTGTAGTTCTCTGATAGTATTACTGTTACATGTTGTAGTTCTCTGATAGTAGTACTGTTACATGTTGTAGTTCTCTGATAGTAGTACTGTGTTACATGTTGTAGTTCTCTGATAGTAGTACTGTTACATGTTGTAGTTCTCTGATAGTATTACTGTTACATGTTGTAGTTCTCTGATAGTATCACTGTTACATGTTGTAGTTCTCTGATAGTATTACTGTTACATGTTGTAGTTCTCTGATAGTATTACTGTTACATGTTGTAGTTCTCTGATAGTAGTACTGTTACATTTTGTAGTTGTACTGTTACATGTTGTAGTTCTCTGATAGTAGTACTGTTACATGTTGTAGTTCTCTGATAGTAGTACTGTTACATTTTGTAGTTTTACTGTTACATGTTGTAGTTCTCTGATAGTAGTACTGTTACATGTTGTAGTTCTCTGATAGTAGTACTGTTACATGTTGTAGTTCTCTGATAGTAGTACTGTTACATGTTGTAGTTCTCTGATAGTAGTACTGTTACATGTTGTAGTTCTCTGATAGTATTACTGTTACATGTTGTAGTTCTCTGATAGTATTACTGTTACATGTTGTAGTTCTCTGATAGTATACTGTTACATGTTGTAGTTCTCTGATAGTAGTACTGTTACATGTTGTAGTTCTCTGATAGTATTACTGTTACATGTTGTAGTTCTCTGATAGTATTACTGTTACATGTTGTAGTTCTCTGATAGTAGTACTGTTACATGTTGTAGTTCTCTGATAGGTATTATTCTCTGTTACATGTTGTTGTAGTTCTCTGATAGTATCACTGTTACATGTTGTAGTTCTCTGATAGTAGTACTGTTACATGTTGTAGTTCTCTGATAGTATCACTGTTACATGTTGTAGTTCTCTGATAGTATTACTGTTACATGTTGTAGTTCTCTGATAGTAGTACTGTTACATTTTGTAGTTGTACTGTTACATGTTGTAGTTCTCTGATAGTAGTACTGTTACATTTTGTAGTTTTACTGTTACATGTTGTAGTTCTCTGATAGTAGTACTGTTACATTTTGTAGTTTTACTGTTACATGTTGTAGTTCTCTGATAGTAGTACTGTTACATTTTGTAGTTTTACTGTTGCATGTTGTAGTTCTCTGATAGTAGTACTGTTACATGTTGTAGTTCTCTGATAGTATTACTGTTACATGTTGTAGTTCTCTGATAGTATTACTGTTACATGTTGTAGTTCTCTGATAGTAGTACTGTTACATGTTGTAGTTCTCTGATAGTATTACTGTTACATGTTGTAGTTCTCTGATAGTATCACTGTTACATGTTGTAGTTCTCTGATAGTATTACTGTTACATGTTGTAGTTCTCTGATAGTATCACTGGTACATGTTGTAGTACTGTTACATGTTGTAGTTCTCTGATAGTATTACTGTTACATGTTGTAGTTCTCTGATAGTATCACTGGTACATGTTGTAGTACTGTTACGTGTTGTAGTTCTCTGATAGTATTATTGTTATTGAACTATGATTCCAGCCATAACAATTTAACTTGTTTGAAATGTGGACAAGTTACAATGACTTTTCTTGACTTGTCATGCATGTTGGGACCAGGGGATTTCATTAGTGTATAAACTATGTGTAGGCTGTGTAGACTCGCTATGTGCAACTTAGGGGATGGCTGTCGGCATCAACGATACACATTTAGAGCCAAACACAACAAGGCATACATTGAAGAAACACAGAAAATCAAGGATCAAATCGATTACATAACTGTACAGGCAGTTAACCCACTGTTCCTAGGCCGTCATTGAAAATAAGAATTTGTTCTTAATTAACTGACTTGCCTAGTTAAATAAAGGTAAAATAAAAAAATAAAAATAAAAATGTAAACCTAGGCGTACTGCTCAAATTTGTCCAAATAAGATTCCCTCATTGTGAGCAATTAGCTAGCTCACGTGCAAATGGGTGCTAATTAATGCTATGCTAACATTGGTGCGGTAGTTGGTCATATAGAAATATACCACTGCACTGGTATAACATGAGTATTACAAAGTACATTATGCATAATGACAGTCTCACTTACTTCCATGGTTTATAGTACATTATGCATAATGACAGTCTCACTTACTTCCATGGTTTATAGTACATTATGTATAATGACAGTCTCACTTACTTCCATGGTTTATAGTACATTATGCATAATGACAGTCTCACTCACTTCCATGGTTTATAGTACATTATGTATAATGACAGTCTCACTCACTTCCATGGTTTATAGTACATTATGTATAATGACAGTCTCACTCACTTCCATGGTTTATAGTACATTATGTATAATGACAGTCTCACTCACTTCCATGGTTTATAGTACATTATGCATAATGACAGTCTCACTCACTTCCATGGTTTATAGTACATTATGTATAATGACAGTCTCACTCACTTCCATGGTTTATAGTACATTATGTATAATGACAGTCTCACTCACTTCCATGGTTTATAGTACATTATGTATAATGACAGTCTCACTCACTTCCATGGTTTATAGTACATTATGTATAATGACAGTCTCACTCACTTCCATGGTTTATAGTACATTATGCATAATGACAGTCTCACTTACTTCCATGGTTTATAGTACATTATGCATAATGACAGTCTCACTTACTTCCATGGTTTATAGTACATTATGTATAATGACAGTCTCACTCACTTCCATGGTTTATAGTACATTATGCATAATGACAGTCTCACTTACTTCCATGGTTTATAGTACATTATGCATAATGACAGTCTCACTTACTTCCATGGTTTATAGTACATTATGCATAATGACAGTCTCACTTACTTCCATGGTTTATAGTTTTATCTATGTAGGTTAGGCTTGATTAAGATTGGCTTTCATTGGCGCGTTGATACCTTCGACGTGAACCTCAAAGACCTTGAAGGTGACGGGAAGGGTTCGGGTTAAACGTGTTTGACTCCGCCCACATTGAGGTCGGCCCCGACTTCTGACTCCGCCCACATTGAGCCCGGCCCCGAACTGCACACTGCAGTCAGAGGCTTCTCTCCCTAGAGGTCTCTAGTAGTGCGTTGCCCTCTTGTTGACAAACTGACACCAAAACAAAATAGGTATGAGAGAGAAGCCCTTCTTATCTAGCGATGAAGTCGATACAACATCTCTGATGTGATCTTGTTCTTTATGTTTCCAGTTGACTCCCAGGTTGTATTTGTAATGATACAAAATTCAGACTCCTTAAGTGGGGTTATTGAATTCATTTAACATATGAAGAATACTTACAAATATATGTTATTAATTCATAATAAAGTAACAAGTGATAACTTCTAGGCTACAATCCAGTACATTATAATGAGACCTTTCTGAGTATATATCAAACAGCAGGGCTGGTTTTAAGATGACATTTCTGGGCTGGTTCTAGGATGACATTTCTGGGCTGGTTCTGGATGATATTTCTGGGCTGGTTCTAGGGTGATATTTCTGGGCTGGTTCTACGGGGGTATTTCTGGGCTGGTTCTAGGATGGCATTTATGGGCTGGTACTAGGATGACATTTCTGGGCTGGTTCTAGGGTGACATTTCTGGGCTGGTTCTAAGATGACATTTCTGGGCTGGTTCTAGGATGATATTCATTGGCTGGCTCTAGAATGACATTTCTGGGCTGGTTAAAGGGTGATATTTCTGGGTTGGTTCTAGGATGATATTTCTGGGCTGGTTCTAGGATGATGTTCATGGGCTGGTTTTAGAATGATATTTATGGGCTGGTTCTAGGATGACACTTCTAGGCTGGTTCTAGGATGATATTTCTGGGTTGGTTCTAGAATGATATTTCTGGGCTGGTTCTAGGATGATATTTCTGGGTTGGTTCTAGAATGATATTTATGGGCTGGTTCTAGGATGATATTTCTGGGCTGGTTCTAGGATTATATTTCTGGGCTGGTTCTAGGATTATATTTCTGGGCTGGTTCTAGGATTATATTTATGGGCTGGTTCTAGGATTATATTTCTGGGCTGGTTCTAGGATTATATTTATGGGCTGGTTCTAGGATGATAATCATGGGCTGGTTCAGGATTATATTTATGGGCTGGTTCTAGGATGATATTCATGAGCTGGTTTTAGAATGATATTTATGGGCTGGTTCTAGAATGATATTTCAGGGATGGTTCTACGATGATATTCATGGCCTGGTTCTAGAATGACATTTATTGTCTGGTTCTAGGATGATATTTCAGGGATGGTTCTACGATGATATTCATGGCCTGGTTCTAGAATGACATTTATTGTCTGGTTCTAGGATGATTTTTCTATGCTGGTTCTATGTTCTATCCACTGGATGTCATAAGGTGAAAGCACCAATTTGTAAGTCGCTCTGGATAAGAGCGTCTGCTAAATGACTTAAATGTAAATGTAAATGTAATGTTGGGGGGGGGCAGACATTTCTTCTCTGTTTCTGAGCTAATATCCTGCAACTGACTGCCAGTCTGTCTGTCTAACTGTCTGACTGCCTGCCTATCTGGGTAAGCTGAACACACAAATAAGTGAGGAGGGAGAGAGGGGGAGGAGAGAAAGAGAGACTGCGAGACAACACACCACACAGCAGAAGACTGAAGACAGACAGAGAGAGAGAGAGAGGCAGAGAGAGAGAGGAAGGCAGAGAGAGTGAGAGAGGGAGAGAGAGAGAGGGAGAGAGCGAGAGAGAGGTTGTAGGACAGGAGAGAGAGAGGCAGAGAGATAGAGAAAGAGAGATAGAGAGGCAGAGAGAGAGAGAGAGGCAGAGAGAGAGAGAGAGAGAGGGCAGAGAGAGAGAGAGAGGGAGAGAGAGAGGGGCAGAGAGAGAGAGAGAGAGAGAGAGGGGCAGAGAGAGAGGGGGCAGAGAGAGAGGGGCAGAGAGAGAGAGAGAGAGAGAGAGAGAGAGAGAGAGGCAGAGAGAGAGATAGAGGTTGTAGGACAGGAGAGAGGGATATCTTTGCTCTATGCAACATGGATTCCTCCACAACAGCACTGCTCCTCTGTTCTCTACTCTGGACAGGTAAACTACTACTGCTGCTTCTCTCTACACTACAATGCAGAACATGTTATTAAACTATAAGCTGCTTCTCTCTACACTACAATGCAGAACATGTTATTAAATCATTTACTGGGATAGTTCAGAGATTTTTTTATTTTAATTTTTGTTTCCTAATCTTGAAAGCAGTCTATAGACAAGGCCAGGAAATAAATATCTACATATGTTAAATTGCTGCACTATCCCTTTTAAGTAGATATTATTAGCTCTAAACTGCTTTAAACTTTCTACTTTCTAAAAAAAGTTTTGGTATTATGAATAAACTAATAAACTAATGTTGGTGATGGTTTAGAATTCTTAATCTTAACATAAAATGTTTCTCAGAAATGTAAATGCACGGTGATACATTTCCTTTTTTTTTTACTGTAGATGTGAATTTATAATACCGTGTTAATATCATGTCCCAATGATCTAGTCTTGCTGAGTCATGGTCCTATTGGATGTTTGCTCTGGGGTGGCATTTGTTTGCTGTTCTCCCCACAGACCAGACTGAAAGCTCACAGTCTGCCCCTGTGTGTGTGTTTTATTTGAGTGTGTGTATGTGTGTTTGGTGTGTGTGTGTGTTTGGTGTGTGAGTGTACGTGCGTGCCTGCATGCCTTTAGATGTATACCATTCAATGTGGACATGGTCTATATTACTCTCTATATGTGAATCCTGTATATGCAAGAATAGCGTGTGAGTGTGTGTGTGTGTACGTGCTTGTGTGTGAGTGTGTGTGAGTGTGTGTACGTGCATGTGTGTGTGTGAGTGAGTGTGTGTGTGTGTGTGTGAGTGAGTGTGTGTCAACTCATTGAACCCCCCCTTTGGGTGGAACCCTGAACTCTCTGTTGCATCGGAGGATGTCAATAACTAGTGTGTGTGTCTATTTCTGTGTGTGTGTGTGTGTGTGTGTGTGTGCGTGTGTGTGTGTGTGTGCGTGTCTCTCTGTGTGTGTGTGTGTGTGTGCTATAACCTTGTCTCTTCTCTCCTACAGTGTGTGTTTGTGTTATATGTGTGTGTGTGTGTTACTAACCTATCTCTCCTACAGTGTGTGTGTGTGTGTGTGTGTGTGTCTTACTAACCTATCTCTCCTCATTTTTACATTTTACATTGAGTCATTTAGCAGAGTGCCTGACAGAGCATTCGCCTGAAGATAGCTTGCATTCATGCATTCCAAGATGGCGTAGCAGTCGGACGTCTGTTTTGTCTTTGTCTTGTCTTTGTCTTGTCATATATATCGTTTTCTCTGTATATTTAAAAAAATATATTTTTAATCTCAAAATCGATCTACGGACTGAACTTACTCTCCTGCATCCCGCCTCTGTTATGCGTGAGTGAGGACCCAACAGCGATTCAACAGAAACAGTCTTTTAATGTCCAAACAGGGAAAACATAAATCCTCAATCTTTACAGGAGAGTCCTCCTTCTAGTAGTAGAGGAGAATTGCAGGGCTAGCGGCAACAGACTGCAGGTCCCTCTGGGTAGGCGCGGGCCGTAGAGGACAGAGACACCTGCTCACACGCAGCATCTAATGAAGAGGCAGATTACGACAGGACGGGACAAGGGCAAAGCAAACAAGAATCCGACAAGGACAGAAGCAGAAACAGAGAGAGAAATAGAGACATAATCAGAGGGCAAAAGAGGAGACAGGTGTGAGAGAGTAAACGAGGTCGTTAGGAGAATGGGGAACAGCTGGGAGCAGGAACGGAACGATAGAGAGAGAGAAAGATAGTAACCTAATACGACCAGCAGGGGGAAACGAAGAGAAGAGAAAGCACAGGGACAAGACATAACATGACAGTACCCCCCCCACTCACCGAGCGCCTCCTGGCGCACTCGAGGAAGAAACCTGGCGGCAACGGAGGAAATCATCGATCAGCGAACGGTCCAGCACGTCCCGAGATGGAACCCAACTCCTTTCCTCAGGACCGTAACCCTCCCAATCCACTAGGTACTGATGACCACGGCCCCGAGGACGCATGTCCATAATCTTCCGGACCCTGTAGATAGGTGCGCCCTCGACAAGGACGGGGGGAAGACGAACGGGGGCGCGAAGAAAAGGCTTGACACAGGAGACATGGAAGACCGGGTGGACGCGACGAAGATGTCGCGGAAGAAGAAGTCGCACTGCGACAGGATTAATGACCTGAGAAATACGGAACGGACCAATGAACCGCGGGGTCAACTTGCGAGAAGCTGTCATAAGGGGAAGGTTACGAGTGGAGAGCCATACTCTCTGACCGCGACAATACCTAGGACTCTTAGTCCTACGCTTATTAGCGGCTCTCACAGTCTGCGCCCTATAACGGCAAAGTGCAGACCTGACCCTCTTCCAGGTGCGCTCACAACGTTGGACAAAAGCCTGAGCGGAGGGGACGCTGGACTCGGCGAGCTGGGACGAGAACAGAGGAGGCTGGTACCCGAGGCTACTCTGAAAAGGAGATAGCCCAGTCGCAGACGAAGGAAGCGAGTTGTGAGCGTATTCTGCCCAGGGGAGCTGTTCTGCCCAAGACGCAGGATTTCGAAAGGAAAGACTGCGTAAGATGCGACCAATCGTCTGATTGGCCCGTTCTGCTTGACCGTTAGACTGGGGGTGAAAACCGGAAGAGAGACTGACGGAAGCCCCAATCAAACGGCAAAACTCCCTCCAAAATTGAGACGTGAATTGCGGACCCCTGTCCGAAACGGCGTCTGACGGAAGGCCATGAATTCTGAAAACATTCTCAATGATGATTTGTGCCGTCTCTTTAGCAGAAGGAAGCTTAGCGAGGGGAATAAAATGAGCCGCCTTAGAGAACCTATCGACAACCGTTAGAATAACAGTCTTCCCCGCTGACGAAGGAAGACCGGTAATAAAGTCTAAGGCGATGTGAGACCACGGTCGAGAGGGAATAGAAAGCGGTCTGAGACGGCCGGCAGGAGGAGAGTTACCGGACTTAGTCTGCGCGCAGTCCGAACAAGCAGCCACGAAACGACGCGTGTCACGCTCCTGAGTGGGCCACCAGAAACGCTGGCGAATAGAAGCAAGCGTACCCCGAACGCCGGGATGGCCGGCTAACTTGGCAGAGTGAGCCCACTGAAGAACGGCCAGACGAGTAGGAACGGGAACGAAAACAAGGTTCCTAGGACAAGCGCGCGGCGACGGAGTGTGAGTGAGTGCTTGCTTTACCTGCCTCTCAATTCCCCAGACAGTCAACCCGACAACACGCCCCTCAGGGAGAATCCCCTCGGGGTCGGTGGAGGCTACTGAAGAACTGAAGAGACGGGACAAAGCATCAGGCTTGGTGTTCTTTGAGCCCGGACGATAAGAAATAACGAACTCGAAACGAGCGAAAAACAGCGCCCAACGAGCCTGACGCGCATTAAGTCGTTTGGCAGAACGGATGTACTCAAGGTTCTTATGGTCAGTCCAAACGACAAAAGGAACGGTCGCCCCCTCCAACCACTGTCGCCATTCGCCTAGGGCTAAGCGGATGGCGAGCAGTTCGCGGTTTCCCACATCATAGTTACGTTCCGACGGCGACAGGCGATGAGAAAAATACGCGCAAGGATGGACCTTATCGTCAGAATGGGAGCGCTGGGACAGAATGGCTCCCACGCCCACCTCTGACGCGTCAACCTCGACAATGAACTGTCTAGAGACGTCAGGTGTAACAAGGATAGGAGCGGATGTAAAACGCTTCTTGAGGAGATCAAAAGCTCCCTGGGCGGAAACGGACCACTTAAAGCACGTCTTGACAGAAGTAAGGGCTGTGAGAGGAGCTGCCACCTGACCGAAATTACGAATGAAACGACGATAGAAATTCGCGAAACCGAGAAAGCGCTGCAGCTCGACACGTGACTTAGGGACGGGCCAATCACTGACAGCTTGGACCTTAGCGGAATCCATCTGAATGCCTTCAGCGGAAATAACAGAACCGAGAAATGTGACGGAGGAGACATGAAAAGCGCACTACTCAGCCTTCACATAAAGACAATTCTCTAAAAGGCGCTGGAGAACACGTCGAACGTGCTGAACATGAATCTGGAGTGACGGTGAAAAAATCAGGATATCGTCTAGGTACACGAAAACAAAGATGTTCGGCATGTCTCTCAGTACATCATTCACTAATGCCTGAAAGACAGCAGGAGCGTTAGCGAGACCGAACGGCAGAACCCGGTATTCAAAGTGCCCTAACGGAGTGTTAAACGCCGTTTTCCACTCGTCCCCCTCCCTGATGCGCACGAGATGGTAAGCGTTACGAAGGTCCAACTTAGTGAAAAACCTGGCTCCCTGCAGGATCTCGAAGGCTGAAGACATAAGGGGAAGCGGATAACGATTCTTAACCGTTATGTCATTCAGCCCTCGATAATCCACGCAGGGGCGCAGGGTACCGTCCTTTTTCTTAACAAAAAAAAACCCCGCTCCGGCGGGAGAGGAGGAAGGGACTACGGTACCGGCGTCGAGAGCTACAGACAAATAATCTTCGAGAGCCTTACGTTCGGGAGCCGACAGAGAGTATAGTCTACCCCGGGGGGGAGTGGTACCCGGAAGGAGATCAATACTACAATCATACGACCGGTGAGGAGGAAGGGAGGTGGCCCTGGACCGACTGAAGACCGTGCGCAGATCATGATATTCCTCCGGCACCCCTGTCAAATCACCAGGCTCCTCCTGTGAAGAGGGGGCAGAAGAAACAGGAGGGATAGCAGACATTAAACATTTCACATGACAAGAGACGTTCCAGGAGAGGATAGAATTACTAGACCAATTAATAGAAGGATTATGACACACTAGCCAGGGATGGCCCAAAACAACAGGTGTAAAAGGTGAACAAAAAATCAAAAAAGAAATGGTTTCGCTATGATTACCAGAGACAGTGAGGGTTAAAGGTAACGTTTCACGCTGAATCCTGGGGAGAGGACTACCATCCAAGGCGAACAGGGCCGTGGGCTCCCCTAACTGTCTGAGAGGAATGTCATGTTCCCGAGCCCAGGCTTCGTCCATAAAACAGCCCTCCGCCCAGAGTCTATCAAGGCACTGCAGGAAGCTGCCGAACCGGTCCAGCGTAGATGGACCGACAAGGTAGTACAGGATATTGAAGGAGAGACCTGAGTAGTAGCGCTCACCAGTAGCCCTCCGCTTACTGATGAGCTCTGGCTTTTACTGGACATGAAATGACAAAATGACCAGCGGAACCGCAATAGAGACAGAGGCGGTTGGTGATTCTCCGTTCCCTCTCCTTAGTCGAGATGCGAATACCCCCCAGCTGCATGGGCTCAGCACCTGAGCCAGTGGAGGAAGATGGTAGTGATGCGGAGAGGGGGGAAACGGATAACGCGAGCTCTCTTCCACGAGCTCGGTGACGAAGATCTACCCGTCGTTCTATACGAATAGCGAGTTCAATCAAAGAATCCACGCTGGAAGGAACCTCCCGGGAGAGAATCTCATCCTTTACCTCCGCGTGGAGACCCTCCAGAAAACGAGCGAGCAACGCCGGCTCGTTCCAGTCACTGGAGGCAGCAAGAGTGCGAAACTCTATAGAGTAGTCCGTTATGGATCGATTACCTTGACATAGGGAAGACAGAGCCCTGGAAGCTTCTTTCCCAAAAACTGAACGATCAAAAACCCGTATCATCTCCTCCTTAAAGTTCTGATACTGGTTAGTACACTCAGCCCTTGCCTCCCAGATTGCGGTGCCCCACTCACGAGCCCGTCCAGTAAGGAGAGATATGACGTAGGCGATACGAGCTGTACCCCTGGAGTACGTGTTGGGCTGGAGAGAGAACACAATATCACACTGGGTGAGAAACGAGCGGCATTCAGTGGGCTCCCCAGAGTAACACGGTGGGTTATTAATTCTGGGCTCCGGAGACTCGGAAGCCCTGGAAGTAGCCGGTGGATCGAGGCGGAGATTGTGAATATGTTTCGAGAGGTCGGAGACTTGGGCGGCCAGGGTCTCAACGGCATGTCGAGCAGCAGACAATTCCTGCTCGTGTCTGCCTAGCATCGTTCCCTGGATCTCGACGGCTGAGTAGAGAGGATCCGAAGTCGCTGGGTCCATTCTTGGTCGGATTCTTCTGTTATGCGTGAGTGAGGACCCAACAGCGATTCAACAGAAACAGTCTTTTAATGTCCAAACAGGGAAAACATAAATCCTCAATCTTTACAGGAGATGTCCAAACAGGGAAAACATAAATCCTCTATCTTTGCAGGAGAGTCCTCCTTCTAGTAGTAGAGGAGAATTGCAGGGCTAGCGGCAACAGACTGCAGGTCCCTCTGGGTAGGCGCGGGCCGTAGAGGACAGAGACACCTGCTCACACGCAGCATCTAATGAAGAGGCAGATTACGACAGGACGGGACAAGGGCAAAGCAAACAAGAATCCGACAAGGACAGAAGCAGAAACAGAGAGAGAAATAGAGACATAATCAGAGGGCAAAAGAGGAGACAGGTGTGAGAGAGTAAACGAGGTCGTTAGGAGAATGGGGAACAGCTGGGAGCAGGAACGGAACGATAGAGAGAGAGAAAGATAGTAACCTAATACGACCAGCAGGGGGAAACGAAGAGAAGAGAAAGCACAGGGACAAGACATAACATGACAGCCTCACCCAATGTGGTACGGATCTGCTATTTTTACACTTTAGAACCGGAACCCCCATCAGAAGCTAGCCAGCTAACTAGCTACTAGCTAGTAGTCAGTTAGCCACTGCTAGCGGTCCTTACCGTTAACCCAGGCATCAGCCGGCCTCGGTCCTGCCGGTCTGCCGGTCTGCACAGCGTGATGTCAACCCAGAGCATATCGGACTGCTTTTCTCTACCACATCTCCGGACTCCTACCGCAAGCTCTGAACCTTTACACCGGATCATCGCAGCTAGCTAGCTGCTATCCGAGTGGCTACTCATGGCTAACGTCTCTGTCCTGAAGAAAGCACCAGTTAGCCTGAAGCTAGCCTTGAGCTAGGCCCATGTTCCGGCTAGCCGAAGAGATCCATCAGACAATTCCTGGGCTTCAATACCTCTTTTGCTGATTGGCCTGGACTCTTCGCTGCCGAAATGGATCCCTGCCGATCCATCACGTCTGGTCTGCCGACGTGACCGTCCAAGGGGGTTTCAATAGGCTTTTCCATTGCGACGTCCCCCTGAGGCCCATCTGCTAGCCTGCTAGCCCTGGTCTGCCGACGTGACCGTCCAAGGGGGTTTCAATAGGCTTTTCCATTGCGACGTCCCCCTGAGGCCCATCTGCTAGCCTGCTAGCCCTGGTCTGCCGACGTGACCGTCCAAGGGGGTTTCAATAGGCTCTTCCATTGCGACGTCCCCCTGAGGCCCATCTGCTAGCCTGCTAGCCCTGGTCTGCTAGCTGTCTGAATCGTCGTGTCTCCAGCTCGCCTGGCTGCTCACTGGACCCTATGATTCCTCTGCAACACATGCCACTCCCTAATGTCAATATACCTTGTCTACTGCTGTTTTGGTTAGTGATTGTCTTATTTCACTGTAGAGCCTCCAGCCCAGCTCAATATGCCTTGGCTAGCCCCTTTGTTCCACCCCCCCACACATGCGGTGACCTCACCTGGCTTAAGTGGTGCCTCTAGAGACAAAACCTCTCTCATCGTCACTCAATGCCTAGGTTTACCTCCACTGTACTCACATCCTACCATAACCTTGTCTGTACATTATGCCTTGAATCTATTTTTCCGCACCCAGAAATCTTATCCTACCCTTACCCCACTCCTCCTCTTTTCCTCTGGTGATGTAGAAATTAACCCAAGCCCTGCAGCCCCCAGCATCACTCCCCAGGCGCTCTCATTTGTTGAATTCTGTAACCGTAAAAGCTTTGGTTTCATGCATGTTAACATTAGAATCCTCCTCCCTAGGTTTGTTTTACTCACTACTTTAGCACACTCCGCCAACCCGGATGTCCTAGCCGTGTCTGAATCCTGGCTTAGGAAGGCCATCAAATATCCTGAAATTTCCATCCATAACTATAACATTTCCCAACAAGATAGATCTGCCAATGGGGGCGGAGTTGCAATCTACTGCAGAGATAGCCTGCAGAGTTCTGTCATACTATCCAAGTCTGTGTCCTATCAATTCGAGCTTCTACTTCTAAAAATCCACCTTTCCAGATACAAGTCTCTCATTGTTGCCGCTTGTTATACACCCCCTTCAGCCCCAGCTGTGCCCTGGACACCATATTTGAATTGATCGCCCCCCATCTGTCTTCAGAGTTCGTACTGTTAGGTGACCTAAACTGGGACATGCATAATGCCCTCAATCTCACACAAATGATCAAGGAACCTACCAGGTACAACCCTAAATCCGTAACCATGGGCACCCTCTTAGATATCATCCTGACCAACTTGCCCTCTAAATACACCTCTGCTGTCTTCAACCACTATCTCAGTAATCATTGCCTCATTGCCTGCGTGCGTAATGGGCCCGCGGTCAAACGACCGCCCCTCATCACCGTCAAACGCTCCCTAAAACACTTCAGCAAGCAGGCCTTTCTAATCAACCTGGCACGGGTATCCTGGAGGGATATTGACCTCATCCCGTCAGTAGAGGATGTCTGGTTGCTCTTCAAAAGTGCTTTCCTCACCATCTTAAATAAGCATGCCCCTTTCAAAACATTTAGAACTAAGAACAGATATAGCCCTTGGTTCATCCCAAACTTGACTGCCCTTGACCAGCACAAAAGCATCCTGTGGCATTCTGCATTAACATCGAATAGCCCCGGCAATTTGCACATTTTCAGGGAACTCGGTAACCAATATTCTCAGCCAGTTAGGAAAGCTAAGGCTAGCTTTTTCAAACAGAAACTTGCTTCCTGTAGCACTAATTCCAAAACGTTTTGAGACACTGTAAAGTCCATGGAGAACAAGACCACCTCCCCCCAGCAGCCCACTGCACTGAGGCTAGGAAACACTGTCACCACCGATAAATCTACGATAATCGACAATTTCAGGAAGCATTTTTCCATGGCTGGCCATGCTTTCCACCTGGCTACCCCTACCCCGGCCAACATTTCAGCACCCCCTGCAGCAACTTGCCCACGCCCCCCAGTTCTCCTTCATCCAAATCCAGGCAGCTGATGTTCGGAAAGAACTGCAAAATCTGGATCCCTACAAATCAGCTGGGCTAGACAATCTGGACCCTCTCTTTCTAAAATTATCCGTCGAAATTGTTGCAACCCCTATTACTAGCCTATTCCACCTCTCTTTCGTATTGTCTGAGATCCCCAAAGATTGGAAAGCTGCCGGGGTCATCCCCATCTTCAAAGCGGGAGACACTCTAGACCCAAACTGTTATAGACCTATATCCATCCTGCCCTGCCTTTCTAAAATCTTCGAAAGCCAAGTTAACAAACAGATTACCAACCATTTCGAATCCCAACGTACCTTCTCCACTATGCAATCTGGTTTCCGAGATGGTCATGGGTGCACCTCAGCTACGCTCAAGGTCCAAAACGATATCATAACCGCAATCGATAAGAGACATTACTGTGCAGCTGTCTTCATCGACCTGGCCAAGGCTTTCAACTCTGTCAATCACCGCATTCTTATCGGCAGACTCAATAGCCTTGGCTTCTCAAATGACTGCCTCACCTGGTTCACCAACTACTTCTCTGATAGAGTTCAGTGTGTCAAATCGGATGCCACAGGGTGCCACAGGGGGGGTGCCACAGGGTTCAATTCTCGGGCCGACTCTTTTCTCTGTATATATCAATGATGTTGCTCTAGCTGCTGGTGATTCCCTGATCCACCTCAACGCAGACGACACCATTCTCTATACATCTGGCCCTTCTTTGGACACTGTGCTAACAAACCTCTAAACGAGCTTCAACGTCATACAACACTCCTTCCGTGGCCTCCAACTGCTTTTAAATGCCAGTAAAACTAAGTGCATGTTCTTCAACCGATTGCTGTCCGCACCCTCCCGCCCGACTAGCATCACTACTCTGGACGATTCTGACCTAGAATATGTGGACTACTAACTACAAATACCTAGGTGTCTGGTTAGACTGCAAACTCTCCTTCCAGACTCACATTAAGCATCTCCATTCCAAAATTAAATCTAGAATCAGCTTCCTATTTCGCAACAAAGCCTCCTTTACTCATGCTGCCAAACATACCCTGGTAAATCTGATTATCCTACCGATACTTGACTTCGGCGATGTCATTTATAAAATAGCCTCCAACACTCTACTCAGCAAAGTGAATGTAGTCTATCACAGTGCCATCCATTTTGTCCCCAAAGCCCCATATACTACCCACCACTGCGACCTGTATGCTCTCGTTGGCTGGCTCTCACTACATATTCGTCGTCAAACCCATTGGCTCCAGTTCATCTATGAGTCTTTGCTAGGTAAAGTCAAGCCTTATCTCAGCTTAATGGTCACCATATCAACACTCACCCGTAGCACAAGCAGTTATATTTCACTGGTCATCAACACTTCAACACTTACTTTGGCCGCCTTTCCTTCCAGTTCTCTGCTGCCAATGACTGGAACGAATTGCAAAAATCACTGTCTTATATCTCCCTCTCTAAATTTAAGCATCAGCTTACCGATCACTGTAGCTGTACACAGCCAATCTGTAAATAGCACACCCAACTGCCTCATCCCATATTATTACTTACCCTCTTGCTCTTTTGCACCCCAGGGTCTCTACTTGCACATCATCATCTGCACATCTGTCACTCCTGTGTTAATAGTAAATTGTAATTATTTTGCCTTTATGGCCTATTTATTGCCTACATCTCTACTCTTCTACATTTGCACACACTGTGCGTACACTTTTCTATTGTGTTATTGATTGCATGATTGTTTATTCCATGTGTAACTCTGTGATGTTGTTTTTGTCGCACTGCTTTGCTTTATCTTGGGCAGGTCGCAGTTGTAAAAGAGAACTTGTTCTCAAATGGCCAACCTGCTTAGTTAGGACAACCACATATCACAGTCATAGTCATGACATTTTCTTCAATAAAGAAGCTAATAGCAGAGTCAGAGCTAGTGGGGGGAGGGGGGGGGGGTGCTGTGTGATTATTTAAGATACTGTTCGAAGAGGTAGATTTTCAGATGTTTTCAGAAGATGCTGTCCTAGCTTCAGGGGGAAGCTGGTTCCACCATTGGAGTACCAGGACAGAGAATAGCTTGGAATGGGCTGAGTGGGAGACCAGAGGTGGCAGAACAGAGAGCTTGGGTTTGAGCATAGCCTGAAGGTAGGGAGGGACAGTTCCTCTTGCTGCTCCGTAGGCAAGTACCATGGTCTTGTTTTGGACGCCAGGGTGTTGTCCAGGGTCACGGCAGGGTGTTGTCCAGGGTCACGGCAGGGTGTTGTCCAGGGTCACGCCAGGGTGTTGTCCAGGGTCACGCCAGGGTGTTGTCCAGGGTCACGACAGGGTGTTGTCCAGGGTCACGCCAAAATTCTTTTCACACTGGGCGGGGGACAACTTGGAGTTGTCAACCGGGATGGAGAGGTCTTGGAGTGGTCAGGCCTTCCCCCAGGAAGAAAAGCAGCTCCATCTTGTCGACGTTGAGCTTGAGATGGTGGGCCGACATGCAAGCTGAGATATCTGCCAGGCAAGCAGAGATGTGTGTCACCACCTGGGTGTCAGAAGGAGGGAAGGAGAAAAGTAGTTGAGTGTCATCCGCATAGCAATGATAGGAGAGACCATGAGAGGATATGACAGAGCCATGTGACTTGGTATAAAGAGAAAATAGGAGAGGGCCTAGATCTGAGCCCTGGAGGACACCTATAGAGTGTATGGCAGTGTGTGTGTTACTTACTTATCTCTCCCTCCTATCCAGTATGTGCCCAGGCCCCAGTAGTGTCAGTTGAGCCCAGGTCAGCAGGGGTCCGGCAGGGGGAGTCGGTCAGTTTCCGCTGCCGGGTGGTCAGTGGGTCACAGCCCGTCCATCTGGAGTGGAAGAGAACCAACAACCATCCACTGGCAGGTAGGGCTCTGACCACACATATGCACACAGGCAGACAGACACACACAGGCACGCACACGCACGCACACACAGCCCTTGAATGGTACTCAACTACACAATAGCTGTGACACAATGTTAAATGGACAGTTTATAAAAAATGTGATAATTGAACTGGTTTTAACTGGTCCTAACCGGTCATAAGTGGTTAGATGGTTCTAACTCGTTCTAACCGATCCTATCTACTCTGTCCTTAGATAACGTGAAGATTGGTCCGGATGGTTCCGTGCTCACCATCGCTAACACCAGGAACGGTAACCAGGGGCAGTACCGTTGCGTGGCAACTAACTCTGCGGGCCGAAGCACCATGATGGCCTCACTGACCATCAAACGTGAGTGACCATCCCTAACCTAGAGAGAGAGCTCCAGGGAAGGACAGGGCTGAGGGGAGAAGAGGCCCAGAGATAGAGCTCCAGGGAGGGACAGGGCTGAGGGGAGAAGAGGCCCAGAGATAGAGCTCCAGGGAGGGACAGGGCTGAGGGGAGAAGAGGCCCAGAGATAGAGCTCCAGGGAGGGACGGGGCTGAGGGGAGAAGAGGCCCAGAGATAGAGCTCCAGGGAGAGACAGGGCTGAGGGGAGAAGAGGCCCAGAGATAGAGCTCCAGGGAGGGACAGGGCTGAGGGGAGAAGAGCCCCAGAGATAGAGCTCCAGGGAGAGGCAGGGCTGAGGGGAGAAGCGCCCCAGAGATAGAGCTTCAGGGAGGGACAGGGCTGAGGGGAGAAGAGGCCCAGAGATAGAGCTCCAGGAGTGAGGATGGATGGGTGGTGATGGAGAGGATCATGGGTAAGGGTAGGATGGAGATGGGTGTATAGTGAGAGGAATCAGGAGGGATGGAGTTATAGTGGTGACATGTAGTGTCAGGGTAGGATGGAGAAGGGTGTATACTGAGAGGAATCAGGAGGGCTGGAGTTATAGTAGTTGACATGTAGTGTCAGGGTAGGATGGGGAAGGTGTATAGTGAGAGGAATCAGGAGGGCTGGAGTTATAGTAGTTGACATGTAGTGTCAGGGTAGGATGGGGAAGGTGTATAGTGAGAGGAATCAGGAGGGATGGAGTTATAGTGGTGACATGTAGTGTCAGGGTAGGATGGAGAAGGGTGTATACTGAGAGGAATCAGGAGGGCTGGAGTTATAGTAGTTGACATGTAGTGTCAGGGTAGGATGGGGAAGGTGTATAGTGAGAGGAATCAGGAGGGCTGGAGTTATAGTGGTGACATGTAGTGTCAGGGTAGGATGGAGAAGGTGTATACTGAGAGGAATCCGCAGGGCTGGAGTTATAGTAGTTGACATGTAGTGTCAGGGTAGGATGGAGAAGGTGTATACTGAGAGGAATCAGGAGGGCTGGAGTTATAGTAGTTGACATGTAGTGTCAGGGTAGGATGGGGAAGGTGTATAGTGAGAGGAATCAGGAGGGCTGGAGTTATAGTGGTGACATGTAGTGTCAGGGTAGGATGGAGATGGGTGTATAGTGAGAGGAATCAGGAGGGCTGGAGTTATAGTAGGTGACATGTAGGGTCAGGGTAGGATGGAGAAGGGTGTATAGTGAGAGGAGTCAGGAGGGCTGTAGTTATAGTAGTTGACATGTAGTGTCAGGGTAGGATGGAGAAGGGTGTATAGTGAGAGGAGTCAGGAGGGCTGTAGTTATAGTAGTTGACATGTAGTGTCAGGGTAGGATGGGGAAGGGTGTATACTGAGAGGAATCAGGAGGGCTGGAGTTATAGTGGTGACATGTAGTGTCAGGGTAGGATGGGGAAGGGTGTATAGTGAGAGGAGTCAGGAGGGCTGTAGTTATAGTAGTTGACATGTAGTGTCAGGGTAGGATGGAGAAGGGTGTATACTGAGAGGAATCAGGAGGGCTGTAGTTATAGTAGTTGACATGTAGTGTCAGGGTAGGATGGAGAAGGGTGTATAGTGAGAGGAGTCAGGAGGGCTGTAGTTATAGTAGTTGACATGTAGTGTCAGGGTAGGATGGAGAAGGGTGTATAGTGAGAGGAATCAGGAGGGCTGGAGTTATAGTAGTTGACATGTAGTGTCAGGGTAGGATGGGGAAGGGTGTATACTGAGAGGAATCAGGAGGGCTGTAGTTATAGTAGTTGACATGTAGTGTCAGGGTAGGATGGGGAAAGGTGTATACTGAGAGGAATCAGGAGGGCTGTAGTTATAGTAGTTGACATGTAGTGTCAGGGTAGGATGGGGAAGGGTGTATAGTGAGAGGAGTCAGGAGGGCTGTAGTTATAGTAGTTGACATGTAGTGTCAGGGTAGGATGGAGAAGGGTGTATAGTGAGAGGAGTCAGGAGGGCTGTAGTTATAGTAGTTGACATGTAGTGTCAGGGTAGGATGGGGAAGGTGTATAGTGAGAGGAATCAGGAGGGCTGGAGTTATAGTAGTTGACATGTAGTGTCAGGGTAGGATGGAGAAGGGTGTATAGTGAGAGGAATCAGGAGGGCTGGAGTTATAGTAGTTGACATGCAGTTTCAGGGTAGGATGGGGAAGGGTGTATACTGAGAGGAATCAGGAGGGCTGGAGTTATAGTAGTTGACATGTAGTTCTAGAGTTGGAGGATCATTCTTCATATGGTTGGAACTTGAAACGTCAGTAAATTAAACTTTTTCATGTATCATGTATCTGTCTGTGTACCACCTGAAGAAGTGGAAAACCACACTCAACCCTCTCTTCTTCTGTGTGTGTTTGTGTGTTTGTGTGTGTGTGTGTGTTGTGCATGTCCTCTCGCCTCAGATTCCCCTAAGGTGCGGGTAACCCCGGCAGGGCCCCTGCGAGTCCGGCTTGGTGAACCTGTAGCTCTGGAATGCCACGCCACAGGTAGGCCACGCCCCTCCGTTACCTGGCAACGCCACGGAACACAGCTGGTAACCACAAAGACAGAGGACACCAGTACACTGAAGGTCAGACGATCTGCCCGTACACCTACATATAGACATGCTGTACACACACACACACACACACACACACACACACACACACACACACACACACACACACACACACACACACACACACACACACACACACAGACACACACAAAGACAGACAGACAGACACACAAACACAGACAGACAGACACACAAACACAGACATACACACACAAAGACAGACAGACAGACACACAAACACAGACAGACACACAAACACAGACAGACACACAAAGACAGACAGACACACAAAGACAGACAGACACAACTGTCTCCCTCCATGTCCCCTGTCTCCAGGTGGCAGCAGTGAGCTCTGAGGACGCTGGAGTGTACGTGTGTCAGGCCCAGAACACTGAGGGGGTCGCCGAGGTCAAGGTGGAGGTCATCGTTGAGGGCGGCCAGGGCGCTGCCAACGCACCCAAGGCGACGGTATCCATGGCAGAGGTGACAGCTGTGGAGGGTCACATGGTCACCATGCAGTGTCAGGCCACAGGTAATAATCAGTCAGTCAGTCAATCAGTCAGTGAGTCATTCAATCAATCAGTCAGTCAATCAGTCAATCAGTCAGTCAATCATTCAGTCAATCAGTCAGTGAGTCATTCAATCAATTAGTCAGGCAATCAGTCAATCAATCAATCATTTAATCAGTCAGTGAGTCAACCAATAAGTCAATTAGTCAATCAGTCAATCAATCAATCAGTCAGTTAATCAGTCAATCAATCATTTAATCAGTCAATCAATCAGTCAGTCAATCAGTCAGTTAATCACTCAATCAAACATTTAATCAGTCAATCAATCAATCATTTAATCAGTCAGTGAGTCAACCAATCAGTCAATTAGTCAACCAGTCAGTCAATCAATCAGTCAGTAAATCAATCAATGATAATAATGGATTTGATATCAGACAGGCTGTTTCCCTGTTCTCTATGTAATCACTACTGTTGACCAGAGCCCTATGGGACTACTTTATAACCACATCCCTGTATCCCCCCCCCAGGTTCTCCCCTTCCTGTTGTCTCCTGGTCTAAACTGCGAGCCCCGTTACCATGGAAGCACACTGTGGAGGGTGGAGTTCTGACTCTGACCAGCGTGGGGCGCCAGGATTCAGGACAGTACATCTGTAATGCCACCAATACACACGGATACAGCCAGGCATACACACAGCTAGAGGTGGACTGTGAGTACACACACTCCAACACGCACACACACACACACACACACACACACACACACACACACACACACACACACACACACACACACACACACACACACACACACACACACACACACACACACATTGACATGTCATAACTCTCCCCCCTCTTCCTCCTCTTCCTCCCCAGCCCCTCCCTACACCACCAGTCTACCAGACCAGGTTAGACTCCGCCCCGGTGACACCCTCCGTCTCCAGTGCCTCGCCCACGGCTCTCACCCAATCACATTCCGTTGGACACGGGTGGGCCGGGCCGGCATGCCCGCACGGGCGGAGACCATTAAGGATGGCCAGCTGCTGATTGGCCAGGTGAAGTTGAATGACAGCGGGACCTACAAATGCGTGGCGACCAACCACGTTGGTTCCAGCGAGGCTCTGGCGAAGGTCACAGTGAAAGGTGAGTTGTAACGTATTAGGCTGATATGAAAACCAATCGTATAGATGTAGACTTCTGTCTGAACCCTTCAGAGTAAAATAACAAGTGTGAAATGTTAATAGTCTCTCTCTCTCTCTCTCTCTCTCTCTCTCTCTCTCTCTCTTTCAATCTCTCTCTTTCAATCTCTCTCTTTCTCTCACTCTCACTCTCTTTCTCTCCCTGTCCACAGCCTAAGCCAACTCATCTCCCCTGCGGCTCTCGTCATACGTCTAATGTTGATGTCACGAACCCCACAACCCCCCCAAGATATGCATATATAGTGGGGAAAAAAATGTTTATGAAATAAATGTTGATATAATCAATAATGGTAAATATTTTGAGATGTTCTCTGTATGTGAATCCCTGATTTCATGTTCAGCTCAGTAATTTACAATTACAGCCTTCACATACAAAAATCCTGTTTGGAATATTCCAAATGTCCAATTTATTCCCTCCTGATTCTGGGAAACGTCCAACCGGGATTTGGGGAAAACCAGGGAATTTATTGAAAGTTCTCTGAATTTTGCAACCCTTCTCCTACTAACCGGAAGGTTGCGAGTTCAAATCCCCGAGCTGACAAGGTACAAATCTGTCGTTCTGCCCCTAAACAAGGCAGGTAACCCACTGTTCCTAGGCCGTCATTGAAAATAAGAATTTGTTCTTAACTGACTTGCCTGGTTAAATAAAGGTAAAATAAATGAATAAATAAATAAGTGGTCACAATTTTGACGTCACTTTAATGTTCTGCTTTCCGCCACATGATGGGGATATTGAGTTAGCTTCATGCAAGTAAGCAGACATTGACCTATAATACACTCAAACTATCAGGACAAAGTTCTGTTGGATTTCATTCAACTACATGACACATATTTTGATGCGTATTTATTTATTTTATTTAACCTTTATTTAACTAGGCAAATATATAATGGTAGGCTGGACTAAAGTAGAACAGATCACTGGCACCTGATCGGCCAACCAGTACTTATTCCTGGGTTTTATACACTTAATCGGCCACCCAGTATCTTTTCCTGGGTTTTATACACCTAATGGGCCAACCAGTACCTGTTCCTGGGTTTTATACACCTAATGGGCCAACCAGTACCTTTTCCTGGGTTTTGTACACCTAATGGGCCAACCAGTACCTTTTCCTGGGTTTTATACACCTAATGGGCCAACCAGTACCTGTTCCTGGGTTTTATACACACGCTGTTTAAAGGTTTCTCTCTTTCTCTACCTCTTTATTTCCTTTCATCACCCCCCTCTTCAAAGGGATGTTTCAAGTCTTTAAAAGAGGAAGAGAGGAAACATCTGCCCTCTATCACCTCTCACCACCCCCTCACTTCACACAGAGAGAGAGATGGGGGGGGAGGAAAGGAGGAGGGAGGGCGGTGGGGAGGGGAGAGGGAGGGAGGAAACGAGGAGGAAGGGAGGTGGGGAGGGGAGAGGGAGGGAGGGAGGGAGGGAGGAAAGGAGGAGGGAGGGAGGGAGGAAAGGAGGGGAGAGGGAGGGAGGGGAGAGGGAGGGAGGGAGGAAAGGAGGAGGGAGGGAGGGAGGAAAGGAGGGGAGAGGGAGGGAGGAAAGGAGGAGGGAGGGAGGTGGGGATGGAGGGAAGAAAAGAGGAGGAAGTGAGAGAGGTGGGGAGGGGAGAGGGAGGAAGGAAAGGAGGAGGGAGGGAGGTGGGGAGGGAGGGAGGAAAAGTGGAGGGAGGGAGAGAGGTGGGGAGGGGAGAGGGAGGGAGGGAGGGGGAGAGAGAGAGGTGGGGAGGGAGAGGAATAGGGGTGAAGGGTGTCTGGGAGGAAAGTTCAGGAAGAGAGAGAGTGTATGTGTGTGTGTGTGTGTGTGTGTATATATATATGTGTATATATGTGTGTGTGTATATGCGTATATATGTGTGTGTGTGTGTGTGTGTGTGTACGTGTGTGTTTCTCTGTCGTACGACTTCCCAGCAGGACGTCATCAGAGGCTCTGATTTCGTTCCAAAGGGCACCCTATTCCCTACCACAAAAGTAGTGCACTGAATAGGGAATAGGGTGCCTGGGAGGTATTTCAGTGTTTACCTCACAGTCCATTAGAGAGATTACATCAGACAGACAGACAGACAGACAGACAGACAGACAGACAGACAGACAGAGACAGACAGACAGACAGACAGACAGACAGACAGACAGTCTTTACCAGCCGGTAGTTACTCAACACACACACACACACACACACAGACACACAGACAGACAGACAGACAGACAGACAGACAGACAGACAGACAGACAGACAGACAGACAGACAGACAGACAGACAGACAGACAGACAGACAGACAGACAGACAGACAGACAGACAGACAGACAGACAGACAGACAGACAGACAGACAGACAGACAGACAGACAGACAGACAGACAGACAGACAGACAGACAGACAGAAACACACACAAACACACACACTCAGTCCATTAGAGAGAATACAGAAGCTCTCGGGGTGTGCGAGAACACGTGGGCAGACGAAGAGAGAGCAGTAGGAGTAGCAGTGTTGTCTGTGGTGATCCATGTTTCCGTCAGTGCCAAGAAGTTGAGGGACTGGAGGGACGCATAGGCTGAGATGAACTCTGCCTTGTTGGCCGCAGATCGGCAGTTCCAGAGGCTACCGGAGACCTGGAACTCCACGTGGGTCGTGCGCGCTGGGACCACCATTCCATTAGAAACATCTCTGATTGCTGTAGCATTCCATTAGAAACATCTGATTACTGTAGCATTCCATTAGACACATCTGTTTACTGTAACATTCCATTAGACACATCTGTTTACTGTAGCATTCCATTAGACACATCTCTGTTTACTGTAACATTCCATTAGAAACATCTCTGATTGCTGTAGCATTCCATTAGAAACATCTCTGATTACTGTAACATTCCATTAGAAACACCTCTCTTTACTGTATTATTCCATTAGAAACATCTGATTACTGTAACATTCCATTAGAAACATCTGATTACTGTAACATTCCATTAGAAACATCTGATTACTGTAACATTCCATTAGAAACATCTCTGTTTACTGTAACATTCCATTAGAAACATCTGTTTACTGTAACATTCCATTAGAAACACCTCTCTTTACTGTATTATTCCATTAGAAACATCTGATTACTGTAACATTCCATTAGAAACACCTCTCTTTACTGTATTATTCCATTAGAAACATCTGATTACTGTAACATTCCATTAGAAACATCTGATTACTGTAACATTCCATTAGAAATATCTGTTTACTGTAGCATTCCATTAGAAACATCCGTTGTCTGTATTATTCCATTAGAAACATCTGTTTACTGTAGCATTCCATCAGAAACACACCAAGGGTAACACAGCATCTCTCTCCAAAACTAGTCACAACTAAAAATGTCTTCATTAGTGTGTGTGTGTGTGTGTATGTATGTATGTCTGTGGTGTGTGTGTGTATGTCTGTGTGTGTGTGTGTGTGTGTGTGTGTATGTCTGTGGTGTGTGTGTGTGTGTGTGTGTGTGTGTGTGTGTGTGTATGTCTGTGGTGTGTATGTGGTGTGTGTGTGTATGTATGTGGTGTGTATGTGGTGTGTGTATGTCTGTGTGTGTGGTGTGTGTGTGGTGTGTGTGTGTATGTCTGTGGTGTGTGTGTGGTGTGTGTGTGTGTATGTCTGTGGTGTGTATGTGGTGTGTGTGTGTGTGTGTGTATGTCTGTGGTGTGTGTGTGGTGTGTGTGTGTGTGTCTGTGTGTCTGTGGTGTGTGTGTGTGTATGTCTGTGGTGTGTATGTGGTGTGTGTGTGTGTGTGTATGTCTGTGGTGTGTGTGTGTGGTGTGTGTGTGTGTGTCTGTGTGTCTGTGGTGTGTGTATATATGTCTGTGGTGTGTATGTGGTGTAACTGAAGGAGGTAGAAAGGTAGAAAGGAATAATCATAGTTAAAGTAGAGCACTTGGCAACACGAGACATTCCCACGGCAACGACCCGATGACCCCAGCCTGTCAGGAAGGAAACAATAGGGTGTGAGGGTTTCCCCCTGGCAGGATGTGAGAGGTGGAGGCGCCCGACAACGTATGTCACCATGGTTTCCACCTGTAGAATTGTGATAAGCTACAGCATTAGGATGTGGAAACAGTGTAGCTGCTGCAGCCTGGAACAGAATGACTGGTCGATGGAGACATAGGAGAGGGAGTTCCCATTCTGGTGGCTTGACCAACAAGCTCTCACAGTCTGATGGCAAAATTACACCTTCATCCATGTTTCTCAAAAATCAAAGGTTAGACATTCAATCTGAATGGTTAAGGTTAGACATTCAATCTGAATGGTTAAGGTTAGGAACTACATCTGAATGGTTAAGGTTAGACATGACATCTGAATGGTTAAGGTTAGACATTACATCTGAATGGTTAAGGTTAGACATTCAATCTGAATGGTTAAGGTTAGCCATTACACCTGAATGGTTAAGGTTAGACATTCAATCTGAATGGTTAAGGTTAGACATTACATCTGAATGGTTAAGGTTAGACATTACATCTGAATGGTTAAGGTTAGATATTCAATCTGAATGGTTAAGGTTAGGAACTACATCTAAATGGTTAAGGTTAGACATTACACCTGAATGGTTAAGGTTAGACATTCAATCTGAATGGTTAAGGTTAGACATTACATCTGAATGGTTAAGGTTAGACATTACATCTGAATGGTTAAGGTTAGACATTACATCTGAATGGTTAAGGTTAGATATTCAATCTGAATGGTTAAGGTTAGGAACTACATCTAAATGGTTAAGGTTAGACATTCAATCTGA
The DNA here is from genome assembly GCF_034236695.1 of Oncorhynchus nerka. Lineage (NCBI taxonomy): Eukaryota > Metazoa > Chordata > Actinopteri > Salmoniformes > Salmonidae > Oncorhynchus > Oncorhynchus nerka. Next base: position 13,068,708 of record NC_088410.1, read on the forward strand.
ATGGTTAAGGTTAGACATTACACCTGAATGGTTAAGGTTAGACATTCAATCTGAATGGTTAAGGTTAGACATTACATCTGAATGGTTAAGGTTAGACATTACATCTGAATGGTTAAGGGTTAAGGGTTAAGTTTAACTAAAGTTCAGGGTAGAGTCCTGGCTGGTAGCCGGCTAGTGACTGTGACTAAAGGTAGAGTCCTGGCTGGTAGCCGGCTAGTCACTGTGACTAAAGGACAGGGTAGAGTACTGGCTGGTAGCCGGCTAGTGACTGTGACTAAAGGTCAGGGTAGAGTACTGGCTGGTAGCCGGCTAGTGACTGTGACTAAAGGTCAGGGTAGAGTACTGGCTGGTAGCCGGCTAGTGACTGTGACTAAAGGTCAGGGTAGAGTCCTGGCTGGTAGCCGGCTAGTGACTGTGACTAAAGGTAGAGTCCTGGCTGGTAGCCGGCTAGTGACTGTGACTAAAGGTCAGGGTAGAGTCCTGGCTGGTAGACGGCTAGTGACTGTGACTAAAGTTCAGGGTAGAGTACTGGCTGGTAGCCGGCTAGTGACTGTGACTAAAGGTCAGGGTAGAGTACTGGCTGGTAGCCGGCTAGTGACTGTGACTAAAGGTAGAGTACTGGCTGGTAGCCGGCTAGTGACTGTGACTAAAGGTCAGGGTAGAGTCCTGGCTGGTAGCCGGCTAGTGACTGTGACTAAAGGTAGAGTCCTGGCTGGTAGCCGGCTAGTGACTGTGACTAAAGGTCAGGGTAGAGTCCTGGCTGGTAGCCGGCTAGTGACTGTGACTAAAGGTAGAGTCCTGGCTGGTAGCCGGCTAGTGACTGTGACTAAAGGTCAGGGTAGAGTTCTGGCTGGTAGCTGGCTAGTGACTGTGACTAAAGGTCAGGGTAGTGTACTGGCTGGTAGCCGGCTAGTGACTGTGACTGAAGGTCAGGGTAGAGTTCTGGCTGGTAGCCGGCTAGTGACTGTGACTAAAAGTCAGTGTAGTGTACTGGCTGGTAGCCGGCTAGTGACTGTGACTAAAGTTCAGGGCAGGGTACTGGGAGGAGGCTGAATAGTGGAGACTGTTTAACAGTCTGAAGGCCTGGAACTGCTTCTCCAAATCAAATCAAATCAAATTTTATTTGTCACATACACATGGTTAGCAGATGTTAATGCGAGTGTAGCGAAATGCTTGTGCTTCTAGTTCCGACAATGCAGTGATAACCAACAAGTAATCTAACTAACAATTCTAAAACTACTGTCTTATACACAGTGTAAGGGGATAAAGAATATGTACATAAGGATATATGAGTGAGTGATGGTACAGAGCAGCATACAGTAGATGGTATCGAGTACAGTATATACATATGAGATGAGTATGTAGACAAAGTAAACAAAGTGGCATAGTTAAAGTGGCTAGCGATACATGTATTACATAAGGATGCAGTCGATGATGTAGAGTACAGTATATACGTATGCATATGAGATGAATAATGTAGGGTAAGTAACATTATATAAGGTAGCATTGTTTAAAGTGGCTAGTGATATATTTACATCATTTCCCATCAATTCCCATTATTAAAGTGGCTGGAGTTGGGTCAGTGTCAATGACAGTGTGTTGGCAGCAGCCACTCAATGGTGGCTGTTTAACAGTCTGATAGCCTTGAGATAGAAGCTGTTTTTCAGTCTCTCAGTCCCAGCTTTGATGCACCTGTACTGACCTCGCCTTCTGGATGATAGCGGGGTGAACAGGCAGTGGTTCGGGTGGTTGATGTCCTTGATGATCTTTATGGCCTTCCTGTAACATCGGGTGGTGTAGGTGTCCTGGAGGGCAGGTAGTTTGCCCCGGTGATGCGTTGTGCAGACCTCACTACCCTCTGGAGAGCCTTACGGTTGAGGGCGGAGCAGTTGCCGTACCAGGCGGTGATACAGCCCGCCAGGATGCTCTCGATTGTGCATCTGTAGAAGTTTGTGAGTGCTTTTGGTGACAAGCCGAATTTCTTCAGCCTCCTGAGGTTGAAGAGGCGCTGCTGCGCCTTCTTCACGACGCTGTCAGTGTGAGTGGACCAATTCAGTTTGTCTGTGATGTGTATGCCGAGGAACTTAAAACTTGCTACCCTCTCCACTACTGTTCCATCGATGTGGATAGGGGGTGTTCCCTCTGCTGTTTCCTGAAGTCCACAATCATCTCCTTAGTTTTGTTGACGTTGAGTGTGAGGTTATTTTCCTGACACCACACTCCGAGGGCCCTCACCTCCTCCCTGTAGGCCGTCTCGTCGTTGTTGGTAATCAAGCCTACCACTGTTGTGTCGTCCGCAAACTTGATGATTGAGTTGGAGGCGTGCGTGGCCACGCAGTCGTGGGTGAACAGGGAGTACAGGAGAGGGCTCAGAACGCACCCTTGTGGGGCCCCCGTGTTGAGGATCAGCGGGGAGGAGATGTTGTTGCCTACCCTCACCACCTGGGGGCGGCCCGTCAGGAAGTCCAGTACCCAGTTGCACAGGGCGGGGTCGAGACCCAGGGTCTCGAGCTTGATGACGAGCTTGGAGGGTACTATGGTGTTGAATGCCGAGCTGTAGTCGATGAACAGCATTCTCACATAGGTATTCCTCTTGTCCAGGTGTGTTAGGGCAGTGTGCAGTGTGGTTGAGATTGCATCGTCTGTGGACCTATTTGGGCGGTAAGCAAATTGGAGTGGGTCTAGGGTGTCAGGTAGGGTGGAGGTGATATGGTCCTTGACTAGTCTCTCAAAGCACTTCATGATGACGGAAGTGAGTGCTACGGGGCGGTAGTCGTTTAGCTCAGTTACCTTAGCTTTCTTGGGAACAGGAACAATGGTGGCCCTCTTGAAGCATGTGGGAACAGCAGACTGGTATAGGGATTGATTGAATATGTCCGTAAACACACCGGCCAGCTGGTCTGCGCATGCTCTGAGGGCGCGGCTGGGGATGCCGCACACCGAATCAACCTTCCGCACGCACGCACGCGCGCACGCACACGCACACGCGCACACACACACACACACACACACACACACTGTGACGACCCTCCCACTCTGTCTGCTGTATTCTCTCTGTTATTTCCTTATTAGGATGCTGGTGGGCGGAGTTGGGAGGGTCGTCAGCTACATGGGAAACACCTGGGCCCGGTGTCTCCCAGGATAAAAACACCACTTCCCCATTCATGGAGGAGACTCTCTCCATGCAGACACCCTCTGTAGATTGTGTTGTGGTTCTTGATGGCCGTTTGTTTGTTTGTTTGCTTTGGCACCTTTCATCACCCTGCATTATCACATTCACGCCTGCAAAACACTCACTTACACTACTGATTACTGATTACACACACCATTGTATATTATATTTATTTGCTTTAGTTAATAAATATATATCTTTCTACTCATTATCTCCACGTTGTCTCCCTTTGTTACGGGCTTTGAGCCGGTTCGTGACACACACACACACACACACACACACACACACACACACACACACACACACACAGTCAATGACCCATGTTGCCGCAAACCCTGCCATCTGTGAGTCAGGACAGTTCATCACTAAAACAGGAAGTAGTATTCCCTGGGCTGTGGGGTCAAAGGTCCCAGCACTGAGGGACAAGCAGAGGGTGCGTTCCAATAAAATCTCCTCTCTTGTCAATGTTGGACCTTGAAGACAGTTCCACTGCTTTTGTCAGTCTTCACCTCTAATCAGAGACTATAGATAATAAACAAAAGTGACACTCACAAAAGTTCCAAAAGAAAAGAGATGTCATATCATGTACACAGTGTTTTAACCATGTGCAAAAAATTAACTTAAATATGGGTTGTATTTACAATGGTGTTTGTTCTTCACTGGTTGCCCTTTCTTGTAGCAACAGGTCATAAATCTTGCTGCTGTGATTGGACAATATGGTATTTCACCCAACTGTCAATCTCTCACACACCCACTCCTCCTGGTTTACAGTAGTTCTCTGCTGCTCTGGTATAATGGTGTCAAGGGTTCAGGATGCTAGGAGAGAAATGTGATCTCTCAGCAACTACAACCACAAACCACACTAAAAGACGTGTGTGTGTGTGTGTGTTTAGCTGGTGTGTTGAGTCACGTTGAACCGCCATAGTAAATTGAAGTAGATAGTGTTTCACGTTTGGTAAAAACGAGAGAGAGAGAGAGAGAGAGAGAGAGAAAGGAGAGAAGAAGAGAGAGACAGAGAGAGACAGAGAGAGAGAGAGAGAGAGAGAGAGAGTGAAAGGAGAGAGAGACAGAGAGAGACAGAGACAGAGAGTGAAAGGAGAGAGAGAGAGATGGAAGGAGGTAAAGAAATAATAGAACACCTCAGTTCATCCATCAACCCAGTAGTCTTCAGATTAAAGACTACCCAGAAATCGCTTCAGTCTGTGGAAAACTCAAGAGGGGCCCTTTCCCAAAAGCCCCACTTGAACTCCAGAGTGTGTGTGCCCGTGCATGTGTGTGCGTGTGTGTGCATGTACGTGTGTGTGTGTGTGTGTGTGTGTCTGTGTGTGTGTGTGTGTGTGCCTGTGCATGCGTGTGTGTGCCTGTGCATGCGTGTGTGTGTGTGTGTGCGTGTGCATGTACGTGTGTGTGTGTGTGTGTGTGTGTGTGTGTGTGTAGGCATGCTAAACCCACTCCAAG
>NC_088410.1:13078337-13140837 GCF_034236695.1 Oncorhynchus nerka
GCCCACGTCTCAGGTAGTTCCATGTGGGTCTTTCCTCTGGCTCCTCTACCTGTCCTTATAAGTCAGTGAGCTGAATAAGGGTGTGTGTGTGTGTGTGTGTCTGTGTGTCTGTGTGTGTGTGAGGTAGATGAGGATCGTTATGGAGAAGGCCATAAATAGAAGTTCTCTCTCTCTTTCCCCTCCTTAATAAGAACATGAACGATTGCTATGAGAGAACAATCACTATGCTAACCTCTACTTAATGGCCAGTCACCTCTCATTACTCATGTGTGTGTGACGTGTATTTATTCATTTAGTCAGGAAGTTGACTGAGAACACGTTCTCATTTACAGCAACGACCTGGGGAATAGTTACAGGGGAGAGGAGGGGGGATGAATGAGCCAGTTGTAAACTGGGGATGATTAGGTGACCATGATGGTATGAGGGCCAGATTGGGAATTTAGCCAGGACACCAGAGTTACCACCCCTAGTGCCATGGGATCTTTAGTGACTGGAAAGAGTCAGGACAGCTGTTTAACATTCCATCTGAAAGACAGCACCCTACACAGGACAATGTCCCCAATCACTGCCCTGGGGTATTGGGATATTTTTTTTTAGACAAGAAGAAAGGGTGCCTCCTACTGGCCCTCCAACACAATTTCCAGCAGCATCTGGTCTCCCATCCAGGACCAACCAGGACCAACCCTGCTTAGCTTCAGAAGAAAGCCCGTAGTGGGATGCAGGGTGGTATGCTGCTGGTGTAGTTGTGATGTGTGTGTGTGTGTTTCCTCTCACTACTTCTAAGAGAATTCTCGTCGATTATAATCGCAGCAGTATATATCCCTCCCCCAAGCAGACACTTCAACGGTCCTGAAAGAGCTTCATTGGACTCCTTGTTGGGATTTTAACAAGGCTAATCTGAAAACAAGGCTCCCTAAATTTTAACAGCATATCGAATGTGCTACCCGGGCTGGCAAAATTCTGGATCATTGCTACTATAACTTCCGCGACGCATAGAAAGCCCTCCCTCACCCTCCTTTCGGCAAATCTGACCACGACTCCATTTTGTTGCTCCCAGCCTATAGACAGAAAACAGGAAATGCCCGTGCTCACGTCTTTTCAATGCTGGTCCGACCAATCTGATTCCATGTTTTTAGATTGCATCGATCATGTGGACTGGGATATGTTCCGGATAGCCTCAGACAACAACATTGATGTATACGCTGATACGGTGAGCGTGTTTATTAGCAAGTGCATCGGTGATGTTGTACCCACGGTGACTATTAAAACCTTCCCCAACCAGAAACCGTGGATTGATGGCAGCATTCGCGCAAAACTAAAAGCACGGACCACTGCTGCCAATCATGGCAAGGCGACCGGAAACAAAACCGAATACAAACAGTGTAGCTATTCCCTCCGCAAGGCAATCAAACAAGCTAAGCGTCAGTATAGAGACAAAGTAGAGTCGCAATTCAACGGCTCAGACACGAGACGTATGTGGCAGGGTCTACAGTCAATCACGGAATACAAAAAGGAAACCAGCCCCGTCGAGGACACCGATGTCTTGCTCCCAGACAAACTAAACAACTTCTTTGCTCGCTTTGAGGACAATACAGTGCCACTGACACAGCCCGCTACCAAAACCTGCGTGCTCTCCTTCACCGCAGCTAACGTGATTAAAACATTTAAACGTGTTAACCCTCGCTAGGCTGACGGCCCAGGTGGCATCCCAAGCCGCGTCCTCAGAGGATGCGCAGACCAGCTCGCTACAACTCCCGTACGAGCTCGGGAGAGACGAAGGTCGAAAGCTATGCGTCCTCCGAAACACAACCAAACCAAGCCGCACTGCTTCTTAACACAGCGCGCATCCAACCCGGAAGCCTGGTGACCTGGTTAGCATGCACTGCCCCGCCACAGGAGTCGCTAGTGCGTAATGAGACAAGGATATGCCAACCGGCCAAGCCCTCCCTAACCCGGACGACGCTAGGCCAATTGTGCGTCGCCCCATGGACCTCCCGGTCAAGTCAGAGCCTGGGCTCGAACCCAGTGCCCTAGACCACTGTGCCACCGGGAAGGCCCGGTCATGGACTTTCTGACGGGCCGCCCCCAGGTGGTGAGTGTAGTAAACAACATCTCCACCCCACTGATCCTCAACACTGGGGCCCCACAAGGGTGCGTTCTCAGCCCTCTCCTGTACTCCCTGTTCACCCATGACTTCATGGCCACGCACACCTCCAACTCAATCATCAAGTTTGCAGATGACACGACAGTGGTAGGCTTGATTACCATCAATGACGAGACGGCCTACAGGGAGGAGGTGAGGGCCCTCGGAGTGTGGTGTCAGGAAAATAACCTCACACTCAACGTCAACAAAACAAAGGAGATGATCGTGGACTTCAGGAAACAGTAATGGAGAAGGTGGAAAGTTTTAAGTTCTTCGGCGTATGCATCACGGACAAACTGAAATGGTCCACCCACACAGACAGCGTGGTGAAGAAGGCACAACAGCGCCTCTTCAACCTCAGGAGGCTGAAGAAATGTGGCTTGTCAACAAAAACACTCACAAACGTTTACAGATTCACAATCGAGAGCATCCTGTCAGGCTGTATCACCACCTTGTATGGCAACTGCTCTGCCTACAACCGCAGGGCTCTCCAGAGCGTATTGAGGTCTGCACAACGCATCACCAGGGTCAAACTACCTGCCCTCCAGGACACCTACACCACCCGATGTCACAGGAAGGCCAAAAAGATCATCAAGGACAACAACCCCCTGAGCCACTGCCTGTTCACCCCGCTATCATCCAGAAGGCGAGGTCAGTACTGGTGCATCAAAGCTGGGACCGAGAGACTGAAAAACAGCTTCTATCTCAAGGCCTTCAGACTGTTAAACAGTCACCACTAACATTGAGTGGCTCCTGCCAACATACTGACTCAAATCTCTAGCCACTTTAATAATTCAAAATGAATGTAATAAATGTATCACTAGTCACTTTAAACAATGCCACTTATATAATGTACTCTATACCATCTACTGCATCTTGCCTATGCCGTTCGGCCATCGCTCATCCATATATTTATATGTACATATTCTTATTCATTCCTTTACACTTGTGTGTATAAGGTAGTTGTTGTGAAATTGTTAGGTTAGATTACCTGTTAGATGTTACTGCATGGTCGGATCTAGAAGGCCAAGCATTTCGCTACACTCACATTAACATCTGCTAACCACGTGTACGTGACCAATACAATTTGATTTGGTTTGATTTAACCTCAATAATTAATGGCCAGTCACCTCTCATTACTCATTACTGTGTGTGTTTCTTCTCTAAACACAATGTGATGAAATACAGACCTCTAGAGGATATGACATCATCAGAATGCGTCCTGGAGCCAGCTGGAATATTCTGTTGTCTCTGTGTGTGTGTGTGTGTGTGTGTGTGTGTGTGTGTGTGTGTGTGTGTGTGTGTGTGTGTCAGCGTGTGTGTTTGTGTGTGTTTTTGTGAGAGAGGTAAAGGTGAGAATTGCGATGTGTGTGTGTGTGTGTGTGTGTGTGTGTGTGTGTGTGTGTGTGTGTGTGTGTGTGTGTGTGTGTGTGTGTCAGCGTGTATGTTTGTGTGCGTGTTTGTGAGAGAGGTAAAGGTGAGAATTGTGACGTGTGTGTATTTGTAATGTGTGTTTCATCTCTAAACACAGTGTGATGAAGTATAGACCTCTCGAGGATGTGATGTCATCAGAATGCGTCCTTGAGCCAGCTGAAGACATCTGTTGTCTCTGTGTGTGAGTGTGTGTGTGTGTTCCAGTGTATGTGTGCTTCCGTGTGATGTCATCAGAATGCGTCCCGTTGAGCCAGCTGTCTGTTGTCTCTGTGTGTGTGTGTGTGTGTGTTCCAGTGTATGTGTGCTTCCGTGTGTGTGTGCGTGTGTGTGTGTGTGTGTGTGTGTGTGTGTGTGTGTGTGTGTGTGTGTGTGTGTGTGTGTGTGTGTGTGTGTGTGTGTGTATATGTGTGTGTGTGTGTGTGTATGTGTGTGTGTGTGTGTGTGTGTGTGTGTGTGTGTGTGTGTGTGTGTGTGTGTGTATATGTGTGTGTGTGTGTGTACTCTGTCAAGTCTGACATCATAGTGTAGATCACCTGTATCTACTTTCATCAGGAACTCTTTCAGAAACTTTAAGCGTTTTCTATAGCTTGTCTGAAGTGCTAGATGGGCTGGGCTTTCTCTCATTCTGACTATTCTATTGATCCATTGTGCCAGGCGAACTCAATCAAACCCCTCTAAATCATTTTAAATTATTTCAAATAGTCTTTGAACCCTTTATTGCAGCTTCTATACGTCTGTTGAGTCAGATGATCAAATCTTCCTGGAGAAAATCCCTGAGATCTGTCATCACACTGTCATCACACTGTCATCACACTGTCATCACACTGTCATCACACTGTCATCACACAGTGTCTTTTCCTTCAGCTGGCCGTGTACTATACGGTTTTGGCCCCAATCTAGCTTCCGTTTTTTAGAGATGGGATATAAAATCCCCATGTCGTTGCTTACTTGTGTGAACGGATCACAGACACAATCTGAGGTCTCCTGATCCCGTCGTTGAGCCTTCCCAGACGTGCCGATAGTTTCAAACATATCGGATTTCATCAGCATTAAATCTGTAGTGTTCTTGTAGTGTGAGATGTGCAGCGACAGGTTTTGAGAGCGGTGATCAGCTATAGCCAATGAGAGCCAATGATCAGCTATAGCCAATGAGAGCTCGGCAGAGACGAAGCCAGTGCATCGCATCACCCAGAATGTGTAAACTCAAATCTTTACAGCTCTGTTCACAAGCAACGCTATTCAATTCAAAATGTATCGGCTAGATATGTCAACTCTGCATGGCAAGCGTGAATATCTGACTGAAAACGTTTATGAGTCTGCTTTGAGCCACAGCTCATACTCAGACAGGCCTCGTCTCTCTTCAGATCATACTCAGACAGGCCTCGCCTCTCTTCAGATCATACTCAGACAGGCCTCGCCTCTCTTCAGATCATACTCAGACAGGCCTCGCCTCTCTTCAACTCATACTCAGACAGGCCTCGCCTCTCTTCAGATCATACTCAGACAGGCCTCGTCTCTCTTCAGATCATACTCAGACAGGCCTCGTCTCTCTTCAGATCATACTCAGACAGGCCTCGCCTCTCTTCAGATCATACTCAGACAGGCCTCGCCTCTCTTCAACTCATACTCAGACAGGCCTCGTCTCTCTTCAGATCATCTCTTCTTCAGATCATACTCAGACAGGCCTCGTCTCTCTTCAGATCATACTCAGACAGGCCTCGTCTCTCTTCAGATCATACTCAGACAGGCCTCGCCTCTCTTCAGATCATACTCAGACAGGCCTCGCCTCTCTCTCAGATCATACTCAGACAGGCCTCGTCTCTCTTCAGATCATACTCAGACAGGCCTCGTCTCTCTTCAGATCATACTCAGACAGGCCTCGTCTCTCTTCAGATCATACTCAGACAGGCCTCGTCTCTCTTCAGATCATACTCAGACAGATCATACTCAGACAGGCCTCTCTCTTCAGATCATACTCAGACAGGCCTCGCCTCTCTTCAGATCATACTCAGACAGGCCTCGCCTCTCTTCAGATCATACTCAGACAGGCCTCGCCTCTCTCTCAGATCATACTCAGACAGGCCTCGTCTCTCTTCAGATCATACTCAGACAGGCCTCGTCTCTCTTCAGATCATACTCAGACAGGCCTCGTCTCTCTTCAGATCATACTCAGACAGGCCTCGCCTCTCTTCAGATCATACTCAGACAGGCCTCGTCTCTCTTCAGATCATACTCAGACAGGCCTCGTCTCTCTTCAGATCATACTCAGACAGGCCTCGCCTCTCTTCAGATCATACTCAGACAGGCCTCGCCTCTCTTGCCTCGTGAATGATGTCATCGCTGATTAAAGAGACGCATTTATAAAAGAAGCTTCTTCTGAGCAAATGTTGTCAGTATAGTGAAATAAGTGCCACATGGAAACAGATAGTTTTTCATGAAAATCAGTCAAAACAAGCTCAATGACTCAATGTCATACACAGTCCTATTGAATAGGGGCGGCAGGGTAGCCTAGTGGTTAGAGCGTTGGACTAGTAACCGAAAGGTTGAAAGTTAAAATCCCTGAGCTGACAAGGTACAAATCTGTCGTTCTGCCCCTGAACAGGCAGTTAACCCACTGTTCCTAGGCCGTCATTGAAAATAAGAATTTGTTCTTAACTGACTTGCCTGGTTAAATAAAGGTAAAAAAAAATATATATATATATATATATATATATATATATGTTTTCACCTGTACAGTGAACAGGCCTTGGCTTCGTCTTGATTTACACAGTTTATCAATAGAAATGTAATGTTCAAATAAATGATTACTATTATGTTGTTATCTAGTTGTATTGGTAAAAACAAAGTCAAATTGATTGTATAACTGTTTAAAAAAATATATTCTTATGTAATGATGCCCAACAAAGAACAGAGCACTAGGTGAGCTTGTCTGTCTGGATCAAGTGCCATTCTGTGACTTTGGCTATTATGCCTTATTTGTTTTGCCCTGGTATCTTTTTGGTATCAAGTATTGCAGTCAACATTCTGGGGGAGTGAGGGACTTAGATTGGATTACTTACTGTCAAATACTCCAGAACAGCAGCTGTTTAGATAAAACATTACTCAGCTCTCCCTCTCTCTATCTCTCTCCCTCCCCCTCTCTCTCTGTCTCTCTCTCTCTCTCTCTCTCTCTCTCTCTCTCCCCCTCTCTGTCTCTCTCTCTCTCTCTCTCTCTCTCTCCCCCTCTCTGTCTCTCTCTCTCTCTCTCTCTCTCTCTCTCCCTCTCCCTCCCCCTCTCTGTCTCTCTCTCTCCTCCCCCCTCTCTGTCTCTCTCTCTCTCTCCCTCCCCCCCTCTCTCTCTCTCTCTCTCTCTCTCTCTCTCTCTCTCTCTCTCTCTCTCTCTCTCTCTCTCTCTCTCTCTCTCTCTCTCTCTCTCTCTCTCTCTCTCTCTCTCTCTCTCTCTCTCTCTCTCTCTCTCTCTCTCTCTCTCTCTCTCTCTCTCTCTCTCTCTCTCTCTCTCTCTCTCTCTCTCTCTCTCTCTCTCTCAGCTCCATGTTCCACTGGGCTTGGTTTCAGAAGCTATTCAGAGAACTCAACCCCCCACACACACAGAGAGAGAGAGAACCAAAGGGGCGGGCATTAACAGGCTGAGACTGAACTTCAGAAAGAGGAAGAGGGAGCGGACAGAGGAGAGCAAAACAGTTGTTTTTCTAAGCCCACGCGTCTCACACAGAGACGTGTCTCACCAAAAGAGAGGGAAGATTTTTTTGTTTTCTTCTCTTAATTTTCTCACACTGGATCATATGGAATTAAAACGTTGTTAAACTGGGATTTACTTCAATCTGAATTCAGCTGTGAAACAGATTTCATCTCAGACTGATTCTTCTTGAGGGACTAGTTTTATTAGGATCCTACTAGTTGTCATAATACCAGTCTGTCTCTGAGATGGGGTCCAGAACTCTTCTACTTGTTCTGGGTGAGTCTAACGTTCTATATCTTTGGAACTTGACTTGTGTGTTTGTGCGTATGTGTGTGTGTTTGGGTGTGTGTGGGGTGTGTGTGAGTGTGTGTGTGTGTGCCCGTGTGAGAAAGTGACATTGTCATTTATTGTTGAATTGCTACAGAATATTCAAACCATGTATCAACCACGTATCAACCATGGATACAGTGTGAATGTTCCAACCCTATCTAATACATGTATAAACTACCAGACTGTATACAAGACAGTTTTTAGGCAGTTTTAGTGTGTATAGACAGGTTTAGTGTGTATAGACAGTTTTAGTGTGTATAGACAGTTTTAGTGTGTATAGACAGTTTTAGTGTGTATAGACAGTTTTAGTGTGTATAGACAGTTTTAGTGTGTATAGACAGTTTTAGTGTGTATAGGTATAGACAGGTTTAGTGTGTATAGACAGTTTTACTGTGTATAGGTATAGACAGGTTTAGTGTGTATAGACAGTTTTAGTGTGTATAGACAGTTTTAGTGTGTATAGACAGTTTTAGTGTGTATAGACAGTTTTAGTGTGTATAGACAGTTTTAGTGTGTATAGACAGTTTTAGTGTGTATAGACAGTTTTAGTGTGTATAGACAGTTTTAGTGTGTATAGACAGTTTTAGTGTGTATAGACAGCTTTAGTGTGTATAGACAGGTTTAGTGTGTATAGACAGTTTTAGTGTGTATAGGTATAGACAGTTTTAGTGTGTATAGACAGTTTTAGTGTGTATAGACAGCTTTAGTGTGTATAGACAGTTTTAGTGTGTATAGACAGTTTTAGTGTGTATAGACAGCTTTAGTGTGTATAGACAGGTTTAGTGTGTATAGACAGTTTTAGTGTGTATAGACAGCTTTAGTGTGTATAGACAGTTTTAGTTTTAGTGTGTATAGACAGTTTTAGACAGTTTTAGTGTGTGTATAGTTTTAGTGTATAGACAGTTTTGTGTTTTAGTGTATAGACAGTTTTAGTGTGTATAGACAGTTTTAGTGTGTATAGACAGTTTTAGTGTGTATAGACAGCTTTAGTGTGTATAGACAGGTTTAGTGTGTATAGACAGTTTTAGTGTGTATAGACAGTTTTAGTGTGTATAGACAGTTTAGTGTGTATAGACAGTTTTAGTGTGTATATAGACAGTTTTAGTGTGTATAGACAGTTTTACTGTGTATAGACAGGTTTTAGTGTGTATAGACAGTTTTAGTGTGTATAGACAGTTTTAGTGTGTATAGACAGTTTTAGTGTGTATAGACAGTTTTAGTGTGTATAGACAGTTTTAGTGTGTATAGACAGTTTTAGTGTGTATAGACAGTTTTAGTGTGTATAGACAGTTTTAGTGTGTATAGACAGTTTTAGTGTGTAGACAGTTTTAGTGTGTATAGACAGTTTTAGTGTGTATAGACAGTTTTAGTGTGTATAGACAGTTTTAGTGTGTATAGACAGTTTTGTAGTTTTAGTGACAGTTTTAGTGTGTAGACAGTTTTAGTTTTTTTAGTGTGTTTAGACAGTTTTGTGTGTATAGTTTTTTAGTGTATAGACAGTGTTAGTAGACAGTTTTAGTGTGTAGACAGTTTTAGTGTGTATAGACAGTTTTAGTGTGTATAGACAGTTTTAGTGTGTATAGACAGTTTTAGTGTGTGTAGACAGTTTTAGTGTGTATAGACAGTTTTAGTGTGTATAGACAGATTTGCAGTTCTCAGAGGTCAACATTTGTTATATTAAACTACCGATTCCATTTTTATTTTGTTTTATTTTGTTTAATGTTGTTTTATGTTATAATGTGTTCAGTTACGTTCAGATAACATCTTAATATACGTTAGCTACTATGTTATGTTATGCTATAAGTTAGTATGTTCATATTTTGTTGTGTGTAATAAGAGACACATTTAGTGTGTATAGACAGTTTTAGTGTAGACAGTTTTAGTGTGTATAGACAGCTTTAGTGTGTATAGACAGTTTTAGTGTGTGTAGACAGTTTTAGTGTGTGTAGACAGTTTGGCAGTAGTCAGACGTCAGCTTGTGTTATGTTAAACTAGGCTTTGGTATGTAGTTTTATGTTATATGTTAAGATAAGATAACATCTTAATATATGTTAGCTACTACGTTATATTATGCAATAAGTTAGTATATGTTATTGTATGTGTCACTATACTGTATGTAAGTAAATTCAGGTAGTTGTGTTATGGATGTAGTTCTATGTTCAGTTAGTTGTGTTATGGATGTTATAGATGTAGTTCTATGTTCAGTTAGTTGTGTTATGGATGTAGTTCTATGTTCAGGTAGTTGTGTTATGGATGTAGTTCTATGTTCAGTTAGTTGTGTTATGGATGTAGTACTATGTTCAGGTAGTTGTGTTATGGATGTTATGGATGTAGTTCTATGTTCAGTTAGTTATGTTATGGATGTTATGGAGCTACTGTTTATGCTATAAGTTAGTATATTTTGTTGTGTGTAATATGTTCAGGTAGTTATGTTATGGATAGACTATGTTAGGTGTTTTTATGTTATGTGTAGTTCTATGTTATGTATGATGTATGTAAGAAAGTTTTAGGTAGTTAGTTTTAGTGTGTTATGGATGTTATAGTACTATGTTCAGGTGTTAGTTAGTTCTATGTTAGTTAGTTGTGTTATGGATGTAGTACTATGTTCAGGTAGTTATGTTATGGATGTAGATCTATGTTCAGGTAGTTATGTTATGTATGTTATGGATGTAGTACTATGTTCAGGTAGTTGTGTTATGGATGTAGTACTATGTTCTGTTAGTTGTGTTATGGATGTAGTACTATGTTCAGGTAGTTATGTTATGGATGTAGTTCTTTGTTCAGTTAGTTGTGTTATGGATGTAGTACTATGTTCAGGTAGTTGTGTTATGGATGTTATGGATGTAGTTCTATGTTCAGGTAGTTATGTTATGGATGTTATGGATGTAGTACTATGTTCAGGTAGTTATGTTATGGATGTTATGGATGTAGTTCTATGTTCAGTTAGTTGTGTTATGGATGTAGTACTATGTTCTGTTAGTTGTGTTATGGATGTAGTACTATGTTCAGGTAGTTATGTTATGGATGTAGTACTATGTTCAGGTAGTTATGTTATGGATGTAGATCTATGTTCAGGTAGTTATGTTATGTATGTTATGGATGTAGTACTATGTTCAGGTAGTTGTGTTATGGATGTAGTACTATGTTCTGTTAGTTGTGTTATGGATGTAGTACTATGTTCAGGTAGTTATGTTATGGATGTAGTTCTTTGTTCAGGGTATGTTCTGTTATTTATTACTGTCAGAATATCACTGTTTCCCGGAAGCAACACAGTAACAGGACTATCTTCAGGGTCCCTCCATGAGTCAGATCTGGCTTCAATACTACTAGATGTAATTAAAAATACTTTATCTGGGCTTTATTGAGTTTGCCTGGTGTTATTGAACCAATAGGATAGTGGCTACAGTACAAACCCTGCCCATACGGCACTTCAGACAGGCTAGAAATGAAAGGATCTGAAATGTTTTAAATAGTATTTGAACCCAGGTCTGATATGAGGACAGATTTCTCTCCTCTGCTCTCTACCTCTTAGACTAGACTGATGATAGAGAGAGTGACAGAGAGAGAGAGACGGGGAGGGGTGAAGAGAGGGGTGATAGAGAGAGAGAGGGGGGGGGAGGGGTGAAGACCAGGGGGATAGAGACGGGGAGGGGTGAAGAGAGGGGTGATAGAGAGAGAGAGGGGGAGGGGGAGAGAGCGAGAGAGGGTTGGAGAGAGAGAGATGGGGAGGGGGAGAGAGGGGGAGAGAGAGCTGAACCAAAAAAGGGTTCTCCTATGGGGACAGTCAAAGAACCCATTTTGGTTCAAGATAGCACCTTTTTTTCTACAAGTGTGTAGTCAGTTGAACAACTAAACGCATTCAACAGAAATGTCTCTTCAGTATTTACCTCAACCCCTATGAATCAGAGAGGTGCGGAGAGCTGCCTTAATCTAATTCCACGTCTCAGGGAGGGACAGAGAGGGTGGCAGAGAGGGAGAGAGAGGGAGAGAGAGATGGAAAAAAGGAGAGAAAGACAGACAGACAGACAGAAAAACATTTTGAATGAGAGAGAGAGAGATGGAAAAAAGGAGAGAAAGACAGACAGACAGACAGAAAAACATTTTGAATGAGAGAGAGAGAGAGAGAGAGAGAGAGGGATGAAGAGAGGGATGAACTCAGACACTGTGTCAATTGTTGAAGGGAGGTAGTCTATATATCACTTCATAAAGACCCTCTGTGTGTGTGAGGACTGCTGTCTAGTCTTATAGTCACACACACACACACAGCGTCCCGGGTTCTGCAAAACTAGAACTATACACACTCAACAACACATCAGAACAACCAACTAATATCATCATTATTGTGTTTTGGTGTTTGTATGTGTGGGTCTCTCTCTCTCTCTCTCTCTCTCTCTCTCTCTCTCTCTCTCTCTCTCTCTCTCTCTCTCTCTCTCTCTCTCTCTCTCTCTCTCTCTCTCTCTCTCTCTCTCTCTCTCTCTCTCTCTCTCTCTCTCTCTCTCTCTCAATTCAATGGGCTCTATTGGCATGGGAAACATATGTTTCCATTGTCAAAGCAAGTGGAATAGACAATAAACAAAGGGGAAGGTCTGCAGCATCCACCCTACTTGAATCTGAAGTCAAATGTCTACTGTTAGCTGATGATCCCGTACTTCTGTCCCCAACCAAGGAGGACCTACAGCAGCACCTCAATCTCGATCTGCACAGATTCTGTCAGACCTGGGCCCTTAAAGTAAATCTCAGTAAGACTAAAATAATGGTGTTCACAAATACAAATTCTATCTTGGCACCGTTGCCCACCAACCAAGGAGGAGCAGAACCAACCAAGGAGGCCTACATCAGCACCAACCAAGGATGTCCTACATCAGCACCAACCAAGGATGTCCTACAGCAGCACCAACCAAGGAAGGCCTACAGCAGCACCAACCAAGGAAGGCCTACAGCAGCACCAACCAAGGAGGGCCTACAGCAGCACCAACCAAGGAAGGTTTACAGCTGCACCAACCAAGGAAGGCCTTCAGCAGCACCAACCCTGGAGGAGCAGCACCAACCAAGAAGGACCTACAGCAGCACCAACCAAGGAGGAGCAACACCAACCAAGGAAAGCCTACATCAGCACCAACCAAGGAGGAGCAGCACCAACCAAGGAGGACCTACAGCAGCACCAACCAAGGAGGAGCAACACCAACCAAGGAGGACCTACAGCAGCACCAACCAAGGAGGAGCAACACCAACCAAGGAGGACCTACAGCAGCACCAACCAAGGAGGAGCAGCACCAACCAAGGAGGACCTACAGCAGCACCAACCAAGGAGGACCTACAGCTGCACCAACCAAAGAAGGCCTACAGCAGCACCAACAAAGGAGGACCTACAGCAGCACCAAACAAGGAGGGCTTACAGCAGCACCAACCAAGGAAGGCCTACAGCAGCACCAACCAAGGAAGGCCTACAGCAGCACCAACCAAAGAGGACCTACAGCAGCATCACGATCTGCTGCACAGATTATGTCAGACCTGAGCCCTGACAGTAAATCTCAGTAAGATTAAAATAATTGTGTTCACAAATACAAATTCTATCTTGCCACCGTTGCCCACCAACCAAGGAGGAGCAGCACCAACCAAGGAGGTCCTACAGCAGCGCCAACCAAGGAGGGCCTACAGCAGCACCAACCAAGGAAGGCCTACAGCAGCACCAACCAAGGAAGGCCTACAGCAGCACCAACCAAGGAGGGCCTACAGCAGCACCAACCAAGGAAGGCTTACAGCTGCACCAACCAAGGAAGGCCTTCAGCAGCACCAACCAAGGAGGACCTACAGCAGCACCAACCAAGGAATGACCTACAGCAGCACCAACCAAGGAGGAGCAGCACCAACCAAGGAGGACTTACAGCTGCACCAATCAAGGAGGAGCAGCACCAACCAAGGAAGGCCTACATCAGCACCAACCAAGGAGGAGCAGCACCAACCAAGGAAGGCCTACAGCAGCACCAACCAAGGAATGCTTACAGCTGCACCAACCAAGGAAGGCCTACAGCAGCACCAACCAAGGAAGGCCTACAGCAGCACCAACCAAGGAGGAGCAGCACCAACCAAGGAGGACCTACAGCAGCACCAACCAAGGAGAAGCAGCACCAACCAAGGAGGACTTACAGCTGCACCAACCAAGGAGGAGCAGCACCAATCAAGAAGGACCTACAGCAGCACCAACCAAGGAGGACCTACAGCAGCACCAACCAAGGAGGAGCAACACCAACCAAGGAGGACCTACAGCAGCACCAACCAAGGAGGACCTACAGCTGCACCAACCAAGGAGGAGAACACCAACCAAGGAGGGTCTACAGCAGCACCAACCAAGGAGGACCTACAGCTGCACCAACCAAGGAAGGCCTACAGCAGCACCAACCAAGGAAGGCCTACAGCAGCACCAACCAAGGAGGAGCAGCACGAACCAAGGAGGGCCTACAGCAGCACCAACCAAGGAGGACCTACAGCAGCACCAACCAAGGAGGGCCTACAGCAGCACCAACCAAGGAAGGCCTACAGCAGCACCAACCAAGGAAGGCCTACAGCAGCACCAACCAAGGAGGACCTACAGCAGCACCAACCAAGGAGGACCTACAGCAGCACCAACCAAGGAGGGCCAACAGCAGCACCAACCAAGGAGGGCCTACAGCAGCACCAACCAAGGAGGGCCTACAGCAGCACCAACCAAGGAAGGCCTACAGCAGCACCAACCAAGGAAGGCCTACAGCAGCACCAACCAAGGCACCAACCAAGGAAGGCCTACAGCAGCACCAACCAAGGAAGGCCTACAGCAGCACCAACCAAGGAAGGCCTACAGCAGCACCAACCAAGGAGGGCCTACAGCAGCACCAACCAAGGAGGACTTACAGCAGCACCAACCAAGGAGGAGCAGCACCAACAAAGGAGGGCCTACAGCAGCACCAACCAAGGAGGGACAACAGCAGCACCAACCAAGGAAGGCCTACATCAGCACCAACCAAGGAGGAGCAGCACCAATCAAGGAGGACCTACAGCAGCACCAACCAAGGAGGACCTACAGCAGCACCAACCAAGGAGGAGCAACACCAACCAAGGAGGACCTACAGCAGCACCAACCAAGGAGGACCTACAGCTGCACCAACCAAGGAGGAGCAACACCAACCAAGGAGAGCCTACAGCTGCACCAACCAAGGAAGGCCTACAGCAGCACCAACCAAGGAAGGCATACAGCAGCACCAACCAAGGAGGAGCAGCACGAACCAAGGAGGGCCTACAGCAGCACCAACCAAGGAGGGCCTACAGCAGCACCAACCAAGGAAGGCCTACAGCAGCACCAACCAAGGAAGGCCTACAGCAGCACCAACCAAGGAAGGCCTACAGCAGCACCAACCAAGGAAGGCCTACAGCAGCACCAACCAAGGAAGGCCTACAGCAGCACCAACCAAGGAGGGCCAACAGCAGCACCAACCAAGGAGGAGCAGCACCAACCACGGAAGGCCAACAGCAGCACCAACCAAGGAGGGCCTACAGCAGCACCACGATCTGCTGCACAGATTCTGTCAGACCTGAGCCCTGACAGTAAATCTCAGTAAGATTAAAATAATTGTGTTCACAAATACAAATTCTATCTTGCCACCGTTACCCACCAACCAAGGAGGGCCTACAGCAGCACCAACCAAGGAAGGCCTACAGCAGCACCAACCAAGGAAGGCCTACAGCAGCACCAACCAAGGAAGGCCTACAGCAGCACCAACCAAGGAAGGCCTACAGCAGCACCAACCAAGGAAGGCCTACAGCAGCACCAACCAAGGAAGGCCTACAGCAGCACCAACCAAGGAAGGCCTACAGCAGCACCAACCAAGGAAGGCCTACAGCAGCACCAACCAAGGAGGACCTACAGCAGCACCAACCAAGGAAGGCCTACAGCAGCACCAACCAAGGAAGGCCTACAGCAGCACCAACCAAGGAAGGCCTACAGCTGCACCAACTATCTTGACACCGTTGCCCTAGAGCACACAGAAAAGAACTGGGGCTCAACAACCATGAATTCACAAAATTGGAACAACAACATATTCAGACTCTGAATGCAGAATTCTGCAAAAACATCATTTGTGTACAACGTAAAACACCAAATAATGCTTGCGGAGCAGAATTAGGACAATACCTGATAATGATCAAAATTCAGGAAAAGAGATGTTTCCTACAGAGAGATGAACCTGGAGAATAGCCCCCTAAGCAAGCTGTTCCTGGGGCTCTGTTCACAAACACAAACAGACCCCACCGAGCCCCAGGACAGCAACATAATTAGACCCAACCAAATCATGAGAAAACAAAAACATAGACTATTTATGCAAAAGTATGTGGGCACCCCTTCAAATGAGTGGATTCGGCTATTTCAGCCACACCCGTTACTGACTAGTATATAAACTCGAGCACACAGCCATGCAATCTCCGTAGACAAACATTGGTAGTAGAATGGCCTTACTGAAGAGCTCAGTGACTTTCAACGTGGCACCGTCATAGGATGCGTAAAATGTCTGCCCTGCTAGAGCTGCCCCGGTCAACTGTAAGTGCTGTTATTGTGAAGTGGAAACATCTAGGAGCAACAACGGCTCAGTCGCAAAGTGGTAGGCCAAACACGGTCGCAGAACGGGATTGCAGAGTGCTGAAGTGTGTAAAAATCATCTGTCCTCAGTTGCAACACTTCAAACTGCCTCTGTAAGCAACATCAGCACAAGAACTGTTCGTCAGGAGCTTCATGAAATTAGTTTCTATGGCCGAGCAGCTGCACACAAGCGTAAGATCACCATGTGCAATGCCAAGCATTGGCTGCAGTGGTGTGAAGCTTGCCGTCATTGGACTCTGGAGCAGTGGAAATGCTTTCTCTTGGGTGTTGAATCACGCATCACCATTTGGCCGTCCGGCGGACTAATCTGGGTTTTGCGGATGCCAGGAGAACGCAACCTCCCCCAATGCATAATTCCAACTGTAAAGTTTGGTGAAGGAGGAATAATGGTCTGGGGCTGTTTATCATGGGTCTTAGTTCCAGTGAACGGAAATCTTAACCCTACAGCATACAATGTCATTCTAGACGATTCTGTGCTTCCAACTTTGTGGCAACAATTTGGGGAAGGCCCTTTCCTGTTTCAGCATGACAATGCCCCCATTCACAAAGTGAGGTCCATACAGAAATGGTTCGTCGATCAGTGTGGAAGAACTTGACTGGCCCGCACAGAGCTCTGACCTCAACCAGATCGAACACTTTTGGGATGAATTGGAACGCCTAATCGCCCAACATCAGTGCCCAACCTCACTAATACTCTTGTGGCTGAATGGAAGCAAGTCCCCTCAGCAATGTTCCAACATCTAGTGGAAAGCCTTCCCAGAACAGTGGAGGCTGTTATATCAGCAAAGGGGAACCAATGTCACACCCTGACCATAGTTTGCTTTGTATGTTTCTATGTTTTGGTTGGTCAGGGTGTGATCTGAGTGGGCATTCTATGTTGGATGTCTTGTTTGTCTATTTCTATGTCTGGCCTGATATGGTTCTCAATCAGAGGCAGGTGTTAGTCATTGTCTCTGATTGGGAACCATATTTAGGTAGCCTGGGTTTCACTGTGTGTTTGTGGGTGATTGTTCCTGTCTCTGTGTTTTGCACCAGATAGGACTGTTTTAGGTTTTCGCACGTTTGTTGTTTTGTTAGTTTATTCGTGTACAGTTTCTTTATTAAAGTACAACGAATAACAACCACGCTGCATTTTGGTCCGCCTCTACTTCACCTAAAGAAAACCGTTACAACCAACTTCATATTAATGCTCATGATTTTGGAATGAAATGAGATGTTCGACAAGCAGGTGTCCACACACTTTTGGTCACGTAGTGCAACTACTTTTAACACAATAAAAATAATGAATTAACCAAAAAACAGAGCAAACTGGAATGCTATTTGGACTTAAACAGAGAGTACATAGTGGCTGAATACCTGACCACTGTGACTGACTCAAAATTAAGGAAATCTTTGCCTCTGTAGAGACTCAGTGAGCATAGCCTTGCTGTTGAGAAGGCTGCCGTGAGAAGACCGGCTACTGCCCACAAAATGAGGTGGAAACTGAGCTGCACTTCCTAACCTCCTGCCAAATGTATGACCATATTAGAAACACATACTTCCCTCAGATTAAACAGACCCACATGGAATTTAAGTTTGATAAACTCCCATATCTACTGGGTGAAATTACAGTCTGCCATCACAGCAGCAAGACGTGACCTGTTGCCACAAGAAAAGGGCAACCAGTGAAGAACAAACACCATTGTAAATACAACCTATATTTACGTTTATTTATTTTCTCTTTTGTACTTCAACTATTTGCACATCGTTACAGCACAATGTATATAGACATAATATGACATTTGAAATGTCTTTATTACTTTGTAACTTTTGTGAGTGTAATGCTTCATGTTCATATCTGATTGTTTTAGTTTATTATCTATTTCACTTGCTTTGGGAATGTTAACATATGTTTTCCATGCCAATAAAGCCATTTGAATTGGAAAATAAGAGTGAAACAGAAAGGAGCAAAAGAGAGATAAGGGTGAAAAAGAAGGGGGAGTGTGAATCAGAGAGAAAGGGGCGGGCTCTAACAGAAAGGGGCGGGCTCTAACAGAAAGAGAAAGGGGCGGGCTCTAACAGAAAGAGAAAGGGGCGGGCTCTAACAGAAAGAGAAAGGGAGAGCGGAGAACAAAATAGTAGTTTTTCCAACCACGAGGCGACACAGAGAGTTGTCTCGCCAAAGGAGAGGGAAAATGTCATTGTCTTTTTCTCCTGTTCATGTTCTCACCACTTATCATACGGAATAAAAACCTTGTTAAACTGGGATTTTCTTCAATCTGAATTCAGTAAAACAGATTTAATCTCAGACTGATTCTTCTTGTGGGACTAGTTCTATTAGGATCCTACTAGATATAATACCAGTCTGTCTCTGAGATGGAGTCCAGAACTCTTCTACTTGTTCTGGGTGAGTATAACCTTCTATATCTTTGGAACTTGACTATCTGTGTTTGGGTGTGTGTGTGTGTGTGTGTGTGTGTGTGTGTGTGTGTGTGTGTGTGTGTGTGTGTGAGAGAGAGCAACAAATAGAGAGAGGTGGTATTTCATAATTCAAAGTCAGTTATTGTTGAATGGCTACTGAATATTCCAACCATGGATGTGGAGTGAATGTTTACAACCCTCTCAGACATGTAAAAACAACATGTTACAACCCTCTCAGACATGTATAAACAACATGTTACAACCCTCTCAGACATGTATAAACAACATGTTATACAACCCTCTCAGACATGTAAAAACAACATGTTTACAACCCTCTCAGACATGTAAAAACAACATGTTACAACCCTCTCAGACATGTAAAAACAACATGTTACAACCCTCTCAGACATGTATAAACAACATGTTACAACCCTCTCAGACATGTATAAACAACATGTTATACAACCCTCTCAGACATGTAAAAACAACATGTTTACAACCCTCTCAGACATGTAAAAACAAAATGTTTACAACCCTCTCAGACATGTAAAAACAACATGTTACAACCCTCTCAGACATGTATAAACAACATGTTACAACCCTCTCAGACATGTAAAAACAACATGTTACAACCCTCTCAGACATGTAAAAACAACATTATAGACAGTTTTAGTGTGTAAAGATAGTTGTAGTGTGTATACACACTGTTTTACTGTGTATATAGACAGTTTTAGTGTGTATAGACAGTTTTAGTGTGTAAAGATAGTTGTAGTGTGTATAGATAGTTGTAGTGTGTATACACACTGTTTTACTGTGTATATAGACAGTTTTAGTGTGTATAGACAGTTTTAGTGTGTATAGACAGATTGGCAGTTCTCAGGGGTCAGCATGTTTTATATTATACTATACTTATACATTTAACATTTACATTTAAGTCATTTAGCAGACGCTCTTATCCAGAGCGACTTACAAATTGGTGCTTTCACCTTATGACATCCAGTGGAACAGCCACTTTACAATAGTGCATCTAGGTCTTTTAAGGGGGGGGGGAGAAGGATTACTTTATCCTATCCTAGGTATTCCTTAAAGAGGTGGGGTTTCAGGTGTCTCCGGAAGGTGGTGATTGACTCCGCTGTCCTGGCGTCGTGAGGGAGTTTGTTCCACCATTGGGGGGCCAGAGCAGCGAACAGACTTTGTTATGTTGTTTTATGTGTTCAGGTTAAGATGATATCTTAATATATGTTAGCTACTATGTTGTGGGATGTAGCACTTTGTTCAGGGTATGTTCTGTTATTTATTACTGTCAGAATATCACTGTTTCCAGGAAGCATCACAGTGGCACCATTGACACTCGTGGGCTATCTGGAGAATCCCTGAATGAGTCAGAGCTGGGTTCAAATACTACTCAATATCATTGCAAATAGTTCATCTGGACCAAAATAATAGTGGATAAAGCCCATATGGCACTTCAGACAGGCTAGAAATGGAAGGATCTGAAATGTTTGAAATACTATTTGAACCCAGGCCTGAAACTAGTACAGATTTAGCTACTTCTACTGTCTACTTCTTAGTCTAGAGTCTGAGAGAGAGAGAGAGAGAGAGATACTGACAAAAACATGAGAATTAAAAATGGAGAATGAGAAGGGGAGGGAGAGAATGAGTGGCAGAGAGTAAGATAGGAGAGACAAGAAAGAGACAGAAGGGGAGGGAGAGAATGAGTGGCAGAGAGTAAGATAGGAGAGACAAGAAAGAGACAGAAGGGGAAAAGGAAAGCGAGACAGACAGACAGACAGACAGACAGACTAGAGAATGAGAGAGACATAGAGAGAGAGACAGAGAGAAGAGAGAGAGAAGGAGGGAGGAAGAGAGAGATGAACTCTAACACTGTGCCTATAGTTGAAGGGAGGTAGTTACCTTCAAGTAGGGGGGGTTCTACTAAGCTAACATCATGGAATTGTTTTAAGATGGTGATACCAAGGTGATTTAGCTATTTGTTAGGACCCCTTTATTTAAAAACATATACAGAAATGATTTGATGAAATGAAATGTGGCCTTAATGCCATTAGCCAATAGAAACGCAGTGAATAATAGATTCATACATGGAACAACAAATAGCCCCCCAAAAAACCTAAAGGAAGTTTGTTCTGAAGTGTTTGTCCTTTATCTGAGAGGTATAAGAAAGATCAGGACACTATTCAACCCTTTATTTTAGGCCCTAAACTACATCCATACAGCCCTTTTCCCTCAGAACGGCCTCAATTTATCGGGGCAAAGACTCAACGTTTTGAAAGTGTTCCACAGGGACGCTGACCCATGTTGACTCCAATGCTTCCCACAGTTGTGTCTGGTTGTCTGGATGTCCTTTGGGTGCTGGTCCATGTTGACTCCAATGCTTCCCACAGTTGTGTCAAGTTGTCTGGATGTCCTTTGGGTGGTGGCCCATGTTGACTCCAATGCTTCCCACAGTTGTGTCAAGTTGTCTGGATGTCCTTTGGGTGGTGGATCATTCTTGATACACATGGAAAACTGTTGAGCGTGAAAAGCCCAGCAGCGTTGCAGTTCTTGACAGAAATCAGAGTGCCTGGCACCTACTACCATACCACACTCAAAGACACCTAAATCTATTGTCTTTCCCATTCACCCTCTGAGTGGCAAACATTCACAATCCATGTCTCAATTGTCTCAAGGCTTAAAAATGCTTGGAAAGAGCACATTTATTTTTGGACTTGTATTGGGACTACCTTCAGACGAGTCCCGTGGCGCTTGTGGTGGTCGTAGAGCTAAATGGAGAAGAGGCTAGTAGTTTGTAGGTCAAACCGTTCAGATATTACAGATGTTTAAAGAGTGATTTTTGGGATGTGCCAGAGTCTGACAGACACCACTGTAGCTCTGCCACCTTCCAACACAGATGCGAAAGGGCTTAAATTAATTCAATTACATCGTTCTAAACAGACATATTTGATGGGGATTTTGTTTAATGCTGCCAGTCTTCTCTCCTACTTCAGTTGAGTCTAGTTGTATACCTTAAATACTTCCCTCCAGCATATTTGGAACAACACTGAGAGAAGAAGAATATTAAATCCCACAAAGGCTTGTTGATAGGCTCCCCCTTGTGGGAAATAAATGACAGTGTGATTTCAGAAAGAATGCAGCACCTCAGCTCCTCTTATCATTGACATACATCAGCCTCGCTAATAATCATTATATTAATCATTATCATCATCATCATCATCATCGTCCTACTACTATTACTACTACTACTGCTGATACTACTACTGCTGATACTACTACTGCTACTACTACCACTACTACTACTGATACTACTACTGCTACTACTACTACTACTGCCGATTCTACTACTGCTACTACTACTACTACTGCCGATTCTACTACTGCTACTACTACTACTACTACTACTACTACTGCTACAACAACTACTGCTACTCCTCTACTACTACCACTACTACTACCAATACTACTACTACTACTACTACTACTACTATTATTACTATTGCTACTACTGCAATTGTTACTACTACTCCTGCTAGCACTACTACTACTACTACTATTATTCTATACTACTAACATTCACTCCCAGTCATTCTGAATGCGGATTCTGGTCGTTTCTTAAATAGTGGCGCAAGGAGTTCTGGGATATTAGAATCCTTTAGTTTTGACCGGTATTTTCTGAATCCAGGCATGGGTCTAGTTTAGGACAGTGTAATAATTACATGAAGAAGCATTCAAATGAAATAAAAAATGAATTGGACCACAGCACCATTGCTGGATTCTACAAGATTATCATTGAAAACGTGACCAGCGATCAGGACATCAAGTAATAAAGTGGCTGTAGATCATTTGAAAAGCGTTTAAATAAGCGCTATGTGTTTGGTGAGAACCGGTAGTTAGTTGCAATTCACTATGATTGTGTTACATTTTTACTTTGATGGCAAACTTTCTGTACTGCTAACATTCACTTCCAGTCCTTTTTGCTCCGGTGCTGGTCCAATGGATGTGTTTATTTTCGACAGCTCCGCATGGGATTATTACATTGTCATAACCTGCATTTATTCTACCTACAGTAGGCATGGGTACACTCATAATGCTGCCAGTCCCCACCACCATTAGCATGGGTACACTCATAATGCTGCCAGTCCACCCATTAGCATGGGTACACTCATAATGCTGCCAGTCCACCCATTAGCATGGGTACACTCATAATGCTGCCAGTCCACCCATTAGCATGGGTACACTCATAATGCTGCCAGTCCACCCATTAGCATGGGTACACTCATAATGCTGCCAGTCCACCCATTAGCATGGGTACACTCATAATGCTGCCAGTCCACCCATTAGCATGGGTACACTCATAATGCTGCCAGTCCACCCATTAGCATGGGTACACTCATAATGCTGCCAGTCCACCCATTAGCATGGGTACACTCATAATGCTGCCAGTCCACCCATTAGCATGGGTACACTCATAATGCTGCCAGTCCACCCATTAGCATGGGTACACTCATAATGCTGCCAGTCCACCCATTAGCATGGGTACACTCATAATGCTGCCAGTCCACCCATTAGCATGGGTACACTCATAATGCTGTCCAGTCCACCCATTAGCATGGGTACACTCATAATGCTGCCAGTCCACCCATTAGCATGGGTACACTCATAATGTCCAGTCCACCCATTAGCATGGGTACACTCATAATGCTGCCAGTCCACCCATTGGCATGGGTACACTCATAATGCTGCCAGTCCACCCATTAGCATGGGTACACTCATAATGCTGCCAGTCCACCCATTAGCATGGGTACACTCATAATGCTGCCAGTCCACCCATTAGCATGGGTACACACATAATGCTGCCAGTCCCCACCATTAGCATGGGTACACTCATAATGCTGCCAGTCCACCCATTAGCATGGGTACACTCATAATGCTGCCAGTCCACCCATTAGCATGGGTACACTCATAATGCTGCCAGTCCCCACCATTAGCATGGGTACACTCATAATGCTGCCAGTCCACCCATTAGCATGGGTACACTCATAATGCTGCCAGTCCACCCATTAGCATGGGTACACTCATAATGCTGCCAGTCCACCCATTAGCATGGGTCCACCACATTAGCATGGGTACATAATGCTGCCAGTCCCACCCATTAGCATGGGTACACTCATAATGCTGCCAGTCCACCCATTAGCATGGGTACACTCATAATGCTGCCAGTCCACCCATTAGCATGGGTACACTCATAATGCTGCCAGTCCACCCATTAGCATGGGTACACTCATAATGCTGCCAGTCCCCACCATTAGCATGGGTACACTCATAATGCTGCCAGTCCACCCATTAGCATGGGTACACTCATAATGCTGCCAGTCCACCCATTAGCATGGGTACACTCATAATGCTGCCAGTCCACCCATTAGCATGGGTACACTCATAATGCTGCCAGTCCCCACCATTAGCATGGGTACACTCATAATGCTGCCAGTCCACCCATTAGCATGGGTACACTCATAATGCTCCATCCACCCATTAGCTAGTCCAGTCCCCACCATTAGCATGGGTACACTCATAATGCTGCCAGTCCACCCATTAGCATAGGTACACTCATAATGCTGCCAGTCCACCCATTAGCATGGGTACACTCATAATGCTGCCAGTCCACCCATTAGCATGGGTACACTCATAATGCTGCCAGTCCCCACCATTATTTCATCATTGACTTGGAATGGGGACTTCCATTCTATTCATTCTGGTTCCAAGGTCAATACTCCCCAAACGCAGCCTGAAAGTAGATGAATTTGTAGCTAGATTTTAAGTTTCTGGATGGTTCTGAAAACCATCCACTTTTATTGACAAAACTGATCTGATACAAAAGTATTGATGTTTCTATCAGAGTAAACTGGTCTGATCTGATACAAAAGTATTGATGTTTCTATCAAAGTAAACTGGTCTGATCTGATACAAAAGTATGACAGTACAGTGTGGAGGCTGAAACTGACAGCACAGTGTGAAGGCTGAAACTGACTACAGTGTGGAGGCTGAAACTGACAGTACAGTGTGGAGGCTGAAACTGACAGCACAGTGTGGAGGCTGAAACTGACAGCACAGTGTGGAGGCTGAAACTGACAGTACAGTGTGGAGGCTGAAACTGACAGCACAGTGTGGAGGCTGAAACTGACAGTACAGTGTGGAGGCTGAAACTGGCACAGTGTGGAGGCTGAAACTGACAACAGTGTGGAGGCTGAAACTGACAGTACAGTGTGGAGGCTGAAACTGACAGTACAGTGTGGAGGCTGAAACTGACAGTACAGTGTGAAGGCAGAAACTGACAGTACAGTGTGGAGGCTGAAACTGACAGTACAGTGTGGAGGCAGAAACTGACAGTACAGTGTGGAGGCTGAAACTGACAGTACAGTGTGGAGGCAGAAACTGACAGTACAGTGTGAAGGCTGAAACTGACAGTACAATGTGGAGGCAGAAACTGACAGTACAGTGTGGAGGCAGAAACTGCTCCTCAATTAGAAATCGTGATCTAGCACAGCACAGTTAGAACAGAAACTGACAGTACAGTGTGAAGGCTGAAACTGTACTCCTGAAACTCTTCTCCAATAGAAATCCCTGATCATCATTTACAGGATTAGAAATCGTGACTAGGACAGTACAATGTGGAGGCTGAAACTGCTCCTCCAATAGAAATCCCTGATCACATTTACAGGATTAGAAATCGTGACTAGGACAGTACAGTGTGGAGGCTGAAACTGCTCCTCCAATAGAAATCCCTGATCACATTTACAGGATTAGAAATCGTGACTAGCGGTCGGGAAATAAAAGTAATGAGGAATCATTTTGAATCATTTTTAACTTCTCTCATTGACTTCTCAAACCCCAAACTGCCCTGATCTGCTTGGTCTATTATGCAAGCGTTCCATATTGCACATCTGGGTTAAGACTGCTGGACAGACTGCTGGACAGACTGCTGGACAGAGAGCGCCGACCTCTGCTGTACGCTTCTTGTTTTATCTAGTTTTATCTAGAAAGATCGCTCAGTGCGTAGAACCACACAGGAATCTATCTTGAAATCACAGCACACCACTATTGTGTGTCTGTCTGTCTGTCTGTCTGTCTCTCTGTGTCTGAATCTCCCTCCCTCTGTCTATCTGTCTGTGTCGCTCTCTCTCTCACTCTCTCTCTCCCTTTCTCTCTCCTCAGGTCTTCATTTCACTCTACTGGTGAACATAGAGGCCAGAGTTTGCAGCCTGGGCTTCATTGCCAATGGGAGACAACAATGTGATGATATAGATGAGTGTAAAGAGTGGGACAGTACCCCACCCTGTGGAAGTAATGCTACGTGTTCCAACACATATGGAAGCTTCTACTGTCACTGTCTACCTGGGTTCAGATCCACAACATCTTTCAAGTTTACTCCTTTCGCTGGGGAGTGTAAGGGTGAGGATTCAAATGTCTGAGTGTGTGTGTGTGTTGTGTGTTGTGTGTTGTGCGTGTGTGTGTGTGAATGCTACATGTCAAGGGAATTAAACATTGCTTTGGCTCCTATCTCCTTATTTCCTCTGTTCAGGAAGTTGTCCAATAGAAAAGTGTTTTTGTTGCAAAACACATTTTTTGAACACATATTTCCTTCTCTCTTCAGACCTCAATGAGTGCCTGGAGAACCCACAGGTTTGTGGCAGCAACACCATTTGCCTCAACACCATCGGGAGCTACAACTGCCAGTGTCAACCTGGGTTCAGAGTTACTTACGCTGGACACTGTGCAGGTGAGTCCAAAAAGAGAGCATCAATGTGTGTGTGTGTGTGCGTGTGTGTGTGTCCACTGCAGATGAGGATGAGTGTGTGTGGGTTCCCCCGGTGTGCGGCGGTATGGGCATGTGCACAAACACACCTGGCCAATACACCTGCACCAGTCCGTCAGGGCTCAGTAACCACGACAACAACACTGCACCCTGCACAGGTGAGGTGGCCGAGGCCATGCTAGCTCTGACCTCTTACCTATGAAATCTAACGTCTGACCTTCGACCCCGTGACCCTCACTCTTTGAAGACACCTGTCAGATCTCACAACGCCTGGAAAACATGTTTAAAACATCAGTTAACCCCGTCACAGGATATAGCAGCAATTTGATGCCCGACTGCACAGTTGATGACGTGGCACGCAGCCATTGGTGCAATGTAATAATTACAATTGAGTCAGCCTGGAATGTGACCACGTAAATCAGGGGATTCCAAAACTCTCCTCCGGGACACAAAGCCTTCCATGTATTATAGCTATTCCACAGCTAGTTCACCTGATTCAACTTGTCAACTAATCTTAAAGCCCTTCACTAGGTGAATCAGGTGAGATAGTTCAGGAATACAACAAAGTGGTGAAATGTTTGGGTGTCCCAGAGGAGAGATTTGAGACCCACTAACTTTAATGGCCCTAAACCTGATTGAACTGTGACCCCTACACTGACTTTAATGGCCCTAAACCTGATTGAACTGTGACCCCTACACTGACTTTAATGGCCCTAAACCTGATTGAACTGTGACCCCTACACTGACTTTAATGGCCCTAAACCTGATTGAACTGTGACCCCCACACTGACTTAAATGCCCCTAAACCTGATTGAACTGTGACCCAAACACTGACTTTAATGGCCCTAACCCTGATTGAACTGTGACCCCCACACTGACTTTAATGCCCCTAAACCTGATTGAACTGTGACCCCCACACTGACTTGCATGCAGCAGATCTGAGACTGTCTGAATGGCTTACTCCCTCTAGATAATCTCGCTCTCTCTCTTTCTCTTTCTCTCACTTTCTTTTTCTCTTCCTCTATTTCTCTCTCATTCTCTCTGTCTCTTACCATCATTTTCCTCCTATTTTTCCTCTTCCTCCTTATTATCAGTTGTCTGAGCTGCTTACCGATCGCTGCAGCTGTACACAGCCCATCTGTAAATAGCCCATCCAATCTACCTACCTCATCCCCATATTGTTTAAATGTACTTTTTGCTCTTTTGCACACCAGTATTTCTATTTGCACATCATCTGCTCATCTATCACTCCAGTGTTCATTTGCTAAATTGTAATTACTTCGCTACTATGGCCTATTTATTGCCTTACCTCCTCACGCCATTTGCACACAATGCATATAGACATTTTCTATTGTGTTATTGGCTGTACGTTTGTTTATTCCATGTGTAACTCTTGTGTTGTTGTCTGTCACACTGCTTTGCTTTATCTTGGTCAGGTCACAGTTGTAAATTAGAACTTGTTCTCAAATGGCCTACCTGATTAAATAAAGGTGAAATAAAATTTTAAAAATAATTTTAAAAATCATCATTATCCCTCCCCCTACACTCATCTCTTTTTATCTCTCTCTTCCTCAGACATAGATGAGTGTAATGAGATCGCTGGTATCTGTGGAGTAGGCGGGGACTGCCAGAACCAGAAAGGAAGCTACAGTTGCCTCTGTCACCCTGGATACAGTAACTACGACAACAAACAGGCTCAGTGCTCAGGTGATTGTAGAATCTGCTACTATTACGCGTTGCTTCCCACGACATGATACATTACAATATGATCACTTCTTAGAAGAGGAAGGCCTGGATTGGAAATATAACTAGGCTCCTATTTTAACAGTCCTAAATTACAGCTCTATCTAACTAAACTTAACAACCACTACATGACCAAAAGTATATGGACACCTTCTCGTCTAACATCTCTTTCCAATTCATGGGCACTAATATGGAGTTGTTACCCTCCTTTGCTGCTATAACAGCCTCCACTCTTCTGGGAAGGCTGTTCACTAGATGTTGGAACATGGCTGTGGGGACTTGCTAACATTCAGCCACAAGAGCATTAGTGAGGTCGGGCACTGATGTTGGGCGATTAGGTCTGGCTCACAGTCAGCATTCCAATTTATTCCAAAGGTGTATGATAGGGTTGAGGCCTCTGTGCAGGCCAGTCAAGTTCTTCCACACCGATCTCGACAAACCATTTCTGTATGGACCTCGCTTTGCTGTAACAGGAAATGGCCTTCCCCAGACGGTTGACACAAAGTTGGAAGCACAGAATTGTCTACAATGTAATTATATGTTGTAGCTTTCAGCTTTCCCTTCACTGGAACTAAGGGGCCTATCGTGAATCACGAAAAACAGCTCCAGATCATTAGTCCTCCTCAACCAAACCTTACACTTTGCATTATGCATTCTGGCATGTAGCAGTCATCTGCCAAACACAGATTAGTCCGTCGGACTGCCAGATGGTGAAGCATGATTCATCACTCCAGAGAATGTGTTTCCACTGCTCCAATCACGGTGAGCATTACACCACACCAGCCGACGCTTGGCATTGCACATGGTGATCTTAGGCTTGTGTGCGGCTGCTCGGCCATGGAAACCCATTTCATGAAGTTCCCGATGAACAGTTATTGTGCTGGCGTTGCTTCAAGAGGCCGTTTTTAACTCAGTTGTGAGTCTTGCAACTGAGGACAGACAATTTTTACACGATTTGCGATTTAGCGGCTTAATTGTTGTTGCTTCTAGATGTTTCCCCTTCACAATAGCATCACTTACAGTTGACCAGGGCAGCTCTAGAATGGCAGACATTTTACGAACTGACTTGTTGGAAAGGTGGCATCCTAAAACGCTTCCACGTTGAAAGTCACTGAGCTCTTCAGTAAGGCCATTCTACTGCCAATGTTTGTCTATAAAGATTGCACGGCTGTGTGCTCGATTTTATACACCTGTCAGCAATGGGTGTAGCTAAAATAGCCAAATCTATTCATTTGAAGGGGTGTCCACATACTATTGTATAAATAGTGTAGAGTAACAGAACATAACACAATAACACAATAGAACATAACACAATAGAACATAACACAATAGAACGTAACATAACGTAACGTAACGTAACGTAACGTAACGTAACGCGTAACGTAACGTAACGTAACGTAACGTAACGTAACGTAACGTAACATAACGTAACATAACGTAACGTAACGTAACATAACATAACGTAACATAACATAACATAAAACGTAACATAACATAACGTAACATAACGTAACATAACATAACGTAACATAACATAACATAACGTAACATAACATAACGTAACATAACATAACGTAACATAACATAACGTAACATAACATAACATAACATAATGTAACATAACATAATGTAACGTAACATAACATAACGTAACATAACATAACATAATAACATAATGTAATAACATAACATAACATAACATAACATAATAATGTAACATAATGTAACATAACATAACATAATATAACATAACATAATGTAACATAAATGTAACATAACATAATGTAACATAACATAATGTAATGTAACATAACATAACATAATGTAACATAACATAATGTAACATATGATAATGTAACATAACATATGCATATCTAGCCTGTCCTTTGATTCATTAAGTGATTTACAACAGTGAGTGGATACATTTAGTTGTGGGTGGCTGCATATTACAGTAAGATCTGTCCTTCTGTTTCTGTAGGTAGTGTTATTACAGAGACTCTCTGTTCCACTGGCAGCTTCCTCTTCCTAATATAATGTCTCAAATGACACCCTATACTACATTAGACTAGGACCCTATTCCCTATATAGTGCATTACATTAGACCAGGGCCCATAGAGCACTCTATAATGGGTTGTCATTTAGGATGTGTCCTAGGATGGTTACCATGGAAACATTTCAGCACACCTGTGCGCTGTGGGTTTCTGGGTGTTTTAATCTCCACCTCAACTTCCTCTCTGTCTCATGTCTTCATTTATATCTTAGTTAGTTGGTATCTGATGGTAAACATGGTTACCCATGGCAACAACTTTGATCTACTATTATGGTGTTGTGTTGGTGTGTAGTGTTGTTGTGTTGCGGTGTGTTGTGGTGTGTGTTGTGGTGTGTGGTGTGTAGTGTTGTTGTATTGTGGTGTGTGGTGTGTAGTGTTGTTGTATCGTGGTGTGTTGTGGTGTGTGTTGTGGTGTGTTGTATTTGTATTTATTAAGGATCCCCATTAGTTCCAGCCAAGGCAGCAGCTAGTCTTCCAGGGGTCCAGCAACATTAATAACCTCTCTGGGATAGGCGGGATGCAAATGTCCCCACCTGGCCAATTGGCAGGAAAAATGCAGAGCGCCAAATAATAAAAAACTGCTATAAAATTCAAACTTTCATTAAATCACACATGTCTACCTTTATTTAACTAGGCAAGTCAGTTAATTCATTCTTAAGCCTATGGGTTCCCCTACGGGAACTACACCCCCCCGTTCAGCTGATATGGTGGTGCAGGGAATGCAAAAATATTCTTAGAAATATTTAACCTCCACACATTAACAAGTCCAATACCTCAAATGAAAGATAAACACCTTGTTCATCTACCCAGCGTGTCAGATTTTTAAAATGTTTTACGGCGAAAACACAGCATATATTTATGTTAGACCACCACCAAAACAAAGAGAAAACTTAGCCATTTTGTACCACAAAAGATAAAATGACAAAAGCACGATTAAAAAAAAATAATAATTCACTAACCTCTTGAAAATCTTCATCAGATGACAGTCATATGACATGTTACACAGTATATTTATGTTTTGTTCGATAATATGCATTTTATATCCATAAATCTCGGTTTACATTGACGCCATGTTCAGAAAATTCTCCAAAATGTCCGGAGGAATTATAGAAAGCTACGCCAGATAACAGAAATACTCATCATAAACTTTGACTAAAGATACATGTTCTACATATAATTTTAAAAAAGCCATGCAATAATCTGAGACGGCGCTCAGACGTAACAATATTTCTCCGCTATGTTGGAGTCAACAGAAATACAAAATTACAACATAAATATTCCCTTACCTTTGATGGTCTTCGATCAGAATGTAGTGCAAGGAGTCCTAGTTTAACAATAAATCATTTTGTTTCATAATGTTCAATTCTAGTGTCCATGTAGCAGCATTTGCTACCACTTTCTGCTCAAATGCCCAAAAAATGACTTCTGGTCCAGGATAACTTTGCATCAAAAGTTCCAAATTACATATTACAGGTCGATGAAACTGGTCAAACTAAGTGCAGAATCAATCTTCAGGATGTTATAATCATACAGATCGAATATCATTCCAACCGGGACATCCATGTTTATCTGAGGCTGATTGGAACAGAGGAAGCACTCTAACGCATACGCGCCTTCAAGCACATGAAAATCTTTGCGACGCTTACTACTTTTCTTCCCATTAGGTCAAAGTTCACAGCAAATGCTCCATTACACTTTCTACTGAATGAGGACATCTAGTGGAAGACATAGGAAGTGTTTCCAGATCCATAACTTGTTGGGAAGGGAGGACGTCAAAGTTGCCCCAACTTTCAGGATTTCAAAACTAGTTTGGAAGATTGCCTGCCCTGTGAGTTCTTGTTACGAATCCCTTTTGGCCCGACAGTCTGGGGGGGATGGTAATGAGACCCGTAACATAACTCATGCAAATTATTATTGTGACAAAGTAAAAGTGTGCACGAAATAACCACGACAACAGAAATCTACCGTCAAACTCTAGGTTTATTTATAAACACACAGTAATGGGGGGAGCAGGAAAAGGGGCTGAGCTGGACCCAAGAAAAGAAACAATAAGTATTCAAAAACACCCCTAAGCTAGACTAGCCTACTTTAACAGCTAACTAACTAACCAAAAATACATTGGGTGGTCCGCCCAGTTCTAACTAGTGTATTTAACAAAGTTCACCTACGGGTAGTGTATGCCCATGGGCGACTTGTCTTGGTTTCCCCCTTTTCCCACCAGCAACAAACAAACACCATAACCAAAAACAATACTCACAGGTGATGACAAAGTGCTATGGAGGTGTTTAAACAAAAGAGAGGTTTAAGACACAAAGCGAGAGTGAAACACAGAGACCTACAGACATGGCATTTACAGAGAGATTGAGCTCTAGAGCAAACAACTGATGGGGTTTTTAAACCAAGGGAAAGGAACTGTGATTGGGTAGGAAACAGGAGGAGGTGTGTCTTCTGATTGTTGACTGATTGGGGAGTGATGATTTTCACCTGTGAGGGGAGAAGGAGAGAAAAGAACCACACACACACACACAGGATACTTGTATCCGTAACAGTTCTGTTATACTCACAGACATAATTCAAACGGTTTTAGAAACTTCAGAGTGTTTTCTATCCAATATTGATAATAATATGCATATATTAGCAATTTAGGACAGATTTTGATTCAGTTCACTATGGGCACGCAATTCATCCAAAGGGGAAATACTGCCCCCTATCTCTAACAGGTGTTAAGAACAAATTCTTATTTTCAAATGACAGCCTAGGAACAGTGGGTTAACTGCCTGTTCAGGGGCAGAACAACAGATTTGTAACTTGTCAGCTCTGGGGTTTGAACTTGCAAACTTCCGGCTACTAGTCCAACACTCTAACCACTAGGCTACCCTGCCGCCACAGGTGTTGTGAATCCAGCCAACATGTCAGATTTCAAAAAGGCTTTTCGGCGTAAGCATAAGAAGCTATTATCTGATGATAGCACAACAGTAAACAAAGAGAGCATAGCATATTTCAACCGTGCAGGCACCACACAAAACAGAAATAAAATATAATTCATGCCTTACCTTTGACGAGCTTCTTTTGTTGGCACTCCAATAATGTCCCATAAACATCACAAATGGTCCTTTTGTTCGATTAATTCCGTCTATATATTTACAAAATGTCAATTTATTTGGCGTGTTTGATCCAGAAGAAAAACAGCTTCCACTTTGCGCAACGTCACTACAAAATATCTCAAAAGTTACCTGTAAACTTTGCCAAAACATTTCAAACAACTTCTGTAATACAACTTTAGGTATTTTTAAACGTTAATAATCGATCAAATTGAAGACGGGTCTATCTGTTTTCAATACAGGAGGATCACAAACCAACGCTACTTTTCAAGTCTTGCACAACTCTGAAACAGTACACATAACGTTACCCTGTTCCAAGATGGTCGTACTTCTTCATTGCACAAAGGAAAAACCTCAACCAAAGGCTGGTGACATCCAGTGGAAGCGGTAGAGGAAATAAGAAATATCGTTTCCTAATGAGAACTCACTGAACAGACAGTGACCTCAAAAAATAATAATTCTGAATGGTTAGTCCTCTGGGTTTTGCCGGCTACATAAGTTCTGTATACTCACAGACATGATTCAAACAGTTTTAGAAACTTCAGAGTGTTTTCTATCCAAATCTACAAATAATATGCATATCTTATATTCTTGGCATGAGTAGCAGGAAGTTGAAATTGGGCACGCTATTTATCCAAAAGTGAAAATGCTGCCCCCTATCCCAAAGAGGTTTTAAGGCAGTTTAAACACATTACAAAACATTCACAATAGATTTCACAACTCACTAAGTGTTGTGTTGTGTTGTTGTGTGTGGTGTAGTGGTGTGTAGTAGTGTGTTGTGTTGTTGTGCACGTGTGATGGTGGTGTGTTGTGTTGTGTTGTTTTGTGTTGTTGTGCAGGTGGGATTGTGTTGTGTAGGTGTGATTATGTTGTGTTGTGTTGTGTTGTGCTGTGTAATGTTGTGTTGTGTTGTGCTGTGTTGTTTTGTGTTGTTGTGTAGGTGTGATTGTGTTATGTTGTGTTGTGCTGTGTTGTTTTGTGTTGTTGTGCAGGTGGGATTGTGTTGTGTAGGTGGGATTGTGTTGTGCTGTGTAATGTTGTGTTGTGTTGTGTTGTGTTGTGTTGTGTTTGTGTTGTGTTATGTTGTGTTGTGCTGTGTTGTGTTGTGTTATGTTGTGTTGTGCTGTGTAGTGTCGATCCCGGTGTGATGGTTGTGTTTTGTAAAATGTGCATGTTGTGTGGTGTCGATCCAAATGTGATGGTTTTGTTTTGTGTTTCCTTTAGTACTGACCTGTGAGCAGTTCAAAGCGAATGAGACTCCTGGACAGGTGAGTTTTACAGTACCTGGACCCGATGAGTCCTTATACAGCAGCTGAACCGCTAGTCATAGAATCTCCATTATGGCATCATTATCTTGAATGGGGAGGTCCATTCTACTCATTCTAGATCTGTAGCTGAACCATGTTTGAATGGGGAGGCCTGTTCTACTCATTCTAGATCTGTAGCTGAACCATGTTTGAATAGAATAAACATTAAAAGAACATGGCAGTGAGCAGTCAGTAAAATAACTAGAACATTTATAGAATATGGCAGTGAGTAGTCAGTAAAATAACCAGAACATTTATAGAGTATGGCATTAAGCAGTCAGTAAAATACCCAGAACATTTATAGAATATGGCAGTGAGCAGTCAGTAAAATAACCAGAACATTTATAGAATATGGCAGTGAGCAGTCAGTAAAATAACCAGAACATTTATAGAATATGGCATTAAGCAGTCAGTAAAATACCCAGAACATTTATAGAATATGGCAGTGAGCAGTCAGTAAAATAACCAGAACATTTATAGAATATGGCATTAAGCAGTCAGTAAAATAACCAGAACATTTATAGAATATGGCAGTGAGCAGTCAGTAAAATAACCAGAACATTTATAGAATATGGCATTAAGCAGTCAGTAAAATAACCAGAACATTTATAGAATATGGCAGTGAGCAGTCAGTAAAATAACCAGAACATTTATAGAATATGGCATTAAGCAGTCAGTAAAATAACCAGAACATTTATAGAATATGGCAGTGAGCAGTCAGTAAAATAACCTGAACATTTATAGAATATGGCAGTGAGCAGTCAGTAAAATGACCAGTAGATGTGAAGGTATATTATCCAATAGGTCTATGATTTCCAAATACTGCAACTCACTATTGCATTGTTTTACATTCTTGCTCTTTCATTTTCTCTCTCTCTCTTTGTCTCTCATTTTCTCTCTCTCTCTCTCTCTGTCTGTCGCTCTTAGACCACTTTAGAAACACGTGTTTTGATTGATACATTTCAGCTCTCTTCTGGGACTTCAATATATGTCTGGCTATAAATGTTTTTACCCACATGAAGTCAATGAACTTCTCCTCTGTCTCAGAATGTCCCAGGTTTAGCTGGTCTCCTGTCTCTGATGAGGAAAAGCTGTCTGGCATTAAGTAACTCTGGGGATGCAGCCGGAGGGAGACTGACTGGAGAGGTGTTACTGGAGGTAAACCAGTACACACACACACACACCCACACACACACACACACGCACGCACGCACGCACACACACACACACACACGCACACACGCACGCACGCACGCACGCACGCACACACACACACACACGCAAGGACTCACACAAGCATTCACACATACAAACACACACACACACACACATACAAACACACACACGGTTCACTCACTGCCTGTTTCCTGTTTCTACTTCCTGTCCGTAGAATGTCTTCACGGAGATGGACGGCCTCTTGTCTCACGCTATCCTAAACAACAGCCGGGAGGTGAGTGGATTGCTAGGCACCATGGAAGACGCCATGAGGTTCATCGGGCCGCAGCTCAGAGACACCCACACCACCATGGAAACAGACCACACAGGTAACACACACACACACTCCTGAACACCCACACCACCATGGAGACAGACCACACAGGTAACACACACACACACACCACCATGGAGACAGACCACACAGGTAACACACACACCCACACCACCATGGAGACAGACCACACAGGTAACACACACACACACTCCTGAACACACACACACTCACACACATCTTCTTTCACCTTAATCCTTGTCCTTGTACACAGCGACTGAGCTTGCAGTGAGGAGGGGACAGACTCCGCCCACTGGGCCAATCAGCCTGGCCAATGACAACGCTCGGCTGGATACCAGCTGGGAGACAGCCACCGGCAACGGGACATACCCAGGTAGGATACTCTTCATCATCATCCCCACCATCATCATCATCATATCTATAACTAAGTACTCTATATTTTAGTACCAGTAACTTTAAAAAAAAATCAATCCTGGATTCTGGATTTCCTGCTTATTCCAGAAGTCTTCCAACCTGAAAAACCTGGGGATTCTGGGAAAGTTACAAGACATTCTGGTAACTTGTTTTATTCTGTGCTTCACAGGTTTTGCTCTGGCTGGGTTGGTGTCTTTCAAGACAGTGGAGAGATCTGTCAACAACTCCTTCCAGTACCTCACAGACACAGACACAGCAACCGCCACAGCATCAAAGCCTAGCTACCAGATCAGTTCCAAGGTGGTAACAGCTTTTGTCAGTAACCCAGCAACAGACCACCTCACCCAGCCTGTCATCCTCACCTTCAAACATCTACAGGTATCATTTAAATATACTATAATACCTGAAGTTAATATTTGATGTATGTAAATATTATAGAATATTATAATAGCTGATGTTAATATATGATGTATGTAAATATTATAGAATATTATAATAGCTGATGTTAATATATGATGTATGTAAATATTATAGAATATTATAATAGCTGATGTTAATATATGATGTATGTAAATATTATAGATATTATAACAGCTGATGATATTATAAATATGTAAATATATGATTATTATAGAATATTATAATAGCTGATGTTAATATATGATGTATGTAAATATTATAGTATATTATAATAGCTGATGTTAATATATGATGTATGTAAATATTATAGTATATTATAATGGCTGATGTTAATATATGATGTATGTAAATATTATAGAATATTATAATAGCTGATGTTAATATATGATGTATGTAAATATTATAGTATATTATAATGGCACATCTACAGCTAGGACTTGTTTCATATACATTTTCAATTACGAGCTAGATTATACAGAGCTGTGAAAAAGTATTTTAATTTAGTCTACTTTTGCGTATTTTTGATAATGAATGTTATCAGTTCTTCAACCAAAGCCAAATATTAGTTAACACTCAATGCCCCAGTGTGAAAAAGTAATTGACCCTTACACTCAATAACTGGCTGTGCCACAATTAGCTGCAATGACTGCAACCAAACACTTCCTGTAGTTGTTGATCGGTCTCTCAAATCGCTGTGGAGGAATTCTGGCATGCAGAACTGCTTTAATTCAGTGACATTTGTGGGTTTTCTATCATGAACTGCTCGTTTCAAGTCCTGCCACAACATCTCAATTGGGATTAGGACTGGACATTGACTAGGCCTTTCCAAAACTTCAAATTTGTTGCTTTTTAGACATTTTCAGGTAGACTTGGTTTTGTGTTTTGGATCATTGTCTTTCTGCACTTCAGCTCACAGACAGAAGGCCTGACATTCTCCTGTAGAATTCTCTGATACAGAGCAGAATTCATGGTTCAGCTCACAGACAGAAGGCCTGACATTCTCCTGTAGAATTCTCTGATACAGAGCAGAATTCATGGTTCAGCTCACAGACGGAAGGCCTGACATTCTCCTCAGATAGAAGAATTCTCTGAATGATAGGAGACATGTCTTATGAGCACTAATTCCTGGTTCCTTCTGGGGACGCCATAAGGCAAGTCCTGTCAGGTAGGTCTTGAGGCAGAGGGTGGAAATCTGATGGTTCTTCCAAGCCGATCAAACCATCACACTGCCACCACCAAGCCTGACCGTTGGTATGAGGTTCCTACAGTAGAACACAGTGTTTGGTTCCTCCCAGAGGACCATCACACTACCACCACCAAGCCTGACCGTTGGTATGAGGTTCCTACAGTAGAACACAGTGTTTGGTTCCTCCCAGAGGACCATCACACTACCACCACCAAGCCTGACCGTTGGTATGAGGTTCCTACAGTAGAACACAGTGTTTGGTTCCTCCCAGAGGACCACACAACATGCCATCACGTGACTCCAAGTTTACTTTGATTTGATGGAAATGATATCAATATTTGTGTATAAAAGTGTTTCCACGTATTTAGTTTGGTCGACAGTTGGAAAGTTTACAGACGA
This sequence comes from Oncorhynchus nerka, assembly GCF_034236695.1. Taxonomy (NCBI): domain Eukaryota; kingdom Metazoa; phylum Chordata; class Actinopteri; order Salmoniformes; family Salmonidae; genus Oncorhynchus; species Oncorhynchus nerka. The sequence goes on from NC_088410.1 coordinate 13,116,908, forward strand.
ATGTTCTGTTTCCATCAGGCCTGTCAAGACATGATTTTATCCAACATGGACTTTACTCACCTAACAAGGTTGGATGGAAACCTGCTCACAAACGATGAGCACCATGATAACCATGACGTCCTAACAGATAAACATGTTGTTTTGCTCTTGCTGCCTTCTGAAATCAAGAAACAGTAAGAATTACTTAGCCAATGTTTCATCCTCCTGTCCCTCTCCTTTTTGTCTCTCTCTCTCTCCTGTCTCTCTCTCTCTCTCTCTTTTGTCTCTCTCTCTCTCTCTCTCTCTCTCTCTCTCTCTCTCTCTGTCTCTCTCTCTCTTTCTCCTTTTTGTCTCTCTCTCTCTCTCTCTCTCTCTCTCTCCTTTTTGTCTCCTTACTCTCTCTCTCTCTCTCTCTCTCTCTCTGTCTCCATCGCTGTCTCTCTCTTTCTCTCTCTCTCTCTCTCTCTCTCTCGCTCTCTTTCCCACCCCCAGGTGAGGGCGGAGTCAATGGAGATGAACTACACCTGTGTGTTCTGGTCGGAGGGGCGTGTCCAGGAAGAGGGAGGGGCGTGGTCAAGGAGTGGCTGTACCAAAGTCACATCTAACGCTACACACACCGTGTGTTCCTGTTCCCACCTTAGCAGCTTTGCTGTTCTCATGGCCCTCTACCCTGTACAGGTACACACACACACACACACACACACACACACACACACACACACACACACACACACAGACACACACACACACACACGCACACACACACACACACACACACACACACACACACTGGGTGATGTCAAGGTAATGCTCCTAGGTTGAGATAAAGGCTGTGTGAGATAAAGGCTGTGTTGTTGCAAGTTGACACACGATATCCAACTGAGGCTTTATTGGCATGGATAGATAATAAACACAAGTGAAATAAACAATACAAAATGTACAGTAAACGTTACACAAAAGTTAAAAATGTCATATTATGTCTAAATACAGTGTTATAACGATGTGCAAATAGTGGCAACAGGTCACACATCTTGCTGCTGTGATGGAACCCTCCTCCCTCCCTCCCTCCCTCCCTCCCTCTCTCTCTCTCTCTCTCTCTCTCTCGCCCTCTCTCTATCTCGCTGTGTCTCTCTCTAGAACACCTTTGAGCTGCGTCTGTTGACGTGGCTGGGTCTGTCGGTGTCTGTGGTGTGTCTGTTGCTGTGCATCCTGACCTTCTGGCTGTGTCGGTCCATCCAGGGGACACGCACCACCATCCACCTCCACCTCTGTGTCTGCCTCTTCATCGCTGACCTCGTCTTCCTCAGCGGTATCTCTCACACACAGAGCAAGGTGGGTGTAGGGATGTGGGGACTGTGTGTGTGTGGGAGATGTATGTGTATGTCTTCCACACAAGCACCTCACACACAGAACAGGGTGGGTAACAAACACAGAACAAGGTGGGTAATGGACACAGAACAAGGTGGGTAACGGACCAAGAACAAGGTGGACAAACACAGAACAAGGTGGGTAACAAACACAGAACAAGGTGGGTAACGGACACAGAACAAGGTGGGTAACGGACCAAGAACAAGGTGGACAAACACAGAACAAGGTGGGTAACAAACACAGAACAAGGTGGGTAACGGACACAGAACAAGGTGGGTAACAAACACAGAACAAGGTGGGTAACGGACCAAGAACAAGGTGGACAAACACAGCACAAGGTGGGTAACAAACACAGAACAAGGTGGGTAACGGACACAGAACAAGGTGGGTAACGGACACAGAACAAGGTGGGTAACGGACAAAGAACAAGGTGGGTAACGGACCAAGAACAAGGTGGACAAACATAGAACAAGGTGGGTAACAAACACAGAACAAGGTGGGTAACAAACACAGAACAAGGTGGACAAACACAGAACAAGGTGGGTAAACGAACAAAGATCAAGGTGGGTAACGGACACAGAACAAGGTGGGTAACGGAGAACAAAGAGCAAGGTGGGTAACGAACACAGAACAAGGTGGGTAACAGACAAAGAGCAAGGTGGACAAACACATTTAAAGGAAGAGTTCTGTGTTTTCTAACTTAACGTTAGATGGTTCCTCACCCTGAAAGTCTATGGGCCAGGAGAATCTGGAATCCATGGTTCAGTTTTCTTTACAGCCACTACAAATATAGCCAGTGTTAACTTTAGCCATTACTCCTCCCATCTCCTCCTCTCCTCCCTATTGTCCCTCTCCTCCTCTCCTCCCCCTGTCCCCCGCTCCTCCCCTTACCCCTTTCCTCCTCATCATCTTCTCCTCTCCTCACTACTTCTCTCCACCCTCTCTTCCCTCTCTCCCCTCCCTCCCCTCCCCTCCTCCTCTCCTCTCCTCTCTCTCCTCTCCTCTCCTCTCCTCTCCTCTCTCTGTCTCCTCTCCTCTCCTCTTCCTAGGATCCTCTTGGATCTCCTCTCCTCTTCAACACTACCCTAAGGTATTGGATATATCTCTCTCCTCTCTCTCTATCTTCTCTTCTCTTCTCTTCTCTTCTCTTCTCTTCTCCTCTCTCAGGGAGGATGTGGGTTTGTAGCAGGTCTCCTCCACCTGTTCTTCCTAGGATCCTTCAGTTGGATGTTGTTAGAGGGGGTTCAGCTCTATCGCATGGTGGTCCTGGTCTTCAACACTACCATAAGGTATTGGATATATTTACTCTATGGTTATAAATGAGTATCTATCAGTATATATTTAGAGTATATTTTTTGTGTATATTTTCATGTCACATTCATCTTATATTCATATATTTATATATATAAATACAGTATAATGTATATTTTATATATTTTATTGCAAATGTGTTTTATATTCCTTATTCCTTATATATTCTATATTCTATTGTATTATATATATTTCTTACAACTTTGATTTATTTTATTTTGCTATTTTATGAAGAGCTTGAGCTGCATCTGTATGTCATATATTATTATTATTATTATTGCTGTTATTATTACAAATAATTCGGTTATTATTGTTATTATTATTGTAATTGTTGTTATTAATATTATTATTATTGTAAACCTCTGTACCTGTATTTTATGAAGCTCTTTGATTCTTCGTCTTACTGTAAACCTCTGTACCTGTATTTTATGAAGCTCTTTGATTCTTCGTCTTACTGTAAACCTCTGTACCTGTATTTTATGAAGCTCTTTGATTCTTCGTCTTACTGTAAACCTCTGTACCTGTATTTTATGAAGCTCTTTGATTCTTCGTCTTACTGTAAACCTCTGTACCTGTATTTTATGAAGCTCTGTGATTCTTCGTCTTACTGTAGACCTCTGTACCTGTATTTTATGAAGCTCTTTGATTATTTGTCTTACTGTAGACCTCTGTACCTGTATGTTATGAAGCTCTGTGATTCTTCGTCTTACTGTAGACCTCTGTACCTGTATTTTATGAAGCTCTGTGAATCTTTGTCTTACTGTAGACCTCTGTACCTGTATTTTATGAAGCTCTTTGATTCTTCGTCTTACTGTAGACCTCTGTACCTGTATGCTGTGGGATATGGACTGCCACTGACTATAGTCATCATCTCTGCTATCACCTACCCAGATGGATACGGTACCACACAACAGTGAGTCTGAGTGTGTGTGTGTGTGTGTGTGTGTGTGTGTGTGTGTGTGTGTGTGTGTGTGTGTGTGTGTGTGAATAAAATAAAAAGTTACACAATAGAATAACAATGACAATGTCATAGATTTAACATGTATATAACCCAAATGTAATGTTATCCTCTCTGTGTGTCTCTGTCAGCTGTTGGTTGTCTCTGGAGAGAGGATTCATCTGGAGTTTCTTTGGCCCAGTGTGCACCATCATCATCCTCAACACTTTCTTCTTCATCATCACTGTCTGGAGGCTGGCCCAGAAGTTCTCTAGTCTCAACCCTGACCTCTCCAACCTACGCAAGATCAAGTAAGGAGAGAGAGAGAGAGAGATGGGGAGAGAGAGAGAGAGAGAGAGAGAGAGAGAGAGAGAGAGAGAGAGAGAGAGAGAGAGTGAGAGAGAGAAGAGAGAGAGAGAAGAGAGAGAGAGAGAGAGAGAGAGAGAGAGAGAAACTGAGAGACAGAGAGAGAGAGAGAGAGAGGAGGGAGAGAGAGAGAGAGCGAGAGCGTAACCTATACACTAGGAGTCAGGAAGTAGGTGCAGAAGGAGAGTTTATTAATGAGAACAAGCAGATTAACTCAAGAGGAGCAGCGTACTGAACGTGAATGGAACCACTGAAGACAGGCTACTGAGGGCTAAATTAAGGGGAAGTAATCAAGGTAATGATGAAGTCCAGGTGTGCATATCGATGAGGTGCAGGTGTGCATCACAATGGGGAGGAGGTGTGCATAACGATTGGGAGTAGGTGTGCGTAATGATGCTGTCCAGGTGTGCATAACGATGGGGAGCAAGTGTGAACAACAACGGGGAACAGGTGTGCATAACGATGATGTGCAGGTGTGCATAACGATGGGAGCAGGTGTGCATAAAGATAGGGAGCAGATCTTCATAACGATGAGGTGCAGGTGTGCATAACGATGGGAAGAAGATGTGCATAACGATCGGGAGCAGGTGTGACTAATGATGAGGAGGGGTGCATAACAAGGGTTGCCAGAACCGGTGTTTAGTATAATTTTTTTTACTTAAACTCTCTTCCTCCCCACCTCTCTCTCCTCCTCCTCCCCCTCTTTCATCCCTCCCTCCCTCCCTCCCTCCTCCTCCCTCCCTCCCTCCCTCCCTCCCTCCCCACCCTCACCCCATCCCTCCTCCTTCCCGTCCTCCCTCCTTCCTCCCCCTCCTCCTCCCTCCTTCCTTCCTCCTCCCCATCCTTCTCCCACCCTCTCCGCCACTCCCCTCGTCCCTACTCCTCCCTCCCTCCCTCCTCCCACTCCTTCCACCTCCCTCCCTCCTTCCTCCCTCCTCCTTCCTTCCTTCCTTCCTTCCCCCAATTCCCTCCTTCCTCCTCAACTCCCCCTCTCCCCCTCCTCCCCTCCTCTGTCCTCCCTCCCTCCCTCCCCTCCCTCCCTCCCTCCCTCCCTCCCTCCCTCCCTCCCTCCCCCTCCCTCCCCCTCCCTCACTACCCACCCCTCACCCCCATCCCCCTCCTTCCCCCCTCCTCCTTCCCTCCCTCTCCCCTCTCCCTCCTCCCTCCTCCTCTCTCCTTCCCTCCTCCTCCCTCTCTCTCTCCAGGGTGTTCACAGTGACAGCAGTGGCCCAGCTGTGTGTGTTGGGTACTATGTGGATATTTGGAGTGTTCCAGTTCCAAGAGGAGGGGACAGTGGTCATGACATATCTCTTCACTATCCTCAACTCTCTACAGGGAGCACTGCTGTTCATCATGCACTGCCTACTGAACAAAACGGTATGGTGTGTGTGTGTGTGTGTGTGTGTGTGTGTGTGTGTGTGTGTGTGTGTGTGTGTGTGTGTGTGTGTGTGTGTGTGTGTGTGTGTGTGTGTGTGTGTGTGTGTGTGTGTGTGTAACACTATGCTCTGCTGCCCTCATCAGGTTAGAGAGGAGTATTGCAAGCTGCTGTCCTGTATCTGCACACCACAGAAGAAGAGATACTCAGAGGTCAGCACTACCAACCCTTCTTCCAGCCAATCCCAGGTACACACACACGGACACACACAAACACACACAGACACACACACACACACACACACACACACACACACACACACACACACACACACACACACACACACATATAAACCACTTTCATTAATTTAACCTCTGTCCTTTGACATTTGTCTGTCCTAGGGGTCAAGGAGCGCAGAGAACACGGGGGAGTCGCAGATATGACATCACCAAACCCCCATAATGCACCTCTTTACTTCTCCTCCCATGACAAAGGTTCCCACCAGATGGCCAAACTGTAAAGTCAAAATGGTCGATATCGTAAACATTTATGTGAAGTGTTTCTGATTTAGTATCTTGGCCAGATAGTGACACACCAGAAACACTCAGCCGGAGGATAGTACTGTTCAGACCAGGTTAGTAGAAAATGTGTCCAACTATCCCGCCGGATAAGCATTAGGTTATCCAATCAGAAGTTATATGATCTTCATGTCATCCAATAGGAATGAGTATGATCTTTATGTCATCCAATTAGAAGTTATGTGATCTTCATGTCATCCAATAGGAATCTATATGATATTTATGTCATCCAATTTCACAACCACAAAAGAAAGGTACTATTTTCCACCACTTGGATGAAACCATAAACGTGATGAACAGAAGCTTTCTTCCTTTACATGAATGTGATAGATTTATAGTCATATTTATTACCAAGGGAACAATATATGGTGACTTTTCTACACGATTAAATCCAGAGGGATTTAGAAAAACATTATGTGAAGATATGTGTTAGTTGTGACCTAATGGACTGTTTTACTGTAAATGTGTATTGATCTTTAACACTTTTTAAAAAACATTTATAAGTCTTTATAAATGAATATACATGTTTATAAATTATTATAAATGTTGTACATTTTTTATGAATGTAAGGCTGGTAATATTTACACATTCTTATAAATGTTTAGAAATATAAATGTAAATAGTTTATAAATCGTTAAAAGGTTTATTCATGATAGTTATTTTAAAGTGCTACCATTGACACCTCTATGTATATAATGAGATGCGAACACTTGCAGTGCTTCTGTCCAAAAACAGCATTTATCAACAGGATTTCAGAAATCCCAGTGGTGAGATTTCCACAATCAGGAGGAAATAAACCTGGGTAAAGCAACTGTTAAAACCTAACAAATTAGCCTGTTAAAACCTAACAAATTAGCCTGTTAAAACCTAACAAATTAGCCTGTTAAAACCTAACAAATTAGCCTGTTAAAACCTAACAAATTAGCCTGTTAAAACCTAACAAATTAGCCTGTTAAAACCTAACAAATTAGCCTGTTAAAACCTAACACATTAGCCTGTTAAAACCTAACAAATTAGCCTGTTAAAACCTAACAAATTAGCCTGTTAAAACCTAACACATTAGCCTGTTAAAACCTAACACATTAGCCTGTTAAAACCTAACAAATTAGCCTGTTAAAACCTAACACATTAGCCTGTTAAAATTAGCCTGTTAAAACCTAACACATTAGCCTGTTAAAACCTAACACATTAGCCTGTTAAAACCTAACACATTAGCCTGTTAAAACCTAACACATTAGCCTGTTGAAACCTAACACATTAGCCTGTTAAAAAAAACCCTGTTAAAACCTAACAAATTAGCCTGTTAAAACCTAACACATTAGCCTGTTAAAACCTAACACATTAGCCTGTTAAAACCTAACACATTAGCCTGTTAAAACCTAACACATTAGCCTGTTAAAACCTAACACATTAGCCTGTTAAAACCTAACACATTAGCCTGTTAAAACCTAACAAATTAGCCTGTTAAAACCTAACACATTAGCCTGTTAAAAGATCCTGTTAACAGCTTGACGAGGTTAAAACCTAACACATTTGCCTGTTAAAACCTAACACAATTAGTTGTATAGGTTTAGATATAAAGTAGTAACAATGTACTGTACAGTTCTGCCATTGTAGAGGTCCTTAGGCACAGATCTAGGATCAGAATACAGTAAATTACTGTACAGTTCTGCCATTGTAGAGGTCCTTAGGCACAGATCTAGGATCAGAATACAGTAAATTACTGTACAATTCTGCCATTGTAGAGGTCCTTAGGCACAGATCTAAGATCAGAATACAGTAAATTACTGTACAGTTCTGCCATTGTAGAGGTCCTTAGGCACAGATCTAGGACCAGAATAGAGTAAATGTACTGTACAGTTCTGCCATTGTAGAGGTCCTTAGGGACAGATCTAGGACCAGAACACAGTAAATGTACTGTACAGTTCAGTAGAGGTTGTTCTTAGGCACAGATCTAGGATCAGACTGTACAATTCTGCCATTGTAAATTAGGCACAGATCTAAGATCAGAATACAGTAAATTACTGTACAGTTCTGCCATTGTAGAGGTCCTTAGGCACAGATCTAGGACCAGAACAGAGTAAATGTACTGTACAGTTCTGCCATTGTAGAGGTCCTTAGGGACAGATCTAGGACCAGAACACAGTAAATCAGAACATTGTACAATTAAGTAAAACTGCCTTGTTCTTAGGCACAGATCTCAGGATATAACAAAACTGCTTACCAGGTCAACCCAAAACCTAAAACTGCCTAAAGGGCTATCAGAACATTGGATTGGTACATCCAGTTTTTTTTACTTTTAAATTATTGATTTATTGCTCTTGGTTCTTGTAGAATATAACTTAAAACTGCCTTGTGACCAGGTCAACAGTCGTTCCCCATCAGAACATTGTAGAATATAACTTAAAACTGCCTTGTGACCAGGTCAACAGTCGTTCCCCATCAGAACATTGTAGAATATAACTTAAAACTGCCTTGTGACCAGGTCAACAGTCGTTTCAGTAGAATATAACTTAAACTGCCTTGTAGACCAGGTCAGGTCGTTATCAGAACATTGTAAAATATAATTTAAACTGCCTTGTGACCAGGTCAACAGTCGTTCCCCATCAGAACATTGTAGAATATAACTTAAAACTGCCTTGTGACCAGGTCAACAGTGTTCCCCATCCGATACACGATGTAAAGGTTTAAAACATGGTTAAAAGTATCATGTTGATCTCATGGATGGTCAGTCCTTGCATCCAGAGATCCATCTGTGATGTTGAGAGTGGGTCAATCTATCCAGGCCCATCCCTCAGCTGTTAACCACAACAAGATGACCTGTTAGTTGCTGTTTAAATCCCAGACTGCCCCTTTAAGGTTCCATCCTAGAACTTGGTCTCAGAGTAACCATGGAGATTCACTAGAGTCTTAAAACAATCTAAACAACGTCTACATTCATTGTTGTGTGTTTTATATTCTATTCTGTTGCACTTTTACAAGTTGTGTATTTTATACTTTTAGAGAACGTACCATTTTCATGTCCTTTATCAACACCGTTCTGAATGTAAGCACTTAGTGTTGTATGTGTACAGCACTTAGTGTTGTACTTGACTGTGTACTCTGTAGTGTGTGTGTGTGTGTGTGTGTGTGTGTGTGTGTGTGTGTGTGTGTGTGTGTGTGTGTGTGTGAGAGAGAGAGAGAGTGGGTATGTTTTGGTAGCTTTAGCCACAATAAAACGTTGCTACAAATAACCTACTGTAGATGTCTTCTTACCACACACACACACACACACACACACACGCAACACAAACACACACACAGAAACATACACACACACACACATGCAAACACAAACACAGACAGACACACACACACACACACAAACACAAACACACACACACACACTACAGAGTACACAGTCAAGTAGACCTGCACATCCTGCTATCATGGATCTATATGATTCAAATCACTGTGTGAATGTGGATGTCTTTACAAAAGGTTAGCAACACACAGACACATGCAAACACACACACACATACATATACATGTACACACACACAAACATACACACAGACACATGCAAACACACACACACATACATGTACACACACACAGACATATGCAAACACAAACACACACATTGAATCATATAGATCCATGATAGCAGGATGTGCAGGTCTAGTTGTGTCAGTTTTATGAATGTGTTGAGTTGCACTTTCAGTAGACCATGGTGTCCTGAGTCCACCCTGAGATCCCTTCTCTAATGTCTTCTGTCCTACTTCACTCTCTATACAGTAGATCCCTTCTCTAATGTCTTCTGTCCTACTTCACTCTCTATACAGTAGATCCCTTCTCTAATGATTTCTGTCCTACTTCACTCTCTATACAGTAGATCCCTTCTCTAATGATTTCTGTCCTACTTCACATTCTATACAGTAGATCCCTTCTCTAATGATTTCTGTCCTACTTCACATTCTATACAGTAGATCCCTTCTCTAATGTCTTCTGTCCTACCTCATTTGGGATGTACACATTGTCTTAAAAGAGCCTATGCTTAAAGTGGTTGTCTGGTTGAAGAACTCTCTCTCTGTCTCTCTCTCTCTCAGTGAGAGTACAGAGAGAGAGAGGGGGGAAAGAGAGAGGGGGCGTGCTCTAACAGAAAGAGGGTGTGGGGAGGAGAGCTAAATAGTTATTTTCTAACTCCATGTGGTTCACAATGAGAGGTGTCTCTCTAAGAGAGAGAGAATATTGTATTTATTTTCTCACCATTTATCATACGGAATAAAAAACTTGTTAATCTGGGATTATCTTCAATCTGAATTCAGTAAAACAGATTTCATCTCAGACTGATTCTTCTTGTGGGACTAATTTTATTAGGATCCTACTAGTTGTCTGGTGTGGATATAATACCAGTCTGTCTCTGAGATGGGGTCCAGAACTCTTCTACTTGTTCTGGGTGAGTCTAACCTTCTATATCTTTGGAACTTGAATGTCTGTGTGTTTGTGTGTGTTTGTGTGTGTTTGTGCGTAGTGTGTGTTTGTGTGTGTTTGTGCGTAGTGTGTGTTTGTGCGTAGTGTGTGTGTGTGTGTGTTTGTGCGTAGTGTGTGTGCTTGTGCGTAGTGTGTGTTGTGTGTGTTTGTGCGTAGTGTGTGTTTGTGTGTGTGTTTGTGCGTAGTGTGTGTTTGTGTGTGTTTGTGCGTAGTGTGTGTTTGTGCGTAGTGTGCGTAGTGTGTGTTTGTGCGTAGTGTGTGTGTGTGTGTGTGTTTGTGCGTAGTGTGTGTTTGTGTGTGTGAGAGACTGAGTCTAACATTTTGCTTTTTAAATCCCAGACTGCCCCTTTAAGGTTCCATCCTAGAACTTGGTCTCAGAGTAACCATGGAGATTCAGTTCAGTCTTAAAACAATCTAAACAGACTGGGGACAAAAGGAGAGAGAGAGACAAAAAGGAGAGAGAGAGAGAGACAAAAAGGAGAGAGACAGACAGACAGACAGACAGACAGACAGACAGACAGACACGAGAGAGAGGATTTATGTATGTTTCGGTAGCTTTAGCCACAATAAAACGTTGCTCCATTTAACCTACTTAGCATTTTTAAATCCTTGTATAGAAGAACTAGGACATTTTCAATAGAGAAGGGATCTACTGTATAGAGAGTCAGAAGTCAATAGAAAGGGATCTACTGTAGAGAGTGAAGTAGGACAGAAGACAATAGAGAAGGGATCTACTATATGAAGTAGGACAGAAGACATTAGAAATCTACTGTAGAGAGTGAAGTAGGACAGAAGACATTAGAGAAGGGATCTACTGTATAGAGAGTGAAGTAGGACAGAAGACAATAGAGAAGGGATCTACTGTATAGAGAGTGAAGTAGGACAGAAGACATTAGAGAAGGGATCTACTGTATAGAGAGTGAAGTAGGACAGAAGACATTAGAAGGGATCTACTGTATAGAGAGAAGACATTAGAAGTAGGACAGAAGAAGACATTAGAGAAGGGATCTAGGCACAACCTAGAGGTCTGAGTGGCCTCAAGAGGTTCAGACAGACATTGAACTAGGGATCTATCTGTGTAGAGTGGATGACAAAGAGAGAAGACACACACATAGAGCTCTGAAGGGACTACTGTATAGAGGTCTTGTTAAGGGACAGAATTCTGACATAATAGAGAAGGGATCTGAACAAAGTTTATATCTATGTTATAGGACAGACTACCTGAACATAGTAGATAGGATTTAGGGCACAACAGAACTTGACATCATATGACCCACTGAAGAGATGATCTTCAGTAAAGACTAGAAAGGTTGAGACAGAAGACATTACTGAGATGGGTCATACAGACCGTTCCATAAAAACAATGGATTCACATTAGAGAAGTACTACATCTATAGACAGAAAGTGAACATTTAGGACAGATATATTAGGAAATGGGATCTACTGTATAGATAAGTGAAGTAGGACAGAAGTCATAACATCAGAGAATAGTACTACAAGTATAGAATAGTGAAGTAGGACTACATCCAGAACATTAGAGTAAGTCACTGTAAATAGACTAGTGAAGGGATCTACTGTATAGAGAGTGAAGTAGGACAGAAGTCAATAGAGAAGGGATCTACTGTATAGAGAGTGAAGTAGGACAGAAGACATTAGAGAAGGGATCTACTGTATAGAGAGTGAAGTAGGACAGAAGTCAATAGAGAAGGGATCTACTGTATAGAGAGTGAAGTAGGACAGAAGTCAATAGAGAAGGGATCTACTGTATAGAGAGTGAAGTAGGACAGAAGACATTAGAGAAGGGATCTACTGTATAGAGAGTGAAGTAGGACAGAAGACATTAGAGAAGGGATCTACTGTATAGAGAGTGAAGTAGGACAGAAGACATTAGAGAAGGGATCTCAGGGTGGACACTCACCATGGTCTGAGTAGGCCTCAACACATTCAGGTTCGACACAACTAGACCTGCACATCCTGCTATCATGGAACTATATGATTCATATCACTGTGTGAATGTGGATGTCTTTACAAAAGGTTAGCAACACACTCATACACACACACAGACACACACATACACAGTATCCAGCTCTGACTCATTCAGGGACTCTCCAAATAGCCAACTAGTGTCAGTCTTGTTACTGTGTTGCTTCCTGGAAACAGTGATATTCTGGCAGTAATAAATAACAGAACATACCCTGAACAAAGTTTATATCTATAACATCTATAACACAACTACCTGAACATAGTACTATATCCATAACATCCATAACACAACTACCTGAAAATAGTACTATATCCATAACATCATAACACAACTACCTGAACATTGTACTACATCCATAACATAACTACCTGAACATAGTACTACATCCATAACATCTATAACACAACTACCTGAACATAGTACTACATCTATAACATCTATAACATAACTACCTGAACATAGTACTATATCCATAACATCCATAACACAACTACCTGAAAATAGTACTATATCCATAACATCCATAACATAACTACCTGAACATAGTACTACATCCATAACATCCATAACATAACTACCTGAACATAGTACTACATCCATAACATAACTACCTGAACATAGTACTACATCCATAACATCCATAACACAACTACCTGAACATAGTACTACATCCATAACATCCATAACACAACTACCTGAACATAGTACTACATCCATAACATAACTACCTGAACATAGTACTACATCCATAACATCCATAACATAACTACCTGAACATAGTACTACATCCATAACATCCATAACATAACTACCTGAACATAGTACTACATCCATAACATCCATAACATAACTACCTGAACATAGTACTACATCCATAACATCCAAACATAACTACCTGAACATAGTACTACCATAACATATAACATAACTACCTGAACATAGTACTACATCCATAGCATCCATAACATAACTACCTGAACATAGTACTACATCCATAACATAACTACCTGAACATAGTACTACATCCATAACATCCATAACACAACTACCTGAACATAGTACTACATCCATAACATCCATAACATAACTACCTGAACATAGTACTACATCCATAACATCCATAACATAACTACCTGAACATAGTACTACATCCATAACATCCATAACATAACTACCTGAACATAGTACTACATCCATAACATAACTACCTGAACATAGTACTACATCCACAACATCCATAACATAACTACCTGAACATAGTACTACATCCATAACATCCATAACATAACTACCTGAACATAGTACTACATCCATAACATAACTACCTGAACATAGTACTACATCCATAACATAACTACCTGAACATAGTACTACATCCATAACATAACTACCTGAACATAGTACTACATCCATAACATAACTACCTGAACATAGTACTACATCCATAACATAACTACCTGAACATAGTACTACATCCATAACATCCATAACATAACTACCTGAACATAGTACTACATCCATAACATCCATAACATAACTACCTGAACATAGTACTACATCCATAACATAACATAACTACCTGAACATAGTACTACATCATCCATAACATAACACCTGAACATAGTACTACATCCATAACATAACTACCTGAACATAGTACTACATCCATAGCATCCATAACACAACTACCTGAACATTGTACTACATCCATAACATAACTACCTGAACATAGTACTACATCCATAGCATCCATAACACAACTACCTGAACATTGTACTACATCCATAACATAACTACCTGAACATAGTACTACATCCATAACATAACTACCTGAACATAGTACTACATCCATAACATCCATAACATCCATAACATAACTACCTGAACATAGTACTACATCCATAACATCCATAACATAACTACCTGAACATAGTACTACATCCATAACATCCATAACATAACTACCTGAACATAGTACTACATCCATAACATCCATAACATAACTACCTGAACATAGTACTACATCCATAACATAACTACATCATACTACATCCATAACATAACTACTAACATATACTACATCATAACATCCATAGTACTACATCCATAACATCCATAACTTAACTACCTGAACATAGTACTACATCCATAACATAACTACCTGAACATAGCATTACATTACATTACTATCATCATCATCATCATCACTACTATCATCGTCATAGTATGCAGCATACCACCTTGCATACCACTGCTGGCTTGTATCATCGTCATAGTATGCAGCATACCACCTTGCATACCACTGCTGGCTTGCTTCTGAAGCAAAGCAGCATTGGTCCTGGTCAGTCCCTGGATGGGAGACCAGATGCTGCTGGAAGTGGTGTTGGAGGGCCAGTAAGTCCCTGGATGGGAGACCAGATGCTGCTGGAAGATGTGTTGGAGGGCCAGTAAGTCCCTGGATGGGAGACCAGATGCTGCTGGAAGTGGTGTTGGAGGGCCAGTAAGTCCCTGGATGGGAGACCAGATGCTGCTGGAAGATGTTTTGGAGGGCCAGTAAGTCCCTGGATGGGAGACCAGATGCTGCTGGAAGTGGTGTTGGAGGGCCAGTAAGTCCCTGGATGGGAGACCAGATGCTGCTGGAAGATGTGTTGGAGGGCCAGTAAGTCCCTGGATGGGAGACCAGATGCTGCTGGAAGTGGTGTTGGAGGGCCAGTAAGTCCCTGGATGGGAGACCAAATGCTGCTGGAAGTGGTGTTGGAGGGCCAGTAGGAAGCATTCCGGTCAAATCTTTTAAAGAAAATCCCAAAACCCCAAGGCATCGATTGGGGACACTGCCTTGTGTAGGGTGCCGTCTTTCGGATGGGATGTTAAACGTCCTGATTCTCTGAGGTCATTAAAGCTCCCATGGCACTTATCGTAAGAGTAGGGGTGTTTATCCCGGTGTCCTGGCTAAATTCCCAATCCTGCCATCAAACCATCACGGTCACCTAATAATCCCCAGTTTACAATTGGCTCATTCATCCCCCTCCTCTCCCCTGTAACTATTCCCCAGGTCGTTGCTGTAAATGAGAACGTGTTCTCAGTCAATTTACCTGGTAGAATAACGGATAAATAAAAAATAAATATACATTTTTTTTTAAATCATCATCATCACTACTATCATCATCATCATCACCATCATCACTACTATCATCATCACTATAATCACTACTATCACTACCATCATCACCATCACCATCATCACTATCATCATCACTATAATCACTACTATCACTACCATCATCACCATCACCATCATCACTATCATCATCATCATCGTCATCATCATTATCACTACTATCATCATCATCATCGTCATCGTTATAACTACTATCATCATCATTAGTATCATCATTACATTTGGCTATTCATATCATCATCCACTGTAACTATGGCATTTCTGAAGTGACGCGTATATCATCGTTATAACTACTATCATCATCATTAGTATCATCATTACATTTGGCTCATTCATGCCCCCTCCTCTCCACTGTAACTATATGGCATTTCTGAAGTGACTAATTATCAACTTTTAACAACTATAAAATGAATAGTAATTTGCGGAACTTGTGAATGAGCTATTGAATAAAGTTCCATAAACCAGATGCTTTAAGAATCATTAACTTGAATGAAATCAATGAAACACAGCATCTCTTCGCTCGCGTCGCTGAAGTCGACATCCCAACCTTCTGGTTAAGCTGTTACCCAGAAACCCCATCACCAAAGTCTAGAATCCTGAACGCTTTACCAGTCGGTACGGGTTATTAAATGTGTGAACTATGGTGAAATAAATGTTTAAATACACATTTCCCGAAAGTCACTCCCTAGTCCAGAAGTCACTTACAAGAATTTGGTAAAATCCTAGGCTCAAATATATGTCCAGATACTCAGTAGGACTTGGAATAGACTGTACAAGAAATTACAAAACCCATGAATTTGGTAAAATCAATAGGAAAACTAGGCACCCATGGGTCTATAGTACAGTAGCCTGTGGAAGACAATCAAATATATGCAATGTGGAGAACCAGTATTTTACTGGTGATTAAACCCATGGGTCTATAGTACAGTAGCCTGTGGAATAGACTGTATATATGCAATGTGGAGAACCAGTATTTTACTGGTGATTAAACCCATGGGTCTATAGTACAGTAGCCTGTGGAATAGACTGTATATATGCAATGTGGAGAACAGTATTATACTGGTGATTAAACCCATGGGTCTATAGTACAGTAGCCTGTGGAATAGACTGTATATATGCAATGTGGAGAACAGTATTTTACTGGTGATTAAACCCATGGGTCTATAGTACAGTAGCCTATGGAATAGACTGTATATATGCAATGTGGAGAACAGTATTTTACTGGTGATTAAACCCATGGGTCTATAGTACAGTAGCCTGTGGAATAGACTACCATTTGGGATGCACAAATTGTAAAGAAGGAACTTTTTTGCATCCCAACGAGGTCCAGAGTACTGTGGTGTTGACAGGGACGGGATTGAAGCTAGTCCAAGGCTAGTACTTTTTAGATCTGGCTAGTAGAACATTTGCGAAACTAGCCTGTCTGTGACATTTTGGATTTTTAAATATTTCATGGCACATATTTTGGACTCGGGCTTAGTAATAATCTACCAGCCTGGCTGACTAGTAATAATCTACCAGCCTGGCTGACTAGTAATAATCTACTAGCCGGGCTGACTAGTAATAATCTACCAGCCTTGCAGACTAGTAATAATCTACCAGCCTGGCTGACTAGTAATAATCTACCAGCCTGGCTGACTAGTAATAATCTACCAGCCTGGCTGACTAGTAATAATCTACCAGCCGGGCTGACTAGTAATAATCTACCAGCCTGGCAGACTAGTAATAATCTACCAGCCGGGCTGACTAGTAATAATCTACCAGCCTGGCTGACTAGTAATAATCTACCAGCCGGGCTGACTAGTAATAATCTACCAGCCTGGCAGACTAGTAATAATCTACCAGCCGGGATGACTAGTAATAATCTACCAGCCTGGCTGACTAATAATAATCTACCAGCCTGGCAGACTAGTAATAATCTACCAGCCGGGCTGACTAGTAATAATCTACCAGCCTGGCTGACTAGTAATAATCTACCAGCCTGGCTGACTAGTAATAATCTACCAGCCGGGCTGACTAGTAATAATCTACCAGCCTGGCAGACTAGTAATAATCTACCAGCCTGGCTGACTAGTAATAATCTACCAGCCTGGCAGACTAGTAATAATCTACCAGCCTGGCTGACTAGTAATAATCTACCAGCCTGGCAGACTAGTAATAATCTACCAGCCGGGCTGACTAGTAATAATCTACCAGCCTGGCAGACTAGTAATAATCTACCAGCCTGGCAGACTAGTAATAATCTACCAGCCTGGCTGACTAGTAATAATCTACCAGCCTGGCTGACTAGTAATAATCTACCAGCCTGGCAGACTAGTAATAATCTACCAGCCGGGCTGACTAGTAATAATCTACCAGCCTGGCAGACAAATGCACACAATCTGTATATTCCATCCTGGGTTGTAGGTCTGTTCATTCAGATGAAGATCGTAGCAAACAGTTGTAAACAGTTGCAAAATCTTTAGCAACAGAAACATTTTTTACTCCAAACGAAATTCACTTTGCAATGAAAATGAGAGTTCCTAAATCATTACCTGATTTCAGGAAGAATAAAAATAAATAGTGGAACTGGCTTCGAAGTCCAGAGTTCAATCTGAGGGCTTTAAGCCATAAATGAATGTGATGTTGAGTAACAATCCCACATGGTTTTGTTGAACGGTTCCTTCTTGTTGGAACACTTTCCACTGTGACATCAGAAAGAATACATTCTGGACCAATAACAGGATTAGTATTACCAGTAGTCCTATATCCCATGGCGATCACTAATTGATATATTGAATGTGTCCCAAATGGCACCCTATTACCTATAGTGAACATCTTTTGATTAATGGTGCACTATATAGGAATATGGTGTCATTTGGGATGTACACATTGTCTTAAAAGGGCCTACGCTTAAAGTGGTTGTCTGGTTAATTGACTCTCTCTCTCTCTCTCTCTCTCTCTCTCTCCTCTCCCTCTCTCTCTCTGTTCTCTCTCTGTTCTCTCTCTCTCTCTCTCTCTCTCTCTCTCTCTCTCTCTCTCTCTCTCTCTCTCTCTCTCTCTCTCTCTCTCTCTCTCTCTCTCTGTTCTCTCTGTTCTCTCTCTCTCTGTTCTCTCTCTCTCTCTCTCTCTCTCTCTCTCTCTCTCTCTCTCTCTCTCTCTCTCTCTCTCTCTCTCTCTCTCTCTCTCTCTCTTTCTCTCTCCCTCTCTCTCTCTCTCTCTTCGCAGGTCTTCATTCCACTCTACCGGGGAACCTAGAGGCCAGAGATTGCGGCCTGGGCTTCATATTCAAAACAAGAAAACAATGTGATGATACAGATGAGTGTAAAGAGTGGGACAATACCCCAACCTGTGGAAGTAATGCCACGTGTTACAACACACCGGGGAGCTTCTACTGTCAGTGTCTACCTGTGTTCAGATCCACATCGACTGTCAACTTCACCTTTTCTGGACAGTGTACTGGTGAGTATTTGTGTGTGTGTGTGTGTGTGTGTGGGATGCGAGGGTCTCAGTTCATGGTCATATATAAGTTAGGAAGTGCAGCTCAGTTTCCACCTCATTTTGTGGGCAGTGTGCACATAGCCTGTCTTCTCTTGGGAGCCAGGTCTGCCTACGTCCGCCTTTCTCAATAGCAAGGCTATGCTCACTGAGCCTTACATAGTCAAAGATTTCCTTAATTTTGTGTCAGTAACAGTGATCAGGTATTCTGACACTGTGTACTCTCTGTTTAGGGCCAAATAGCATTCTAGTTTGCGCAATTATTTTGTAACTTCTTTCCAATGTGTCAAGTAATTATCTTTTTGTTTTCTCATGATTTGGTTGGGTCTAATTGTGTTGCTGTCCTGGGGCTCTGTGGGGTGTGTTTGTGTTTGTGAACAGAGCCCCAGGACCAGCTTGCTTATCGGGCTCTTCTCCAGGTTAATTTCTCTGAAGGTGATGGCTTTGTTATGGAAGGTTTGGGAATCACTTCATTTTATGTGGTTGTAGAATTTAACGTCTCTTTTCTGGATTTTTATAATTAGCGGGTATTGGCCTAATTCTGCTCTGCATGAATTATTTGGTGTTTTATGTTGTACACTGTTCCCAATACTACTTCCTCAAACAGAGGTCACTACCCTCACTGTTCCCAATACTACTTCCCCAAACAGAGGTCACTATCCTCACTGTTCCCAATACTACTTCCCCAAACAGAGGTCACTACCCTCACTGTTCCCAATACTACTTCCCCAAACAGAGGTCACTACCCTCACTGTTCCCAATACTACTTCCCCAAACAGAGATGACTGCCCTCACTGTTCCCAATACTACTTCCCCAAACAGAGGTCACTACCCTCACTGTTCCCAATACTACTTCCTCAAACAGAGGTCACTACCCTCACTTTTCCCAATACTACTTCCTCAAACAGAGGTCACTACCCCCACTGTTCCCAATACTACTTCCCCAAACAGAGGTCACTACCCTCACTGTTCCCAATACTACTTCCCCAAACAGAGGTCACTGCCCTCACTGTTCCCAATACTACTTCCCCAAACAGAGGTCACTACCCTTACTGTTCCCAATACTACTTCCCCAAACAGAGGTCACTACCCTCACTGTTCCCAATACTACTTCCCCAAACAGAGGTCACTACCCTCACTGTTCCCAATACTACTTCCCCAAACAGAGGTCACTGCCCTCACTGTTCCCAATACTACTTCCACAAACAGAGGTCACTATCCTCACTGTTCCCAATACTACTTCCTCAAACAGAGGTCACTATCCTCACTGTTCCCAATACTACTTCCCCAAACAGAGGTCACTGCCCTCACTGTTCCCAATACTACTTCCACAAACAGAGGTCACTATCCTCACTGTTCCCAATACTACTTCCTCAAACAGAGGTCACTATCCTCACTGTTCCCAATACTACTTCCCCAAACAGAGGTCACTACCCTCACTGTTCCCAATACTACTTCCTCAAACAGAGGTCACTACCCTCACTGTTCCCAATACTACTTCCCCAAACAGAGGTCACTACCCTCACTGTTCCCAATACTACTTCCCCAAACAGGGGTCACTACCCTCACTGTTCCAAATACTACTTCCTCAAACAGAGGTCACTGCCCTCACTGTTCCCAATACTACTTCCCCAAACAGAGGTCACTACCCTCACTGTTCCCAATACTACTTCCCCAAACAGAGGTCACTATCCTCACTGATCCCAATACTACTTCCTCAAACAGAGGTCACTACCCTTACTGTTCCCAATACTACTTCCCCAAACAGAGGTCACTGCTGTGCAAACAGGACATGTCAGGACAGGTCTAGGTTCGGTTTTACTCTGTAAGCCTGGATAATGATGATCAGTAAGGGACTATGTAAACTGATCTGACTGTGGTGCTTATATTACAGTAGGGACTTTCCTCTGTTGCTGTAGATACCGATATTCCACTGGCAGCTTCCTCTTTGTAGTATTGACGCCCAAATGACACCCTATTCCCTGTATAGTGCACTACATTAGACCAGGGCCCTACTCCCTATATAGTGCACTACATTAGACCAGGGCCCTATTCCCTATGTAGTGCACTACATTAGACCAGGGCCCTATTCCCTATGTAGTGCACTACATTAGACCAGGGCCCTATTCCCTATATAGTGAACTACATTAGACCAGGGCCCTATTCCCTATGTAGTGCACTACATTAGACCAGGGCCCTATTCCCTATGTAGTGCACTACATTAGACCATGGCCCTATTCCCTGTATAGTGCACTACATTAGACCAGGGCCCTATTCCCTGTATAGTGCACTACATTATACCAGGGCCCTATTCCCTATGTAGTGCACTACATTAGACCATTGCCCTATTCCCTGTATAGTGCACTACTTTAGACCAGGGCCCTATTCCCTGTATAGTGCACTACATTAGACCAGGGCCCTATTCCCTATGTAAATCAAATCAAATCAAATTTCAAATCAAATCAAATTTTATTTGTCACATACACATGGTTAGCAGATGTTAATGCGAGTGTAGCGAAATGCTTGTGCTTCTAGTTCCGACAATGCAGTGATAACCAACAAGTAATCTAACTAACAATTCCAAAACTACTGTCTTATACACAGTGTAAGGGGATAAGGAATATGTACATAAGGATATATGAATGAGTGATGGTACAGAGCAGCATACAGTAGATGGTATCGAGTACAGTATATACATATGAGATGAGTATGTAGACAAAGTAAACAAAGTGGCATAGTTAAAGTGGCTAGTGATACATGTATTACATAAGGATGCAGTCGATGATGTAGAGTACAGTATATACGTATGCATATGAGATGAATAATGTAGGGTAAGTAACATTATATAAGGTAGCATTGTTTAAAGTGGCTAGTGATATATTTACATCATTTCCCATCAATTCCCATTATTAAAGTGGCTGGAGTTGGGTCAGTGTCAATGACAGTGTGTTGGCAGCAGCCACTCAATGTTAGTGGTGGCTGTTTAACAGTCTGATGGCCTTGAGATAGAAGCTGTTTTTCAGTCTCTCGGTCCCAGCTTTGATGCACCTGTACTGACCTCGCCTTCTAGATGATAGCGGGGTGAACAGGCATTGGTTCGGGTGGTTGATGTCCTTGATGATCTTTATGGCCTTCCTGTAACATCGGGTGGTGTAGGTGTCCTGGAGGGCAGGTAGTTTGCCCCCGGTGATGCGTTGTGCAGACCTCACTACCCTCCGGAGAGCCTTACGGTTGAGGGCGGAGCAGTTGCCGTACCAGGCGGTGATACAGCCCGCCAGGATGCTCTCGATTGTGCATCTGTAGAAGTTTGTGAGTGCTTTTGGTGACAAGCCGAATTTCTTCAGCCTCCTGAGGTTGAAGAGGCGCTGCTGCGCCTTCTTCACGACGCTGTCAGTGTGAGTGGACCAATTCAGTTTGTCTGTGATGTGTATGCCGAGGAACTTAAAACTTGCTACCCTCTCCACTACTGTTCCATCGATGTGGATAGGGGGTGTTCCCTCAAGTCCACAATCATCTTCTTAGTTTTGTTGACGTTGAGTGTGAGGTTATTTTCCTGACACCACACTCCGAGGGCCCTCACCTCCTCCCTGTAGGCCGTCTCGTCGTTGTTGGTAATCAAGCCTACCACTGTTGTGTCGTCCGCAAACTTGATGATTGAGTTGGAGGCGTGCGTGGCCACGCAGTCGTGGGTGAACAGGGAGTACAGGAGAGGGCTCAGAACGCACCCTTGTGGGGCCCCGTGTTGAGGATCAGCGGGAGGAGATGTTGTTGCCTACCCTCACCACCTGGGGCGGCCCGTCAGGAAGTCCAGTACCCAGTTGCACAGGGCGGGGTCGAGACCCAGGGTCTCGAGCTTGATGACGAGCTTGGAGGGTACTATGGTGTTGAATGCCGAGCTGTAGTCGATGAACAGCATTCTCACATAGGTATTCCTCTTGTCCAGGTGGGTTAGGGCAGTGTGCAGTGTGGTTGAGATTGCATCGTCTGTGGACCTATTTGGGCGGTAAGCAAATTGGAGTGGGTCTAGGGTGTCAGGTAGGGTGGAGGTGATATGGTCCTTGACTAGTCTCTCAAAGCACTTCATGATGACGGAAGTGAGTGCTACGGGGCGGTAGTCGTTTAGCTCAGTTACCTTAGCTTTCTTGGGAACAGGAACAATGGTGGCCCTCTTGAAGCATGTGGGAACAGCAGACTGGTATAGGGATTGATTGAATATGTCCGTAAACACACCGGCCAGCTGGTCTGCGCATGCTCTGAGGGCGCGGCTGGGGATGCCGTCTGGGCCTGCAGCCTTGCGAGGGTTAACACGTTTAAATGTCTTACTCACTTCGGCTGCAGTGAAGGAGAGACCGCATGTTTTCGTTGCAGGCCGTGTCAGTGGCACTGTATTGTCCTCAAAGCGGGCAAAAAAGTTATTTAGTCTGCCTGGGAGCAGACTGGGCTGGGTTTCTTCTTGTAGTCCGTGATTGACTGTAGACCCTGCCACATGCCTCTTGTGTCTGAGCCATTGAATTGAGATTCCACTTTGTCTCTGTACTGACGCTTAGCTTGTTTAATAGCCTTGCGGAGGGAATAGCTGAATTGTTTATATTCGGACATGTTACCAGACACCTTGCCCTGATTAAAAGCAGTGGTTCGCGCTTTCAGTTTCACGCGAATGCTGCCATCAATCCACGGTTTCTGGTTTGGGAATGTTTTTATCGTTGCTATGGGAACGACATCTTCGATGCACGTTCTAATGAACTCGCACACCGAATCAGCGTATTCGTCAATATTTTCATCTGACGCAATACGAAACATGTCCCAGTCCACGTGATGGAAGCAGTCTTGGAGTGTGGAGTCAGCTTGGTCTGACCAGCGTTGGACAGACCTCAGCGTGGGAGCCTCTTGTTTTAGTTTCTGCC
>NC_088410.1:13145837-13170837 GCF_034236695.1 Oncorhynchus nerka
TAGAGGTCCTGGATGGCAGTAAGCTTGGCCCCGGTGATGTACTGGGCCTTCCTCTGACACCGCCTGGTGTAGAGGTCCTGGATGGCAGTAAGCTTGGCCCCGGTGATGTACTGGGCCTTCCTCTGACACCGCCTGGTGTAGAGGTCCTGGATGGCAGTAAGCTTGGCCCCTTCCTCTGGTGATGTACTGGGCCTTCCTCTGACACCGCCTGGTGTAGAGGTCCTGGATGGCAGTAAGCTTGGCCCCGGTGATGTACTGGGCCTTCCTCTGACACCGCCTGGTGTAGAGGTCCTGGATGGCAGTAAGCTTGGCCCCGGTGATGTACTGGGCCTTCCTCTGACACCGCCTGGTGTAGAGGTCCTGGATGGCAGTAAGCTTGGCCCCGGTGATGTACTGGGCCTTCCTCTGACACCGCCTGGTGTAGAGGTCCTGGATGGCAGTGGGCTTGGCCCCGGTGATGTACTGGGCCTTCCTCTGACACCGCCTGGTGTAGAGGTCCTGGATGGCAGTAAGCTTGGCCCCTGGTGATGTACACCGCCTGGTGTAGAGGTCCTGGATGGCAGTTGATGTACTGGGCCTTCCTCTGACACCGCCTGGTGTAGAGGTCCTGGATGGCAGTGGGCTTGGCTGATGTACTGGGCCTTCCTCTGACACCGCCTGGTGTAGAGGTCCTGGATGGCAGTAAGCTTGGCCCCGGTGATGTACTGGGCCTTCCTCTGACACCGCCTGGTGTAGAGGTCCTGGATGGCAGTAAGCTTGGCCCCGGTGATGTACTGGGCCTTCCTCTGACACCGCCTGGTGTAGAGGTCCTGGATGGCAGTAAGCTTGGCCCCGGTGATGTACTGGGCCGTACGCATTACCCTCTGTAGTGCCTTGCGGTCGGAGGCAGAGCAGTTGCCATAGCAGGCAGTGATGCAACCCGTCAGGATACTCTCGATCGTGCAGCTGTATAACTTTTTGAGGATCTGAGGACCCATGCCAAATCTTTTCAGTCTCCTGAGAGGGAACTTGAAGCTCTCAATCTGCTCCACTACAGCCCTGTCGATGAGAATGGAGGCGTGCTCGGTCCTCCTTTTCCTGTAGTCCACAATCATCTCTTTTGTCTTGATCACGTTGAGGGAGAGGTTGTTATCCTGGCACCACACGGCCAAGTATCTGACCTCCTCCATATAGGATATCTCATCGTTGTCGGTAATCAGCTCTACCACTATTCTGTCGTCGGCAAACTTAATGATGTTGTTGGAGTCGTGCTTGGCCATGAGTCATGGGTGAACAGGGAGTACAGGAGGGGACTGATCACGCACCCCTGAGGGGCCCCCGTGTTGCGGATCACCTGGGAGCGGCCCTTCAGGAAGTCCAGGTTCCAGTTGCAGAGGGAGGTGTTTAGTCCCAGAGTCCTGAGCTTAGTGAAGAGCTTTGAGAACACTATGGTGTTGAATTCTGAGCTGTAGTCAAGGAATAACATTCTCAAGGTGGAAAAGGGCAGTGTGGATTGCAATAGATTGTATCATATGTGGATCTGTTGGGGCTGTATGCAAATTGGAGTGTAGGGTTTCTGGGATAATGGTGTTGATGTGAGCCATGACCAGCATTTCAAATCACCTCCTTATTCCAGGAATCTTCCAACCAGGAAACGTGAAAAACCTGGGGATTCTGGGACAACTACAAGACATTCTGGTAACTTGTTTCATTCTGTGCTTCCCAGGTTTCGCTCTGGCTGGGTTGGTGTGTTACAAGACAGTGGAGAGATCTGTCAACAACTCCTTCCAGTACCTCACTGACACGGACACAAACAGAGACACAGCAACCGCCACAGCATCAAAGCCTAGCTACCAGATCAGTTCCAAGGTGGTAACAGCTTTTGTCAGTAACCCAGCAACAGAACACCTCACCAAGCCTGTCATCCTCACCTTCAGACATCTACAGGTAGCATTTGATAATATAACATATGCCGTAGTACTGATGTTAGCATATCACAAATGTAAATATTCTAGTATATCATTATCGTACAGCTACAGTTAGGACTTGCATTTTTCCACATACTGACGATGGCCTAACATACTGATGATGGCCTAACATGCTGATGATGGCCTAACATACTGATGATGGCCTAACATGCTGATGATGGCCTAACATACTAACATGCTGATGATGGCCTAACATGCTGACGATGGCCTAACATACTGACGATGGCCTAACATACTGACGATGGCCTAACATGCTGATGATGGCCTAACAGACTGATGATGGCCTAACATACTGACGATGGCCTAACATACTGACGATGGCCTAACATGCTGATGATGGCCTAACAGACTGATGATGGCCTAACATACTGACGATGGCCTAACATAATGACGATGGCCTAACAGACTGATGATGGCCTAACAGACTGATGATGGCCTAACATACTGATGATGGCCTAACCGACTGACGATGGTCTAACATACAGAAGATGGCCTGACAGACTGATGATGGCCTAACATACTGATGATGGCCAAACAGACTGATCTGTTGAAGAGACCGTTCTCTAAGAAGTGCTTAGCCAATTTTTCATCCTCCTCTCAATTCAATTCAATTCAAGGGCTTTATTGGCATGGGAAACATGTGTTAACATTGCCAAAGCAAGTGAGGTAGACAACATACAAAGTGAATATATAAAGTGAAAAACAACAAAAATTAACAGTAAACATTACACATACAGAAGTTTCAAAACAGTAAAGACATTACAAATGTCATATTATATATATATATACAATGTACAAATAGTTAAAGGACACAAGATAAAATGAATAAGCATAAATATGGGTTGTATTTACAATGGTGTTTGTTCTTCACTGGTTGCCCTTTTCTCGTGGCAACGTCGTCTCCTCTCTCACTCTCTCTCTCTCTCTCTCTCTCTCTCTCTCTCTCTCTGTTTCTCTCTGTCTCTCTCTCGCTGTCTCTTTCTCTCTCTCTCTCTCCCTCCCCCCACCCCCTACCCCAGGTGAGGGCGGAGTCAGCGGAGATGAACTATACCTGTGTGTTCTGGTCGGAGGGGCGTGTCCAGGAAGAGGGAGGGGCGTGGTCAAGTCGTGGCTGTACCAAAGTCACATCTAACGCTACATACACCGTGTGTTCCTGTTCCCACCTTAGCAGCTTTGCTGTTCTCATGGCCCTCTACCCTGTACAGGTACACACACACACACACACACACACACACACACACACACACACACACACACACACACACACACACGGTGATGTCAATATAATGCTCCTTACCTTATGTTGTCAGTTGAGTAGGTTGAGTAATGAGTTAAAGGCTGTGTTGTTGATCTGAGGATAGCTGAAGATGCTTAACATTAACCTCTTTGGGATGGGGGCGGTATTTTCACATCCGGATGAAAAGCCCAAAGTAAACTGCCTGCTACTCAGGCCCAGAAGCTAGGATATGCATATAATTGGTAGATTTGGATAAAGTTTCTAAAACTGTTAATGTCTGTGAGTATAACAGACCTTATTTGGCAGTCAAAACCCGGAAGACAAACCATCCAGGACTTTTTGTTGTTGTTGAGTTAACTGTGTTTTCTATTAGGTTCCTATGGGGAACTAGATTTATGAGGCACTTGCTTGCAGTTCCTATGGCTTCCACTAGATGAGAGTCAAGCCAAGTGTACTTTTTTGTTTGTTGTGCGCGACCTGGAACTCGCTCCACTTTCATTTTATCCTCTATTGAACACAGTATATTCCGTCTTAAATTGTCTCGATTATTGATGTTTTAGGATGGTTTAGGAAAGTTGTTTGAAATGTTTGGACAGAGTTTACAGGTAACTTATTAGATAATTTGTCGTCATGTTGGGCGAGTTGGAACAGGTGTTTTTCTGAATCAAACGTCGAGCCGTAATAGGTTTTAACCTCTTCAGCTATCCTCAGTTAATGTTAAGCATCTTCAGCTATCCTCAGTTAATGTTAAGCATCTTCAGCTATCCTCAGTTAATGTTAAGCATCTTCAGCTATCCTCAGTTAATGTTAAGCATTTTCAGCTATCCTCAGTTAATGTTAAGCATCTTCAGCCATCCTCAGTTAATGTTAAGCATCTTCAGCTATCCTCAGTTAATGTTAAGCATCTTCAGCTATCCTCAGTTAATGTGTAGCATCTTCAGCTATCAACAGTTAATGTTAAGCATCTTCAGCTATCCTCAGTTAATGTTAATTATCTTCAGCTATCAACAGTTAATGGTAAGCATCTTCAGCTATCCTCAGTTAATGTTAAGCATCTTCAGCTATCCTCAGTTAATGTTAAGCATCTTCAGCTATCCTCAGTTAATGTTAAGCACCTTCAGCTATCAACAGTTAATGTTAAGCATCTTCAGCTATCCTCAGTTAATGTTAAGCATCTTCAGCTATCCTCAGTTAATGTTAAGCATCTTCAGCTATCCTCAGTTAATGTTAAGCATCTTCAGCTATCCTCAGTTAATGTTAAGCATCTTCAGCTATCCTCAGTTAATGTTAAGCATCTTCAGCTATCAACAGTTAATGTTAAGCATCTTCAGCCATCCTCAGTTAATGCTAAGCATCTTCAGCTATCCTCAGTTAATGTTAAGCATCTTCAGCTATCAACAGTTAATGTTAAGCTTCTTCAGCTATCCTCAGTTAATGTTAAGCATCTTCAGCTATCCTCAGTTAATGTTAGCAGTCTTTCAGCTATCCTCAGTTAATGTTAAGCATCTTCAGCTATCCTCAGTTAATGTTAAGCATCTTCAGCTATCCTCAGTTAATGTTAAGCATCTTCAGCTATCCTCAGTTAATGTTAAGCATCTTCAGCTATCCTCAGTTAATGTTAAGCATCTTCAGCTATCCTCAGTTAATGTTAAGCATCTTCAGCTATCAGTTAATGTTAAGCATCTTCAGCTATCCAGTTAATGTTAAGCATCTTCAGCTATCCTCAGTTAATGTTAAGCATCTTCAGCTATCCTCAGTTAATGTTAAGCATCTTCAGCTATCCTCAGTTAATGTTAAGCATCTTCAGCTATCAACAGTTAATGTTAAGCATCTTCAGCTATCCTCAGTTAATGTTAAGCATCTTCAGCTATCCTCAGTTAATGTTAAGCATCTTCAGCTATCCTCAGTTAATGTTAAGCATCTTCAGCTATCCTCAGTTAATGTTAAGCATCTTCAGCTATCCTCAGTTAATGTTAAGCATCTTCAGCTATCCTCAGTTAATGTTAAGCATCTTCAGCTATCCTCAGTTAATGTTAATGAGCATCTTCAGCTATCCTCAGTTAATGTTAAGCATCTTCAGCTATCCTCAGTTAATGTTAAGCATCTTCAGCTATCCTCAGTTAATGTTAAGCATCTTCAGCTATCCTCAGTTAAGCTGGAAGGTGCCTATGGAAAGCAGTATTTCATTTTAACCTCCATAATTAACAAGAAAAATAGCTCAAATGAAAGATAAACAAGTTGTTTATCTACCCAGCAAGTCAGCAATAATGTTTTGTATTTATGTCCAACCACCATTGCAGAAGATGCTCGAATATGCTTGGAATTGATAGCTCAGTCTACGTTTCCAGAAATCCGCAAACCTTTTCACTGCTATCAAGCTCAACAAATGTTTCAGCTAAAAATCGCAAATGATGTAAATATGCCTGTTCTCAAGCTTAAATTTTCTTAACAATCCTGGAGATTTTCAAAATGCTTTAGAACTCACTAATTTGTGTAAGAGTGATAGCTAGCTTAGCATTAGCGGCATTTAGTTAATATTCACAAAAACCAGGAATGAATCAAATAAAATCTTTACCTTTGAAGAACTTCAGATGTTTCAAAGGTCTCTTACATAGCAGATGTCATTTTTCCTGAAAGATTCTTTGTAGGCATATCTTTACTAAGATTGACTATAACCGAAAATTCAGTCACCTACATTTAACTTTTTTCAGGTGTAACTCCATAATATTGAAACATGGCAAACGTTGTTTGAATCAATCCTGAAGTGGTTTGTCATATTTTTCCATTCAAATCTCAGAACAAAGCCTGGCTGAGATTTGAATGGAAAAAAATACCGGGACCTGACTTTCAATGGAGAGAAATATGACAAACCACCTTCAGGTATCCCTGATTCAATCAATGTTTTCCTATGTTTCAGTTACCTTATGTGTCCGTTAATTCGCCATATAAGGCGAAAAAAGTTCGAGCATGTAGGTGACTGAATTTTCGGTTAGTTAATCTTGGTAGCCAAGCATGCATAGTAACAAAAATCTTTGGGAATGATGTGTTTCCTACAAGCATATTCGAGCATCTTTCAGGAAAAACTGGACATCTGCTATGTACTGCCCCTAGAGTCTTAAGAGGTTAAAAGTCTTTCCTCATTTTGAAATCTTCATCAGATGACAGTTCTTAACATGTTACAAATTATTTTTTTCAATTTGATTCCTTGGATGGTTTTTGTCGAATAAATGTTGCATGACTAAATAGCTAATAACGCCTCAGCTAACAAGGAATACACATCAAAACTTTGCTAAATATGCTGTCATATGTATAGCAAGATACACTCTTAAATGCACAATTTATTAAGTGATTTTCTCTGGTATCTAAAGCATATTTTGAAAATCTTAACACATAAATTTCCTTAATCAGAAAATGATTATACTTGAGAACAGGCAGTTTTCATTCTGTTTCATTTGCGCCATTTTTGTAAAAATCGCTAACGTTATGCTTAATGAGCTTGTCAAACTATGTTCAAATTATACCTTTAACATGTTATAAAGGTCTACAGGAATCTAAGAACAGACACACAAAGTTGTTTAATCGATCCTGAGGAAAAGAGAGAAAACTGCAGAGCGCGCATAGGGTACACTTTTTTGGCGTGACCGAGACCTTAACGCTGAACGTCTCGTGAGACGCGATTCTCACAGTGACACGCCTCATTGAAAGCAGGCTTCTCGCTGAACACATACAGACTCTTCCCAGGGTTGTAAGTGCTTGGTAAGTGCGGATACGATGACGTCAAAGTGGTGCCAACTTTTTCCATTACAAGAGAGACTTTGGGAGAATGCATGCCCTGACACTTCTGCTTTACATAGAGACAAAATTTAAACGGTTTTAGAAGCTTTAGAGTGTTTTCTATTCGATAATATTTTTTTATATGCATATATTAGCAACTTTTGACAAAAATGTATCATGTTTTATATGGGTACCCAATTCCTCTAGAAGGGGCAGTACTCAGGGCTAGCCCTAACAGGTTTTAAGCACCTTCAGCTATCCTCAGTTAATGTTAAGCATCTTCAGCTATCCTCAGTTAATGTTAAGCATCTTCAGCTATCCTCAGTTAATGTTAAGCATCTTCAGCTATCCTCAGTTAATGTTAAGCATCTTCAGCTATCCTCAGTTAATGTTAAGCATCTTCAGCTATCCTCAGTTAATGTTAAGCATCTTCAGCTCTCCTTGCTCATCTTAAGCATCTTCTCTTGCTCAGTTAATCTTAAGCTCTTGCTCATCTCTCTTAATCTTGCTCTTCAGCTCTCCTCTTAATGTTAAGCATCTTCAGCTCTCAACAGTTAATCTTAAGCATCTTCAGCCATCCTCTTAATGAACACCTTTGAGCTATCGTCTGTTAATGTGGCTGGGTCTTCAGTGTCTGTGGTGTGTCTGTTGCTGTGCATCCTGACATTCTGGCTGTTCAGTCCATCCAGGAGACACGCATCTTCATCCACCTCCACCTCTGTGTCTGCCTCTTCATCGCTGACCTCGTCTTCCTCAGCAATCTCTCACACACAGAACAAGGTGGGTTTAGGGATTTCAGTGTAATGTGTAAGTGTGTGTGAGTTTGTGTGTGTAAGTGATCAAGGTATATATAGCAATATCTCTTTTTAATATTTTCCTTGTCACTTTAAATTTGGCATCTTCAGCTCCCCCTAGGATCTTGTACCCCCTTCTGTGCCCAGGATGACAAAAAAATAACGTAACATTTTTACATACAGTCAGATCTGAATTTAAGCTAAATCTTGACTTTTATCCTATTCATTTATCCTCTTCAGCTATCCTCAGTTAATGCTCCATCTTCAGCTCTCTCTCCTCTCCTCTCCTCTCCTCTCTTCTCCTCTCCTCTCTCTCTCCTGCTCCTCTCCTCTCCTCTCCTCTCCTCTCCTCTCTCTCTCTCCTCTCCTCTCTCTCTCTCCCTCCTCACTCTCCTCTCTCTCACCTCTCTCTGTTCGTCCTGGGTCTCTCCTGTCTGTGGTGTGTCTCTTGCTGTCATCCTCTCCTCTGGCTGTCCTCTCCATCCAGGAGACACGCTCCTCCACCTCCACCTCTGTGTCTGCCTCTCCTCTCCTCCTCTCATCTCCTCTCCTCTCCTCTCCTCTCTCTCTGGGTTTCTCCTCTTCTCAGGGAGGATGTGGGTTTGTGTGGTCTCCTCCACCTGTTCTTCCTAGGATCCTTCAGTTGGATGTTGTTAGTTCAGCTCTGAAATCATGGTGGTCCTGGTCTTCAACACTACCATAAGGTATTGACATAAATTTACTCTATTTTATAAATGATTATGCAGTTAGTATATATTTAGAGTATATATTTGTATTTATTTGTATTATACATTTATGTTTAATTCATTTAGAATGTCTGTATTTATATTATTTCCTAATCTATTATATATTTTCATTTTATTTATTTCTTACAACTTTATTTTATTTCTTACAACGTTATATTATCTCTCTATTATCTACCTTGGTGTCTCTTCTCTTTTCTTTTAACTGCTATTTTATGAAGCTCCTCTCCTTCTTCTTCTTACTGTAATCCTCTGTACCTGTATTTTATGAAGCTCTGGGATTCTTCTTCTTACTGTAAACCTCTGTACCTGTATTTAATGAATCTCTGGGATTCTTCTTCTTCTTCCTAAACCTCTGTTGTATTTGTATGAATCTCTTCAGGATTCTACTCATGGTGGTCCTGTAAACCTCTGTACCTGTATTTTATGAAGCTCTTTGATTTTCCATCTTAAATGATAAACCTCTGTATGTATTTAGATGAATCTCTTTGATTTATTTGTCTTACTTTATGTTTAACCTCTGTACCTGTATTTATATTATTTCTCTATTGATTTTTCATTTTATTTATTTCTGTACCTGTATTTTATTTCTTAAGCCCTATTGATTCTTATTATCTACCTTACTGTTAACCTCTGTACCTGTATTTTATGAAGCTCGTTGATTCTTCTTCTTACTGTAATCCTCTGTACCTGTATTTTATGAAGCTCTTTGATTCTTTGTCTTACTGTAGACCTCTGTACCTGCATGCTGTGGGATATGGACTGCCACTGACTATAGTCATCATCTCTGCTATCACCTACCCAGATGGATATGGTACCACACAACAGTGAGTCTGAGTCTGTGTGTGGGTGTGTGTGTGTGTGGTGTGTGGGTGTGTGGGTGGGTGTGTGGGTGTGTGTGTGTGGGTGTGTGTTGTTGTGGGTGTGTGTGTGTGTGTGGGTGTGTGGGTGTGTGGGTGTGTGTGTGTTTGTTGTGGGTGTGTGTGTGTTGTTGTGGGTGTGTGAGAGACTGTGTAGCAAATCTGTCCCATATAAATAACAATATATAACATTATTATAACGTTATCCTGTCTCTGTCAGCTGTTGGTTAATTCTCTGGAGAGAGGTGTTATTAAACATAAATATAACATGTAAATAATACCAGATAACCTAATTTTAATATTATCCAGCTGTTGGTTGTCTCTGGAGAGAGGTTTTATAAAACGTAAATATAACATAAATATAACATGTAAATAATACCAGATAACCTAATTCTAACGTTATCCTCTCTGTGTGTCAGCTGTTGGTTGTCTCTGGAGAGAGGATTCATCTGGAGATTCTTTGGCCCAGTGTGCACCATCATCATCCTCAACGCTTTCTTCTTCATCATCACTGTCTGGAGGCTTGCCCAGAAGTTCTCTAGTCTCAACCCTGACCTCTCCAACCTACGCAAGATCAAGTAAGGAGAGAGAGAGAGAGAGAGAGATAGGGGGGAGAGAGAGAGAGATGGAGAGAGAGAGAGATGGGGAGAGAAAAAGAGAGAGAGAGATGGAGAGAGAGAGATGGGGAGAGAAAAAGAGAGAGAGAGAGAGAGAGAGAGAGAGTGTGAAACTGAGAGACAGAAAGAGGGATGGAGGGAGAGAGAGAGAGCGAGAGCGTAACCTATACACTAGGAGTCAGGAAGCAGGTGCAGAAGGAGAGTTTATTAATGAGAACAAGTAGATAAACTCAACAGGAGCAGCGTACTGAACGTGAACGGAACCAATACTGCCCGAAGACAGGCTACTGAGGGCTAAATAAAGGGAAGTAATCAAGGTAATGATGGAGTCAAGTACCGAGAAGGAGCAGGTGTGCATAATGTGGGTTGCCAGGTGTGCATAATTATGGTTGCCAGGACCGGAGGTTAGTAGACCGGCGACGTCGAGCGCTGGAGACAGTGAATGGAACTCAGGTGTAACAGGTGTAACAGGTGTGACAGGGGAAGAGACAGAGACAGTGAATGGAACACAGGTGTGACAGGGAAGAGGGGAAGAGACAGAGACAGTGATGTAGAGACAAAAAGAGAAGCGGAGAGATAGGTGAATGTAGAAATGTAGTGAATGTATGGACAGTGACAAATCCTTGGTGTGAAAAAATTTATTTATGCAATTCAGTTTTTAGCTGCCATAGTACATTAAATAAATCTGTACTAAAACGTTTCCCTCTTCCCTCCTTCCACCCCTCTCGTCCCTCCTCCTCCCATCTCACCCCCTCACCCCCCCCTCCTCCTCCCTCCTCCTCCCCTCCCCCTCGCCCCCCTCACCCCCCCCCTTCCTCCCTCCTCCTCCCCTCCCCTCACCCCTCATCTCCCCCTCCCCCTCTCCTCCCTCCTCCTCCCCTCCCCCTCACCCCCTCACCCCTCATCTCCCCCTCCCCCTCCCCCCTCCTCCTCCCTCCCCTCCCCTCCCCCTCATCCCCCTCATCCCCTCCTCCCCCTCCTCCTCCCCTCCCCCCTCCCCCTCACCCCCCCTCGCCCCTCATCTCCCCTTCTCCTCCCTCCCTCTCTCCCCTTATCCTACCTCCACCTCGCTCCCCTCCACTCCCCCTCATCCTTCCTTGTCTTTCCTCCCTCCCTCCCTCCCCCTTTTCCCATCTCCCCTCCCCTCTTCTCTCCTCCCATCCCCTCTACCATCCCTCCCTCCCTCCCCCTCCCATCCCCCTACCCTCCCTCCCTCCCCTCTCCTCCTCCCTACTCCCCCTCCTCCCTCTCTCTCCCAGGGTGTTCACAGTGACAGCAGTGGCCCAGCTGTGTGTGTTGGGTACTATGTGGATATTTGGAGTGTTCCAGTTCCAAGAGGAGGGGACAGTGGTCATGACATATCTCTTCACTATCCTCAACTCTCTACAGGGAGCACTGCTGTTCATCATGCACTGCCTACTGAACAAAACGGTATGGTGTGTGTGTGTGTGTCTGTTTCTGTGTGTGTGTTGTGTGTGTGTGTGTGTGTGTGTGTGTAACACTGTGCTCTGCTTCCCCCATCAGGTGAGAGAGGAGTATGGCAAGCTCCTGTCCTGTATCTGCACACCACTGAAGAAGAGATACTCAGTGGTCAGCACTACCAACCCTTCTTTCAGCCACTCCCAGGTACACACACACACACGCACACACAAACAGACACACACACACACACACACACACACACACACACACCCTTTTCACTAAGTTAACCTCTGTCCTTTGACCTTTGTCTGTCCTAGGGGTCAAGGAGCGCAGAGACCACGGGGGAGTCGCAGATCTGACATCACCAAACCCCCATAATGCACCTCTTTACCCCTCCTCCCATGACAAAGGTTCCCACTAGATGTTCAAACTGTAAAGTCAAAATGGTCAATATCGTAAACATTTATGAAAACAAATATTTGCGCTTAGCAGTGTAGTTAAGATATATTGTAGAAATGGGAAGTGTTTCTGATTTAGTATCTTGGCCAGATAGTGACACACCAGAAACACTCAGCCCGAGGATAGTACTGTTCAGACCAGGTTAGTAGAAAATGTGTCCAACTATCCCGCCCGATAGTAAAAATTGTTGTCCGCTAGCCAGGTTGGCCAGAGCCCAAAATCCTTCAGTTCCATCCCTGATTAGACACTTCATATCAAACTTGATATTAACCACTGTCTTATCAAGCATTAGGTTATCCAATCAGAAGGTATGTGATCTTCATGTCATCCAATTGGAATCCATATGGTCTTTATGTCATCCAATCAGAAGTTACATGATCTTCATGTCATCCAATCAGAAGTTACATGATCTTCATGTCATCCAAAAGATCGGTTCAATTTTACACAACTTCGTCAAATAGATGAAACCATACTTATAAACAGAAGCTTTCTTTCTTTACATGAATGTGATAGATTTATAGTAATATTTATTACCAAGAGCACAAGATAGCACAATATAGGGTGACTGTTCTACACTAATAAATCCAAAGGGATTTAGAAAAACATTAAGTGAAGATTTGTGTTAGTTGTGACCTAATGGACTGTTATACTGTCATACTGTAAATGTGTTATTGATCTATAACACTTTATTAATAACATTTAAGAATAATATGCATGTTTATACATTCAGGCTAGTAATGTTTACACATTCTTATAAATGTTTACAAATATAATTGTAAATAGTTTATAAATCGTTAAAAGGTTTATTCATGATAGTTATTATCAAGTGTTACCATGGACACCTCTATGTACCTCTACTACCGTTAAAAAGCTTGGGGTCACTTAGAAATGTCCTTGTTTATGAAAGAAAAGCACAGAATTTGTCCATTAAAATAACATCAAATTGATCAGAAATACAGTGTAGACATTGTTAATGTTGTACATTACTATTGTAGCTGGAAACTACTGATTCTGTTATAGAATATCTACATAGGCGTACAGAGGCCCAGAAACCATCACTCCTGTTTTCCAATGGCTCATTTCATTAGCTAATCCAAGTGTATCATTTTAAAATGCTAATTGATCATTAGTAAAACCTTTTTCAATTATGTTAGCACAGCTGAAAACTGTTGTGATGATAAAAGGAGCAATAAAACTGGCCTTCTTTAGACTAGTTGAGGATTCAGCATTTGTGGGTTCGATTACAGGCTAGAAACAAATAACTTTCTTCTGAAACTCATCAGTCTATTCTTGTTCTGATAAATGAAGGCTATTCCATGCGCGAAATTGCCAAGAAACTGAAGATCTCGTACAACGCTGTGTACTAGTTGCTTCACAGAACAACGCAAACTGGCTCTAACCAGAATAGAAAGAGGAGTGGGAGGCCCCGGTGAACAACTGAGCAAGCGGACAAGTACATTAGAGTGTCTAGTTTGAGAAAAAGGCGCCTCACAAGTTCTCAACTTGCAGCTTCATTAACCTGTGGAACCCCGTTCCGCTAGCGGAACCCCTTGCCAAAAGCCAATGAAATTGCAGGGCGCCAAATACAAATCAACAGAAATCTCATAAATCAAATTTCTCAAACATACAAGTGTTAGGCACCATTTTAAAGATACAATTCTCGTTAATCCAGCCACAGTGTCTAATTTCAAAAATGCTTTACAGCGAAAGCTCCCAAACGATTATGTTAGGTCACCACCTAGTCACAGAAAAACCCAGCCATTTTTCCAGCCAAAGAGAGGAGTCACAAAAAGCACACATAGAGATACAATTAATCACTAACCTTTGATGATCTTCATCAGATGACACTCATAGGCCTTCGTGTTACACAATACATGTAAGTTTTGTTCGGTAAAGTTCATATTTATATCCAAAAATCTAATTTTACATTGCGTGTTATGTTCAGTAGTTCCAAAACATGCAGTGATTTTGCAGAGAGCCACATCAATTTACGTAAATGTTGATGCAAATACTTGTGTTATATATGGAAATATAGACTTCTCCTTAATGCAACCGCTGCGTCAGATTTCAAAAAAACTTGACAGAAAAAGCGTAATCTGAGTACGGCGCTCAGAGCCCAAAACAGCCAAAATAAATATCTGCCATGTTGCGCAGTCAACATTAGTCAGAAATAGCATTATAAATATTCACTTACCTTTGATGATCTTCATCAAAATGCACTCCCAGGAATCCCAGTTCCACAATAAATGTTGGATTTGTTCGAAAAAGTTCATAATTTATGTCCAAATAGCTTCTTTTGTTAGGGCGTTTGGTAAACAATTCCAAACGTGCGTTCAGGTCCAGCTGAACGTCGGACGGAAAGTTAAAAAAGTTATATTACAGGTCGTAGAATCTTGTCAAACTAAGTATAGAATCAATCTTTAGGATGTTTTTATCAGAAATGTTCAATAATGTTCCAACCGGGGATTTCCATTGTCTGTAGAAAAGCAATGGAATGAGAGCTAACTCTCTCGTGACGGCGCTCCACAAGCCTGTGACACTGTGCCAGACCACTGACTCAAAGAGCTCCCATTCCTCTCTCCTTTATAGTAGAAGCCTGAAACAACGTTCTAAAGATGGTTGACATCTAGTGGAAGCCTTAGGAAGTGCAAAATGACCCACATCCCACTGTGTATTCGATAGGGGCTGAGTTCAAAAACTACAAACCTCAGATTTAGTTAAATAGTACCCGCAAAACACTAGTCTCAACGTCAACAGAGAAGAGGTGACTGCGGATGTATGCCTTCTAGGAAGAGTTGCTGAGAAAAACCTATATCTCAGACTGGCCAATAAAATCTATTAAGATAGACAAAAGTAAACAATTACTTGTAAAGGAACTTTCTGATCAATTTGATGTTACTTTAATGGACCAAAAATCATTTAGCTTTTCTTTCAAAAACAAGGACATTTCTAAGTAATTCAAACTTTTGAACAGTAGTGAACCGTAGTGCCTAAATCTTTTGAGAATGACACAAATATACATTTTCCAAAGTCTGCTGCCTCAGTTTAATAATGGCAATTTGCATATACTCCGGAATGTTATTGAAGTGTGATCAGATGAATTGTTCAATTGGGGGCAAAGTCCCTTTTGACTGGGCTGATGCAAATGAACAGAATCCCCCAAAACATTTCCACTGCTACCCCACTGTGGAAGGTAGCCTGAGTGCAGACCTGTTGGACTAGTAACCGAAAGGTTGCAAGTTCAAATCCCTCATCTGCTTTTCTGACCCTGAACAAGCACACTGTTCATGGTGTCTTAATAACTTTTCTTAACTGACCTGTCTAGTTAAATAAAGGTAAAAAAAAGGATATTGCTGCCGTGAGATTGCAACCTAAATCAACCATTTATCAGATCATCAAGAACTTCAAGGAGAGCTGCGGCGTTCTGGATGAGTTTCAGGGTGCCCAATAATGGCAGCAAGCGCCAGGACCGTCTCCTCAAGTTGATTTAGCTGCAGGATCGGGGCACCACCAGTACCTTGCTCAGGAATGGCAGCAGGCAGGTGTGAGTGCATCTGCACTACAGTGAGGATGTTTTGGAGGATGAACCTGGTGTCAAGAAGGGCAAAGAGCCTTCTGTTAGGAAAAACATCAGGGTGTTGACTGATATTCTGCAAAGGTTCTTAGGGCTCTGGACTGCTGAGGACTGGGGTAAAGTCAACCGTGATGAATCATTTCCGATTGTTTTGGGGCATCCTTCTCCGGGAGAAGACAAGCTGAGCGCTTGCCATCAGTTCTGTGATCATCATCAACACTGATATGTCTGCCAGACCATTCATGTGTGGGGTTGCTTCATCAGCCAAGGGGAAAGGGCTCATTAATTTGTGCCTGCACAGCCATGAATAAAGAGACCATGTCCGAGGTTATGATCAGAGCAACTATCCAGTTTCATGTGACTTGGTGTATAGCACGAATGGAGCACCTTGGCCATGAGAACAGAGCCCTGGGGGACACCAGTGGTGAGTCCATGACGTGGTGTGGACCTTCTCCCACTGAGAACCTGTGGTCAATCCTCAACCTGTCAGGTGGACAAACAAAAACCCAACATTCTGGGCCAAAATCCAAGCATTGATGCAAGAATGGGCTGCCATCAGGAGAGGAGGATCTGAAGGTTCACAGTATGCCAGGCAGATTGAATCCCAGGTCTTGAAATGAGAGAGAGGAGAACACTAGCAAATATTGACTCTTGCATCAACTTCATGATACAATAAAAGCAGTGACACATATGAAATGTCTTGTAATTATACTTGACAGTGATTTGGATCTGACAAAAATCATTCTAAAGACACCGAGAGCTGCAAACTTTGTGAACATTTAAGAGTTTCATTCTCAGAGAAAAGAAAGAAGGGATACTGGTCTGAATGTTGAATCGGAGGGATCTTTGCAACTCTCGCTGTCTTGAAGAGTGCTTTTGTCGGAAGGGATCACCAGGTTTTTTCCAGAAATCCTTGTGGAAAGATTTGAATGAGGAGGTGAATCAACAGGAGAATCTGGATTCTGGAAAGAAGATTGTCAGGGGCTCCATCTTCAAAGGTTGTTGTTTATTACTGGCCAAAGACGCAGGTTTCATCTGGAGAGTCCTTGGGAAACATCTAGGATCAGAATACAGTAGGGCAGTACTGTACAGAACAGACGGTGTCTTTGACTTGTCACAGATCTAGATGTCACCTTCTTTTCAAAATGGTTGAGCTTGGTCATCTGCAGAAGGGAGGAGGTTTAAATTAGTCATTCAGGAGGGAGGAGAAGGTTCAAAGAATTCCTAGGGTTAGAATTGCTTGGAATTTAGAGTCAGAAAGTCGCTTTAGCAGCAGAACATTGTAGAATATAAATGTAAAAGGAGGGAGTGAAAGGATGTCAGGTCCGGTCAAGGCGAGTTTTCCTCCATTTCCATGCTGCCCGCAGCCCTGTTCTGTGAGCTAACTTAAAACTGCCACGGAGCGGGAGGGGAGGACTGAGCCGGCCTGGAGGATCAGAACATTGTAGAATATAATGCAAAACTGCCTTGTGACCAGGTCAGGGTTGATCACAACATTGAAGAATATTAATTCAAAAATGTGTTTTCTTGCAATCCCAAAAACAAGGATTTCGATAACAACTAACAGTAGTGAGGGCCAAAAGTTCAAACCACAGAAATCTCATAATTACAATTCCTAAAACATACATGTGTCTCATACCATTTAAAGCTACTCTCGTTGTTAATCCCACCAAAGTGTCTGATTTCTAATATGTGATCAGAAAAGCACTACAAACAATTATGTTAGGTCTCCACCAAACCACAAAAAGAACAGCCATTTTCCAGTGAAATTTAGCATTCTACAAAAAGCAGAAATAAAGATAAAATAAAACCGTTGGAATCTTGCAAGTTCGAAATCCCTCATCTTAATCACTAACCTTGATTTTTCTGACCCTGAACAAGCATAGTTTTGAACACACTGTTCCTATTTATATAAAAAAATCGGAGTTTACATTGACCTGTCTAGTTAAATAAAGTTAAAAAAGTGATTTTGCCAGTATATTGCACCTAAATCAACAGAAATTCTCATCATAAATGGAGATGATAATACAATTATACACATGGAATTATAGATATACCTCTCCAATAATGCAACAAGCGTGTCAGATTTCTCCTCAAGTTTACGGAAAAAGCAACACATGGATAATCTGAGACCACCTCAGTACAGAACTTGCTCAAATTAGCCGCCATGTATTAGTCATCAGAAACCAGAAAATACATGATAAATGTTTCCTTACCTTTG
This sequence comes from Oncorhynchus nerka, assembly GCF_034236695.1. NCBI lineage: Eukaryota > Metazoa > Chordata > Actinopteri > Salmoniformes > Salmonidae > Oncorhynchus > Oncorhynchus nerka. The sequence continues at coordinate 13,163,506 of NC_088410.1, forward strand.
ATGTGCTTCATCAGAATGCAGTCCTATGAATCCCAGGTCCACAATAAATGCTTGATTTGTTTCTGAAAATGTCCGTATATGGATTAGACTGCTGAGGACTGGGGTAAAGTCATTTTCTCTGATGAATCTCCTTTCTTCCGATTGTTTGGGGCATCCGGAAAAAGCTTTGTCAATTCCAAAGACAAGGTGTCCACTATCAGTTCTGTGACGAAATGCCAAAGTTCCGTAACAGTCAGTAGAAACATTCAAACGATGTACTGAATCAATCTTTCAGAATGTTGTTTACATATATCTTGAATAACATTCCAACCGGAGAATTAGAATGACTTCAGATGACCTCCGGTGGAACACTGGTCCGTCCCAACTGTGAATTTCATGCGCAATGTGAAAGCATGGTCAACTCCATGGCAGTGGTGACTATTTCCTTTCTCAATCGACCTCCCCAGACATTAAGTCATCAGACAAAGTTCTATTGACTGTTGACATCTAGTGGAAGGCGTGGACAAACAAAACTCATCCATATCTGACAAAATGAAGCTTGATTATGCAAAATCTGCCATCCCAGAATGTGGCCCAGGAAGTTAATTTCTCAGCATTTTGCCTGCTGGGCGGATTGCACAAGGTCTTGAAAAAGAAGAATATGGTCAACACTGCAAAATTGACTCTTGCATCAGTTTCATGTAAAAGTCAGTAAAACTGCCTTTGACACATACTACTAAATGCTGTAAATTATCAGAACATGTTCCAGAACATCTGACAAAATGGGCTAAAGACACCTTTCAGCAAACTTTGTCAGAACATTTATTTTAAAACTGCCTTCTCATTTTTTCCCCATCAGAACATTGTAGAATATAACTTAAAACTGCCTTGTGACCAGGTCAGCTGTCGTTCCCCCTCAGAACATTGTAGAATATAACTTAAAACTGCCTTGTGACCAGGTCAACAGTCGGAATCCCCATCAGAACATTGTAGAATATAACTTAAAACTGCCTTGTGACCAGGTCAGCAATATCGTTCCCCATCAGAACATTGTAGAATATAACTTAAAACTGCCTTGTGACCAGGTCAGACAGTCATTCCCATCAGAACATTGTAGAATATAACTTAAAACTGCTCATTCCCCAAACCAAAACCTAATTTAGAATATAATTTAAAACTGCCATTTGAAAAGGTCAAATTAGTCATTCCCCATCAGAACATTGTAGAATATAACTTAAAACTGCCTTGTGACCAGGTCAACAGTCGTTCCCCATCAGAACATTGTAGAATATAACTTAAAACTGCCTTGTGACCAGGTCAACAGTCGTTCCCCATCAGAACATTGTAGAATATAACTTAAAACTGCCTTGTGACCAGGTCAGCAGTCGTACCCCATCAGTACCCCAACTATAAGCTTGTTTTCACTCCATTGTTTGTACACGATGTAAAGGTTTAAAACATGGTTAAAAGTATCATGTTGATCTCATGGATGGTCAGTCCTTGCATCCAGAGATCCATCTGTGATGTTGAGAGTGGTTCAATCTATCCAGGCCCATCCCTCAGCTGTTAACCACAACAAGATGACCTGTTAGTTGCTGTTTAAATCGCAGACTGCCCCTTTAAGGTTCCATCCTAGAACTTGGTCTCAGAGTAACCATGGAGATTCACTAGAGTCTTAAAACAATCTAAACAACGTCTACATTCATTGTTGTGTGTTTTATATTCTATTCTGTTGCACTTTTACAAGTTGTGTATTTTATACTTTTAAAGAATGTACCATTTCCAAGACATTCTATCAAGCATTCTGAATGTAAGCACTCAGTGTTGTACTAGCATAACGCACTTAGTGTTGTGTTTGAAAATGTACTCTGAGTGAAATGAAATAAATGTGTCCTTCTCCCCCCCTTTTCCCTTAAAAACCCTGTCGCTCAGATAACCTTGTAAAATATGTCTTTCCACAGAAAATCACTAATTTGTCATAAAGTGGTGAAACTTAGCACCAATTTGTACAACATATTCACAAAAACCAGCGTCTCAAATAACAAATGTAAATGTAAATGTGTTTGGGTGTGAGACTCTCAGAGAGAGAGATGTGTTTCAAAAAGATTTGACACACATCCTCGTTTGTGACTATGCCTACTTACATGTCTGAGTTAATAAGACACATTTCTGTTGAATACATTAACACACACAACTGACACTTAGAAACAAAAGGTTCTGCAATCCTGAAATATTTCTCTCCATGAACCAAAAAGGGTCCCTTAACTGTCCCCATAAGAGAACAGTTTGAAGAAACCTTTTGGTTTCCAGGTAGAAATATTTTGGGTTCCATGTAGAACCCTTTCCACAGAGGGTGGCGGCTCTGGTTCTGAACGTAGCCCTTACTGGTCAATCTTACACTGAGTCCGCTCTTGTAGCACTGACCCGTGCAAAGATCATCGGGAGACAAAGAGTTCTACATTAAATGAAAAATAAATTCTATGAGTCAGATAACCCTTTTGATATATTTTCTAAGAGTGTAGGTACTACCTTTCCCTTCCCTCATTCTCTGTTTATTTCACTTATCATGTCTTTGTAGATCTCTCTCTCTCTCACTCTGTCTTCTTTCTCTCTCTCTCAATCTCCAAGCATATTCACATCTTTTCTCTGTCTCTCTCTCTCTCTCTCTCTGTATCTCTCTACTCTCTCTCTCTTAAAAGAATCTACCATTTCCAATGGGCTTGGTTTCAAAGCTATTCAGAATGAAGTCAACCTAAGAGTGAGACAGACTGTTAAAGAATGTAGCAGTGAATGAGTAAACCTCATTTTGGGTGTCAAGAATAAGAGAGGAGGAACTGGGTTTCAGACAAGAGACAAAAAATCGTACACACTTACCAGAAGATGTGGAGAGAAAGAAAGGGGAAGGAGAGGAAGGGAACAGAGAGACAGAGAGACAGAGAGGGGGAGTGTGAAAAGAGAGAAAGGGGTTCACTCTAACAGAAAGAGGAAGAGAGAGAGGAGAGCAAAACTGAGGTTGCTGACACTGTGAGAGAATATTTATTTTCTCACCACTTATCATATGGAATAAAAACCTTGTTAAAGTGGGATTTTCTTCAACCTGAATTCAGATAAAACAGATTTAATCTCAGACTGATTATTCTTGTGGGACTAGTTTTATTAGATCCTGTAGTTGTCATAATATCAGTCTGTCTTTGAGATGGAGTCTTCAGAACTCTTCTACTTATTCTGGGTGAGTCTAACCTTCTCTGTATATCTTTGCAACTTGACTCTCTGTGTTTGTGTTTGTGTGTGTGTGTGTGTGTCTGTGTGTGTGTGTGTGTCTGTGTGTCTGTGTGTCTGTGTGTGTGTGTGTTTGTCTTTGTGCTGTGTATGTGTGTGTGTGTATGTGTGTGTGTTCTGTGTGTGTGTGTGTGTGTGTGTGTGTGTGTGTTTGTTCTGTGTGAGAGAGTGACTCAAATCTCTGTTATTTCATAATTCAGTCAGTTATGTACCAACCATGGATACAGTGTCTCTGTACTCAACCATGGATCAGTGTGAATGTTACAACTCCAACCATGGATACAGTATGAATGTTCCAACCATGGATCAGTGTGAATGTTACTCCCTCCATGGATACTCTGAATGTTACAACCCAACCATGGATACAGTGTGAATATCTACAACCCAACCATGGATACAGTGTGAATGTTATAACCCAACCATGGATACTCTGTGAATATTACAACTCCAACCATGGATACAGTGTGAATATTACAACCCAACCATGGATACAGTGTGAATCTTACAACCCAACCATGGATACAGTGTGAATGTTACAACCTCTCAACCATGGATACAGTGTGAATGTTACAACCCAACCATGGATACAGTGTGAATGTTACAACCCAACCATGGATTCAGTGTGAATGTTAGAAGTCAACCATGGATACAGTGTGAATGTTACAACCATGGATACAGTGTGAATGTTACAATAGTGATGTTATGGATGTAGTTCTAAGTTCAGGTAGTTGTGTTATGGATGTTATGGATGTAGTACTATGTTCAGGTAGTTATGTTATGGATGTTGTGGATGTAGTACTATGTTCAGGTAGTTATGTTATGGATGTTATGGATGTAGTACTATGTTCAGGTAGTTGTGTTGTGGATGTAGTACTATGTTCAGGTAGTTGTGTTATGGATGTAGTACTATGTTCAGGTAGTTATGTTATGGATGTAGTACTATGTTCAGGTAGTTGTGTTATGGATGTAGTACTATGTTCAGGTAGTTGTGTTATGGATGTAAAACTTGTTTCAGTAATTGTGTTATGGATGTTACTATGTTCAGTTAGTTGTGTTGTGGATGTCAGTAAAATGTTCAGATAGTTAATTATGGATGATTATTCTTGTTCAGGTAGTTGTGTTATGGAGGTAGTACTATGTTCAGGTAGTTGTGTTATTGATGTTATGGATGTAGTACTATGTTCAGGTAGTTATGTTATGGATGTAGTACTATGTTCAGGTAGTTATGTTATGGATGTTATGGATGTAGTACTATGTTCAGGTAGTTGTGTTATTGATGTTATGGATGTAGTACTATGTTCAGGTAGTTATGTTATGGATGTAGTACTATGTTCAGGTAGTTATGTTATGGATGTAGTACTATGTTCAGGTAGTTATGTTATGGATGTAGTACTATGTTCAGGTAGTTATGTTATGGATGTAGTACTATGTTCCAGGTAGTTGTGTTATGGATGAGAGTACTATGTTCAGGTAGTTATGTTATGGATGTAGAACTAACCAGGTAGTTGTGTTATGGATGTATACTATGTTCAGGTAGTTATGTTATGGATGTAGTAATGTTCAGGTAGTTATGGATGGATGTTGTGGATGTAGTACTATGTTCAGGTAGTTATGTTATGGATGTTATGGATGTAGTACTATGTTACAGGTAGTTATGTTATTGATACATGGATGTTAACACCCAACCAGGTAGTTATGTTATGGATGTTGTTCTATGTTCAGGTGGTTATACAGATGTTATGGATGTTAGTACCATGTTACAGGTAGTTATGTTATTGATGTTACAGATGTGTACTATGTTCAGGTAGTTATGTTATGGATGTAGTACTATGTTCAGGTAGTTATGTTATGGATGTAGTACTATGTTCAGGTAGTTATGTTATGGATGTAGTACTATGTTCAGGTAGTTATGTTATGGATGTAGTACTATGTTCAGGTAGTTATGTTATGGATGTAGTACTATGTTCAGGTAGTTGTGTTATGGATGTAGAACTATGTTCAGGTAGTTGTGTTATGGATGTAGTACTATGTTCAGGTAGTTATGTTATGGATGTAGTACTATGTTCAGGTAGTTATGTTATGGATGTAGTACTATGTTCAGGTAGTTATGTTATGGATGTTATGGATGTAGTACTATGTTCAGGTAGTTATGTTATGGATGTAGTACTATGTTCAGGTAGTTATGTTATGGATGTAGAACTATGTTCAGGTAGTTGTGTTATGGATGTAGAACTATGTTCACAAAGTTGCACAACAATCCATTCAACCGAAATGTGTTTAACTCCATGTTTAACTCAACCCCTATGAATCAGAGAGGTGCGGGGAGCTGCTTTAATCTAATTTCACGTCTCAGGGAGGGAAGGAGAGGGAGTAAGATAGGGAGAGAGAGGGGGGGGTCAAGACAGATGAAAAAGGAGAGACAGACTGACTGAAAAACTTTTAGAATGAGAGAAAGAGAAAGAGAGAAGAATAAGGGAGGAAGAGAGAGATGATCTCTGACACTGTCTATTGTTGAAGGTAGGTTGTCTATATATCACTTCATAAAGACCTTCTGTGTGTGTGTGTGTGTGTGTGTGTGTGTGTGTGTGTGTGTGTGTGTGCGTGCGTGCGTGCGTGCGTGCGTGAGTGCGTGCGTGTGTGTGCGTGCGTCATAAAGACATTCACTGTGTGTGAGGTCTGTTGTCTGACTGAAATTTTTAGTCATGATCTCACCCTCACACACACACACGTAAACACACATACACACACACACACTCACACACACACACACACACGTAAACACACATACACGCACACACTCACACACACACACACACGTAAACACACATACACGCACACACTCACACACACACACACACACACACGTAAACACACATACACGCACACACTCACACACACACACACACACAGACGTAAACACACATACACGCACACACTCACACACACACACACCGCAGGAAACAAAGCTGCCAGATGACAAACACAGGAAACACATACAGACTTCAGAAAGTATTCACATCACTTGATTTTTAAATGTTTGTTGTGTTCCAAAACCTTTAGGGACAGATTACCGCTTAATCCCAGATGGCAGCGAAACTTTAGGGAGATATGGAGTGAATTTAGTCAACTCAGGAAAGTAGACAATAGTGATTATACTACTAGTAAGCCCTGAAGGGCCCACAGTACAGTAGCCTATGGAATAGACTGCCATTTGGGATGAGCACATTGTAAAGAAGGAACTTGTTTGCATCCCAACGAGGTCCAGAGTACTGTGGTGTTGACAGGGACGGGATTGAAGCTAGTCCAAGGCTAGTTCTTTTCAGATCTGGCTAGTAGAACATTTGCCAAACTAGCCCGTCTGTGACATTTTGTATGTTCAAATATTTCATGGCACATATTTTGGATCCGGGCGAGTAGTAATCTACCAGCCTGGCTGACAAATGCCTGAAATCCATTTTTTTTTTTTTTTACATATATTTTATTTAAAGAGGCAAGTCAGTTTAAAAGAACAAATTCTTATTTACAATGCCAGCCTAGGAACAGTGGGTTATCTGCCTTGAGCAGGGGCAGAACGACAGATTTTTAACTTGTCAGCTCAGGGATTCGATCTAGCAACCCTTCGGTTACTAGTCCAATGCTCTAACCACTAGGCTTCCTGCCGCCCCAGGTAGCCTAGTGGTCTGACCTACTCGGGGTGGGGATATCTTTTTCAAGGGAGAGCTTCTCCTGCTGAGCTAATTCTTTGATTAGGTGAAAGTCCAGCCGAAACTGTTTGGGGTTGCCCTGTACCAATACTGTTCCAGACTTATAGAGATTTATATTAGCTGACTCAGAGTCCTCGTTGTCTAGTATCCTGAGTTTCCACCCCTCAGTAACACTTAACAGAGGGGTAGTGTGTTAATATAGCACTGTGCCATGGGGATGGTCTGTGTGGAAGATGAGGTTACTGATGTTCCCATTTTTATAGTAGTCAGCAAAAAGTGTCTTTTGATTTTCAACGAGGAGCTTCATTTTGTACTCTTTTCTTGCCTTATCATTTTTTACATACACAGGGTACTGTATTTTAATTACCCT
>NC_088410.1:13173337-13240005 GCF_034236695.1 Oncorhynchus nerka
TCTCTCTCCCTCTCTCTCTCGCTCTCTCTCTCTCTCTCTCTCTCCCCCCTCTCTCCCTATATCTCTCTTCCTATCTCCCTCTCCCCTCTCCCCATTCTCTCTCTCTCTCTCTCTCTCTCTCTCTCTCTCTCTCTCTCTCTCTCTCTCTCTCTCTCTCTCTCTCTCCCTCTCTCTCTCGCTCTCTCTCTCTCCCCTCTCTTACCCTCTCTTTGTCTCTGTCTCTGTCTCTGTCTCTGTCTCTCTCTCTCTCTCTCTCTCTCTCTCCCCTCTCTCCCTATATCTCTCTTCCTATCTCCCTCTCCCCCTCTCCCCATTCTCTCTCTCTCCCCCTCTCTCCCTATATCTCTCTTCCTATCTCACTCTCCCCCTCTCCCCCTCTCCCCATTCTCTCTCTCTCCCCTCTCCCTATATCTCTCTTCCTATCTCCCTCTCCCCCTCTCCCCATTCTCTCTCTCTTACCCTGTCTCTTTGTCTCTGTCTCTGTCTCTGTCTCTCTCTCTCTCCTCTCTCCTATATCTCTTCCTATCTCCCTCTCCCCCTCTCCCCATTCTCTCTTTCTCCCCTCTCTCCCTATATCTCTCTTCCTATCTCCCTCTCCCCCTCTCCCCATTCTCTCTCTCTCTTACCCTGTCTCTTTGTCTCTGTCTCTCTCTTTCTCTATCTCTCATTATCTCTGGTCCTCTTGTAGACATCAATTAGTGTAGCGACAGCAACAGCTATGAATGCCCTGTTATCACCTACTGTACAAACACCATGATATTATTCTATGTAAGTTGTGTCAATGTGATTATGTGTATTTACATATTAATGTAGAAGAAACAGCAACAGCCGTGTGAGAGGCTCAGGTCTCAGTTTAGATTGTCTGTGCGTGTTTGTGTGCTTGTCTGTATGTGTGAATCCTACATGTAAAGGAAACAAAACGTTACTTTGCATGATCTTCTCTGTTCTGTGCCATATTTGTAGAGCGGTGATTCCAACTTCTCCTCTAGAAAAACAGAAAGTCCTCTTCTTTGAAGTATTCCACAACTAGCACAGCTGACTCTAATGGTCACCTGATCATCAAGCCTTTCATTCGTTAAATCAGCTGCATTAGTTCTGGAATACATCAAATACAAGGAGAGGATTGTGAATCACTGGATGAGAGGTTAGGGAATCACTGGAGGAGAGGTTAGGGAATCACTGGAGGAGAGGTCAGGGAGTCACTGGAAGAGAGGTTAGAGAGTCACTGGATGAGAGGTTAGGGAATCACTGGAGGAGAGGTTAGGGAGTCACTGGATGAGAGGTTAAGGAATCACTGGAGGAGAGGTTAGGGAGTCACTGGAGGAGAGGTTAGGGAATCACTGGAGGAGAGGTTAGGGATTCACTGGAAGAGAGCTTTGGGAATCACTAGAGGAGAGGTTCGGGAATCACTGGAGGAGAGATTAGGGAATCACTGGAGGAGAAGTTAGGGAGTCACTGGATGAGAGGTTAGGGAATCACTGGAGGAGAGGTTTGGGAGTCAATGGAGGAGAGGTTATGGAATCACTGGAGGAGAGATTAGGGAATCACTGGAGGAGAAGTTAGGGAGTCACTGGAAGAGATGTTAGGGAATCACTGGAGGAGAGCTTAGGGAGTCAATGGAGGAGAGGTTATGGAATCACTGGATGAGAGGTTAGGGAATCACTGGAGGAGAGGTTAGGGAATCACTGGAAGAGAGGTTAGGGAATCACTGGAGGAGAGGTTAGGGAGTCACTAGAGGAGAGGTTAGGGAATCACTGGAGGAGAGGTTATAGGGAGTCACTGGAAGAGAGGTTAGGGAGTCAATGGAGAAGAGGTTAGGGAGTCACTGGAGAAGAGGTTAGGGGGTCACTGGAGGAGAGGTTAGATGATCACTGGAGGAGAGTAGGGATTTACTGGAGGAAAGGTTAGGGAATCACTGGAGGAGAGGTTAGGGAATCACTGGAGGAGAGGTTAGGGATTTACTCGAGGAGAGGTTAGGGAGTCACTGGAGGAGAGGTTATGGAGTCACTGGAGGAGAGGTTAGGTAATCACTGGAGGAGAGGTTAGGGAATCACTGGAGGGGTGGTTAGGGATTCACTGGTGGAGAGATTAGGGACTCGCGTGAAGAGAGGTTAGGGAGTCACTGGAGGACAGGTTAGGGAGTCACTGGAGGAGAGGTTAGGTGATCACTGGAGGAGAGGTTAGGGAGTCACTGGAGGAGAGGTTAGGGAGTCACTGGGAGTCATGTTTCCTTCTCTCTTCAGACCTCGATGAGTGCCAGGAGACACCTCAGGTTTGTGGCAGCAACACCAGTTGCCTCAACACCTTTGGGAGCTACCACTGCCAGTGCCAACCTGGGTTCAGATTCTCTAATCACACTTTGAAGGTGAGTCCCACAAGAGGGAATCGTTGTGTGTGTGTGTGTGTGTGTGTGTGTGACTTCTCTTGATTAATTGATTGATTAACTGCTTTAGCTTGAGACATCACTACATACTGTACATATGTAGGTATGTAAAGACTTTATAGAGTCCATAGAGACTATAGCATTTGTGACTTTAAAGACTATTGAGACTATGGATTCTAAAGGGACTAAAGATTCTATAGTGACAATTGATACTATAGAGACTATAGGGACAATAGCTACTATGGCAACCACAGAGACTGAAGCAGGGTAGCCTAGTGGTTAGAGTGTTGGACTAGTAGCCGGAAGGTTGCAAGTTCAAATCCCCGAGCTGAGAAGGTACAAATCTGTCGTTCTGCCCCTGAACAGGCAGTTAACCTAACCCACTGTTCCTAGGCCGTCATTGAAAATAAGAATTTGTTCTTAACTGACTTGCCTAGTAAAATAAAGGTAAAATTAAAAAATTAAAAATAAAAATGTATGTCTATATAGACTATTGAGACTATCGAAACTGAGGGACTTAAGATACTATAGAGACTATAGAGACTGTAGAGGAACCGCAGAAGAAGGTAACGACAAGAGAATGGTTGAAGATGCATAAGGAGTAACCATGGTGATTACTGGGTGTGTTGGGGAATAGTGCTAAGTGAATGTGGATATGAGTGTTGAAATGACAGGTTAAGATGATTGACATTTGGATATTAAGAGATTGAAATGTGGATATTAACATATTTGGAATAATAAGAGATATTATTTGTACTGAGTGAATGAGAGCGTTCAGGGAACTAACCTCAGTGTGAAAGAGGTGTGTGTATGAATGAATACCGCAACCAGTTCTGTGAGCTGAGTATTTAACATTATATAGGAATTCTGCGTGATGTGAAGATATGAAAGGAGAGAGTACTATTACCGAATATACTGTATGAATATTATACTGAGGTACTAGAGATGTGATGATGTAACAATGTATGTAGAGTATAATGTGTTACTAGAGATGTGATGATGTAACAATGTATGTAGAGTATAATGGGTTACTAGAGATGTGATGATGTAACAATGTATGTAGAGTATAATGGGTTACTAGAGATGTGATGATGGAACAATGTATGAATATTATACTGAGTTACTAGAGATGTGATGATGTAACAATGTATGTAGAGTATAATGTGTTACTAGATATGTCATGAAGTAACAATGTATGAATATTATACTGAGTTACTAGAGATGTGATGATGTAACAATGTATGAATATTATACTGAGTTACTAGAGATGTGATGATGTAACAATGTATGAATATTATACTGAGATACTAGAGATGTGATGATGTAACAATGTATGAATATTATACTGAGTTACTAGAGATGTGATGATGTAACAACGTATGAATATTATATATTATAGATAAGCTTCCTGTGGACAAATAGATAAGCTGCCAGTGAAAATGAACAGAACTCACTGAACTCAAACAGGCTGTAAGGGACATTTGGGACAGAAAGAGTAGACAGTACAAGTCAATAGTTAGGACATGCCTACTCATTCAAGGGTTTTCTTTATTTTAACTATTTTCTACTATCAAATAACACATATGGAATCATCTAGTAACCAAAAAAGTGTAAAACAAATTTGAAATAATATAATTAGCCACCCTTGCGTTGATGACAGCTTTGCACACTCTTGGCATTCTCTCAAACAGCTTCATGAGATAGTCACCTGGAATGCATTTCAATTAACAGGTTTGTTTTGTTAAAAGTTCATTTGAGGAGGCAGGTGTGGTATACAGAATATAGCCCTATTTGGAAAAAGACCAAGTCCACATTATGGCAAGAACAGCTCAAATAAAGCAAAGAGAAACGACTGTCCATCATTACTTTAAGCCGTGAAGGTCAGTCAATGTGGAACATTTCAAGAACTTTAAAAGTTTCATCAAGTGCAGTCACAACAAACATCAAGCACTCTGATGAAACTGGCTCTCATGAGGACAGCCACAGGAAAGGAAAACCCAGAGTTACCTCTGCTGCAGAGGATCAGTATTATAGTTACCAGCCTCAGCGATTTCAGCCCAAATAAATGCTTCACAGAGTTCAAGTAACAGACACATCTCAACATCAACTGTTCAGAGGAGACTGCATGAATCAGGCCTTCATGGTCAAATTACTGCAAAGAAACCACTACTAAATGACACCAATAATAAGAATAGATTTGCTTGCACCAAGAAACACAAGCAATATACATTAAACCGATGAAAATGTGTCCTTTGGTCTGATGAGTCCAAATTAGATTTTTTTTGGTTCCAACCGCCGTGTCGTTGTGAGACACAGAGTAGGTGAACGGATGATCTCCACATCTGTGGTTCCCACCGTGAAGCATGGAGGAGGAGGTGTAATGTTGTGGGGTGCTTTGCTGGTGACACGGTCTGTGATTTACATAGAATTCAAGGCACACTTAACCAGCATGGCTACCACAGCATTCTGCAATGAGCCGCCATCCCATCTGGTTTGCACTTAGTGGGACTATCATTCGTTTTTCAACAGGACAATGACCCCAACACACCTCCAGGCTGTGTAAGGGCTATTTGACCAAGAAGGAAAGTGACTGAGTGCTGCATCCGATGACCTGGCCTCCACAATCACCCAACCTCAACCAAATTGAGATGGTTTTGGATGAGTTGGACCGCATAGTGAACGAAAAGCAGCCAACATATGCTCAGCATATGTGGGAACTCCTTCAAGACTTTTGGAAAAGCATTCGAGGTGAAGCTGGTTTAGAGAATGCCAAAAGTGTGCACAGCTGTCATCAAGGCAAAGGGGGGCTACTTTGAAGAATCTAAAACAGATTATATTTTGATTTGTTTAAAACCTTTTTAGTTACTACATGATTCCATATGTGTTATTTCATAGTTTTGATGTCTTCACTATTATTTTACAATGTAGAAAATAGTAAAAATAAAGAAAAACCCTTGAATGAGTAGGTGTGTCCAATCTGTGGACTGGTTCTGCATGTCAATGCAACAGGTTCAAAATGATTAGACTACAAGAAAGGGACTTTGGGATTGTTTACTTTAGAAGGTGCCTATTCTGCTTAATGGGACACTGTATCATCTGAAGTGTCTGAAGTATGATTCTGTTTACACATGGTTTTATCAAGACTTCTTGCCCAAGATGCAATAAGATTGAATAAGATGAAGACTTTTTTAGCACTAATTATTAGATTAAGATGAAGACTTTTAGGACTGATTAAGATGTAGCATAGTGAAAACTAAGTATATGTTAATTTTCTTTCTTCCAGAACTGATGGAAATTCCAATATCAAGTTTTCTGTTGAGTTTCCCAATGGTTTTGTCACGTCTGCTCCTGCTCCCCCTCTCTGACGCTCGAGGTTGCCAGGCGGCTCATCATTACTCACACCTCTCACCAGCGTTACGCGCCTCAGCGCTTCATCGGACTCACCTGCACTCCATCACATCATTGATTATCTAGCCTATATCTGTCACCCCCTCCAGTTCATTTTCCACGTCTGCATTGATGTTGTTTTGTTTCTCCTGTCCAGATGCTGTTCCTGTTTTTCATGTCTGTTAACCCATTAAATATTCATTCCCTGTACTTACTTCTCGTCTCCCAGCGTCTGGCATCACAGAGCCATTACAGATTGTGTACATTTCCTTTTTAAAGACTTGCTGAGGCATTTAACAGTTAGTGACACTGTAGTAATATACAGTATAAAGATACCTGGATCAGGCTGTTTTTTAATAGATTTTTATTTAACCTTTATTTAACTGGACAAGTCAGTTAATTAAAAACTAAATTTTATTTACCATGATGCCCTAGGAACAGTGGGTTAACTGCCTTGTTCAGAGGCAGAACAACATATATATTTTTCTTCCAGCTCCGGGGATTCGATCTAGCAACCATTCGGTTTTTGGCCCAATGCTCTAACCACTAGGCTACTGCCGCCCCTTAGGATACCTATCACCCTCGACGTGTTAAAAGCCATTTTAACAATTTTAAATATTTTAACAATAGTTATCACAGTGTAATACAAGGAGGAAAAGTGAGGGAAAATGTTGCTGTCTGAAGAGGTAACATTGAATTGTACACAGCATCTCCTCTCACTCTATCTTGGTTCATGCAGGTGACTGTGACCTCCTCCTCAGACCAATTGGCAGTACGCCCAGAACATTGTTCTGTGATCCAAAAAGAGTATCTCAGATTCAGATTTGAGAGAAGAAACCTTGTTAGTTATCAGTCAGTCAGTCACTTGCAGGAACCAACGTTGATGATGAATAATGAATCATGTAAATCATGCTTATATGAATTGTGTGGATAGCCGTATATTAGAGAACTAACGGGACTGTCCCGGCAGAGCTCCTGACCGATGTGTACTATGTTGCATTAAGTTTGTTGGAACCTCTCCAGCTTGCTGATAATAAAGAATTAATCATTTAAGTTTGACTTTGAGTCCCTGGTGGTAATTTCTACGACAATGCAAATAATGTTATGTTGTCACATCAGTACGTCAACGATTGTAATGGATACCCTTTTTGGTTTGTGCAAGTGTGATTGATAGGTGAGACCGGCATGTTTGTGTGTCCGTGTGTTTGTGTTTGCGCTTCTGTGTGTGTCTGGCAAGGGCTCAGCATGTTTTGTGTGTGTCCACTACAGATGAGGATATGTGTGTGTATTTGTGCATCCGTGTGTGTGTGTGTGTGTGTGTGTGTGTGTGTGTGTGTGTGATGTGAGGATCTCAGCTTAGCTTGTGTGTGTGTGTGTGTCCACTACAGATGAGGATGAGTGTGTGTATTTGTGCATCCGTGTGTGTGTGTGTGTGTGTGTGTGTGTGTGTGTGTGTGTGTGTGATGTGAGGATCTCAGCTTAGCTTGTGTGTGTGTGTGTGTGTCCACTACAGATGAGGATGAGTGTGTGTGGGTTCCCTCGGTGCGCAGCCCTCTGGGTATGTGCACAAACACACCTGGTCGGTACACCTGTCTGTCAGGGCTTAGTAACCACGGTAACAACACTGCTCCCGGCACAGATGAGACGGCTGAGACCATGCTAGCCCTGAGCCCTGACCTCTGACCTCTAACCCCGACCCCCGACCTCTAACCCCATGACCCCTATATCTTGGCAACATTCCAATCCAGACATCTGCCTGAACTCACAGCTGTACCCATCACGTGATATAGCAGTAGTCTGATGCCTGACTGAGCTGTAAGTCCAGAACAGACTGTGGGAGGAGCGCAGTACTACATAGAGCCATGACTACATGGAACTCTATTCCACATTAAGTAACTCACGCCAACAGTAAAGTTTGATTAAACAAGAAATACACCTTATGGAACAGCGGGGACTGTGAAGCAACACAAACATAGACAAATGCATATAAACACAAGATAACATACACAGTATACACTCATGTACACAAGGATAATGTGTTGTAGATAAGTGGTAGAAGAGTAGAGGCCTGAGGGCACACACTTAATATGTTGTGAAATCTGTTATCAATGTATTGCAATGTTTTTAAAACTGCCTTAATTTTGATGGAAGAGGAAGAGTAGCTGCTGCCTTGACAGGAACTAATGGGGATCCAGAATAAATACAACTACAGCTACGTAGCACACAACCATTGGTTGAAGCAATGCAACGACTGCATTGTAGTCGGACTGGAATGTGACCCCGTACCCTAAACCAGTTTGAACTATGACCCCAACACATCGTCTTGCATGAGGCAGAACTAAGACTCGGAGTGCGTTCCAATAATCCCTCCTCTCTCGTGAAGTGCACACTTGTTCACTTTCCTTCACTGATCTCACACTATCATGCCCCCACCAATCCAATGCTTTTCCAGTGTTTTATTTTAAACGTTTTTGTTATATTACACTCTAATGTTATGTATATAAAGTGTAATATTGGAATTCAACCTTTCGGTAACTAGTCCAACACTCTAACCACTAGGCTACCCTGCCTATTGGAATGCAAACTCAAAATTGTATACAATTCTATATCTGACATGGTAGAGGTGTCTTATATTTAGACAGTCAAACAGCGATGGTCTCAGAAAAAACGATGCGGAGGAAATGCATCAAATTTTAAGTGCGGTCCTCCGGACCAGGTTGAAGATCAAATGGGGCCCACTTGGCAAAATGAGTTTGACCCCCCTGAACTAGACTGTTAGAGAGGTCACTACCCTCACTGTTCCCAATACTACTTCCTCAAACAGAGGTTACTGTTGTGCCACTGCAAACCGCCCCATAAGGACAGGTCTAGGTTCAGTTACTGTGTAAGCCTGGATAATGATGATCAGTAAGGGACAATGTAAACTGATCTGAGTGTGGTGCTTATATTACAGTAGGGACTTTCCTCTGTTGCTGTAGTTACCGTTATTCCACTGGCAGCTTCCTCTTTGTAGTGCTGAAGCCCAAATGACACCCTATTCCCTGTATAGTGCACTACATTAGACCAGGGCCCATAGTGCACTGTATAATAGGTTGTCATTTGGGATGCATGCTAGGATGGTTACCATGGTAACATTTTCATCACTGGTGTGCTGTGGGTTTCTGGGTGTTTTAATCTCCACCTCAACTTCCTCTCTGTCTCATGTCTTCATTTATAACTTAGTTAGTTGGTATCTGATGGTAAACTTGGTGACCCATGGCAACAACTTGGATCTACTATGAGCATGATAAGGATGTGACCGTTTTCATTTGTGTGTTGTGTTGGTGTGGTGTGTTGTGGTGTGTGGTGTGTAGTGTTGTTGTATCGTGGTGTGTGGTGTGTAGTGTTGTTGTATTGTGGTGTGTTGTGATGTGTGTTGTGGTGTGTGGTGTGTAGTGTTGTTGTATCATGGTGTGTTGTGGTGTGTGTTGTGGTGTGTGGTGTGTAGTGTTGTTGTATCATGGTGTGTTGTGGTGTGTGTTGTGGTGTGTGTTGTGGTGTGTGGTGTGTAGTGTTGTTGTGTTGCGGTGTGTTGTATTTGTATTTATTAAGGATCCCCATTAGTTCCAGTCAAGGCAGCAGCTACTCTTCCTGGGGTCCAGAAACATTGAAGCAGTTTAAAAACATTACAAAACATTCACAACAGATTTCACAACACACTAAGTGTGTGGCCTCAGACCCCTACTCCACTACCACATGTCTACAACACAAAATGAATGTGTACGTGTGTGTATAGTGTGTATGTTATTGTGTGTGTACGTGTGTGTATAGTGTGTATGTTATTGTGTGTGTACGTGTGTGTATAGTGTGTATGTTATTGTGTGTGTATGTGTGTGTATGTGTGTGTATAGTGTGTATGTTATTGTGTGTGGATGCGTGTCTGTGCGTATGTTTGTGTTGCTTCACAGTCCCTGCTGTTCCATAAGGTGTAATTTGATCTGTTTTTTAAATCATATTTGACTGCTTACATCAGGAACTTGATGTGGAATAGAGTTCCATGTAGTCATGGCTCTATGTAGTACTGTGGAATAGAGTTCCATGGAGTCATGGCTCTATGTAGTACTGTGGAATAGAGTTCCATGTAGTCATGGCTCTATGTAGTACTGTGGAATAGAGTTCCATGGAGTCATGGCTCTATGTAGTACTGTGGAATAGAGTTCCATGGAGTCATGGCTCTATGTAGTACTGTGGAATAGAGTTCCATGTAGTCATGGCTCTATGTAGTACTGTGGAATAGAGTTCCATGTAGTCATGGCTCTATGTAGTACTGTGGAATAGAGTTCCATGTAGTCATGGCTCTATGTAGTACTGTGGAATAGAGTTCCATGTAGTCATGGCTCTATGTATTACTGTGGAATAGAGTTCCATGTAGTCATGGCTCTATGTTGTACTGTGGAATAGAGTTCCATGTAGTCATGGCTCTATGTAGTACTGTGGAATAGAGTTCCATGTAGTCATGGCTCTATGTAGTACTGTGGAATAGAGTTCCATGTAGTCATGGCTCTATGTAGTACTGTGGAATAGAGTTCCATGTAGTCATGGCTCTATGTAGTACTGTGGAATAGAGTTCCATGTAGTCATGGCTCTATGTAGTACTGTGGAATAGAGTTCCATGTAGTCATGGCTCTATGTAGTACTGTGGAATAGAGTTCCATGTAGTCATGGCTCTATGTAGTACTGTGGAATAGAGTTCCATGTAGTCATGGCTCTATGTATTACTGTGGAATAGAGTTACATGTAGTCATGGCTCTATGTGGTACTGTGCGCCTCCCATAGTCTGTTCTGGACTTGGGGGACTGCGAAGAGACCTCTGGTGGCATGTCTTGGGGGGTATGTATGGCTGTCTGAGCTTTGTGCCAGTAGTTCAAACAGACAGCTTGGTGCTTTCAACATGTCCAGTCATCTCATAAATACAAGTAATGAGGAAGTCGATCTCTCCTTCACTTAGAGCCATGAAAGTTTGACGCACATATTATTAGTGTTAGCTCTCTGTGTACAACAGAAGGCCAGCCGTGCTGCCCTGTTCTCAGACAATTGCACTTTTCCTACAGTAAGTCCCTCTTTGTGGCACCTGACCACACGACTGAACAGTAGTCAAGCTGCGTCAAAATTAGGGCCTGTAAAACCTGCCTTGTTGACAGTGTTGTTAAGAAGGTAGAAACTAGGTCCTGTAGGACCTGCCTTGTTGACAGAGCTGTTAAGAAGGTAGAAACTAGGGCCTGTAGGACCTGCCTTGTTGACAGTGCTGTTAAGAAGGTAGAAACTAGGGCCTGCCTTGTTGACAGTGCTGTTAAGAAGGTAGAAACTAGGGCCTGTAGGACCTGCCTTGTTGACAGTGCTGTTAAGAAGGTAGAAACTAGGGCTGTAGGACCTGCCTTGTTGACAGTGCTGTTAAGAAGGTAGAAACTAGGTCCTGTAGGACCTGCCTTGTTGACAGTGTTGTTAAGAAGGTAGAAACTAGGTCCTGTAGGACCTGCCTTGTTGACAGAGCTGTTAAGAAGGTAGAAACTAGGGCCTGTAGGACCTGCCTTGTTTACAGTGCTGTTAAGAAGGTAGAAACTAGGTCCTGTAGGACCTGCCTTGTTGACAGTGTTGTTAAGAAGGTAGAAACTAGGGCCTGTAAAACCTGCCTTGTTGACAGTGCTGTTAAGAAGGTAGAGCAACACTTTATTATGGACAGACTTCTCCCCATCGTAGCTACTGTTGTATCAATATGTTTTGACCATGACAGTTTACGATCCAGGGTTATTCCATGCAGGTTAGTCACCTTCACTTGCTTTATTTCAACATTATGCATTTTAAGATTTATTTGAAGTTTAGGGTTTGGTGAATGATTTGTCCCAAATATAATGCTTTTAGTGTTTGAAATATTTAGGACTAAATGATTCCTTGCCACCCATTTTGAAAGTAACTGCAGCTCTTTGTTAAGTGTTGCAGTCATTTCAGGCTCTGTAGTAGCTGACATATATAGTATTGTGTCATCCTCATGCATAGACCCACTGGCTTCACTCAAAAGTATGGCAACTGCTCGGCCTCCAACCACAAGGCACTACAGTGTTGTAACGGCTTTCTTCCTGGGACGTAGAGGCGGACCAAAACGCAGCGTGGTTATAGTTCATGTTTTTTAATAAGAAAACTCAACATGAACATAAAACAAAACAATAAACGTGGCAAAACCGAAACAGTCCTAACTGGTGCAGAAAACACTAAGACAGGAAACACAAAAGAACTATGGTCAGAACGTGACAGTACCCCCCTCCCCCCACCCAAGGTGCGGACTCCAACCGCACAACCTAAACCTATAGGGGAGGGTCTAGATGGGCATCTGTCCGCGGTGGCGGCTCTGAAGCTGGACGTGGACCCCACTCCATCATAGTCTTTGTCCACCTCCTTAGCGTCCCTTGAGTGGCAACCCTCACCACCGACCTTGGCCTAGTAACCCAAACAAAGGGCCCCACTGGACTGAGGGGTGCCTCATTACTGAGGAAGCTCAGGACTGAGAGATAGCTCAGGCAGGTTGACGGCTCTGGCAGATCCTGGCTGAATGGCGGCTCTGGCGGATCCTGGCTGACTGGCGGCCCTGGCGGATCCTGGCTGACTGGCGGCTCTGGCAGATCCTGGCTGACTGGGGGCTCTGGCAGATCCTGGCTGACTGGCGGCTCTGGCGGATCCTGGCTGACTGGCGGCTCTGGAAGATCCTGGCTGACTGGCAGCTCTGGCGGCTCCTTGCAGACTGGCGGCTCTGGCGGCTCCCTGCAGACTGGCGGCTCTGGCGGCTCTGGACAGACGGGACACTCTAGCAGCTCTGGACAGACGGGATACTCTAGCAGCTCTGGACAGACGGGAGACTCTAGCAGCTCTGGAGAGATGGGAGACTCTAGCAGCTCTGGACAGACGGGAGACTCTAGCAGCTCTGGACAGACGGGAGACTCTAGCAGCTCTGGACAGACGGGAGACTCTAGCAGCTCTGGAGAGATGGAAGACTCTAGTAGCTCTGGACAGACGGGAGTCTCTAGCAGCTCTGGACAGGCGAAGCGCACTGTAGGTCTGGTGCGTGGTGCCGGCACTGGTGGTACTGGGCCGAGGACACGCACAAGGAAGCCTGGTGCGGGGAGCTGCCACTGGAGGGCGGATGAGTGGAGATGGTACTGGATAGACCGGACTGTGCAGGCACACTGGAGCTCTTGAGCACCGAGCCTGCCCAACCTTACCTGGTTGAATGCTCTCGGTCGCCCTGCCAGTGCGGTGAGTTGGAATAGCCCGCACTGGGCTGTGCAGGCGAACCCGGGGACACCATGCGTAAGGCTGTTGCCATGTATGCTGGCCCAAGGAGACGCACTGGAGATCAGATGCGTAGAGCCGGCTTCATGGCACCTGGCTCGATGCCAACTCTAGCCCGGCCGATACGAGGAGCTGGTATGTACCGCACCGGGCTATGCACCCGCATTTGGGACACCGTGCGCGACACAGCAAAACACGGTGCCTGCCCGGTCTCTCTCGCCCTCCGGTAAGCACAGGAAGTTGGCGCAGGTCTCCTACCTGGCTTCGCCATACTTCCCGTGTGCTCCCCCCCAAGAAATGTTTGGGGCTGCCTCTCGGGCTTCCTTGCCAGCCATGTTACTTCGTATCGCCAGTCCCTGTCGCCGGCTGCCTCTGCTCTCCTAGCTGGCTCCACCTGTTCCCATGTGAGGCGATCCTTTCCCGCCAGGATCTCCTCCCATGTGTAGCAACCCTTGCCGTCCAACACGTCCTCCCATGTCCATTACTCCTTGCGCTGCTCCTGCTGTTTTTGCTGCTGCTGCCTCTCCTGCTGTTGCTGCTGCTGCCTCTCCTGCTGTTGTTGCTGCTGCCTCTCCTGTTGTTGCTGCTGCCTCTCCTGCTGTTGCTGCTGCTGCTTCTCCTGTTGTTGCTGCTGCTGCCTCTCCTGCTGTTGTTGCTGCTGCCTCTCCTGTTGTTGCTGCTGCTGCCTCTCCTGTTGCTGCTGCTGCCTCTCCTGTTGTTGTTGCTGCTGCTGCCTCTCCTGTTGTTGCTGCTGCTGCTGCCTCTCCTGTTGTTGCTGCTGCTGCCTCTCCTGTTGTTGCTGCTGCTGCCTCTCCTGCTGTTGCAGCTGCTGCCTCTCCTGCTGTTGTTGCTGCTGCTGCCTCTCCTGTTGTTGCTGCTGCTGCCTCTCCTGTTGTTGCTGCTGCTGCTGCCTCTCCTGTTGTTGCTGCTGCTGCCTCTCCTGTTGTTGCTGCTGCTGCCTCTCCTGCTGTTGCTGCTGCTGTCTCTCCTGTTGTTGTTGCTGCTGCCTCTCCTGTTGTTGCTGCTGCTGCCTCTCCTCCTGTTGCTGCTGCTGCCTCTCCTGCTGTTGCTGCTGCTGCCTCTCCTGCTGTTGTTGCTGCTGCTGCTGCCTCTCCTGTTGTTGCTGCTGCCTCTCCTGTTGTTGTTGCTGCTGCCTCTCCTGCTGTTGCTGCTGCTGCCTCTCCTGCTGTTGTTGCTGCTGCTGCCTCTCCTGTTGTTGCTGCTGCTGCCTCTCCTGTTGTTGCTGCTGCTGCTGCCTCTCCTGTTGTTGTTGCTGCTGCCTCTCCTGCTGTTGTTGCTGCTGCTGCCTCTCCTGTTGTTGCTGCTGCTGCCTCTCCTGTTGTTGCTGCTGCTGCCTCTCCTGTTGTTGTTGCTGCTGCCTCTCCTGCTGTTGTTGCTGCTGCCTCTCCTGCTGTTGTTGCTGCTGCTGCCTCTCCTGTTGTTGCTGCTGCTGCCTCTCCTGTTGTTGTTGCTGCTGCCTCTCCTGCTGTTGTTGCTGCTGCCTCTCCTGCTGTTGCTGCTGCTGCCTCTCCTGTTGTTGCTGCTGCTGCCTCTCCTGCTGTTGCTGCTGCTGCATCTCCTGCTGTTGCTGCTGCTGCCTCTCCTGTTGTTGTTGCTGCTGCTGCCTCTCCTGTTGTTGTTGCTGCTGCTGCCTCTCCTGCTGTTGTTGCTGCTGCTGCCTCTCCTGTTGTTGCTGCTGCTGCCTCTCCTGCTGTTGTTGCTGCTGCTGCCTCTCCTGTTGTTGCTGCTGCTGCCTCTCCTGCTGTTGTTGATGCTGCTGCCTCTCCTGTTGTTGCTGCTGCTGCCTCTCCTGTTGTTGCTGCTGCTGCTGCCTCTCCTGTTGTTGTTGCTGCTAACTCTCCTGCTGTTGCTGCTGCTGCGTCTCTTGCTGTTGTTGCTGCTGCTGCCTCTCCTGCTGTTGTTGCTGCTGCTGCCTCTCCTGTTGTTGCTGCTGCTGCCTCTCCTGTTGTTGCTGCTGCTGCCTCTCCTGTTGTTGCTGCTGCTGCCTCTCCTGCTGTTGTTGCTGCTGCCTCTCCTGCTGTTGTTGCTGCTGCTGCCTCTCCTGTTGTTGCTGCTGCTGCCTCTCCTGTTGTTGTTGCTGCTGCCTCTCCTGCTGTTGTTGCTGCTGCCTCTCCTGCTGTTGCTGCTGCTGCCTCTCCTGTTGTTGCTGCTGCTGCCTCTCCTGCTGCTGCTGCTGCTGCATCTCCTGCTGTTGCTGCTGCTGCCTCTCCTGTTGTTGTTGCTGCTGCTGCCTCTCCTGTTGTTGTTGCTGCTGCTGCCTCTCCTGCTGTTGTTGCTGCTGCTGCCTCTCCTGCTGTTGTTGCTGCTGCTGCCTCTCCTGTTGTTGCTGCTGCTGCCTCTCCTGTTGTTGCTGCTGCTGCTGCCTCTCCTGTTGTTGTTGCTGCTGCCTCTCCTGCTGTTGTTGCTGCTGCTGCCTCTCCTGTTGTTGCTGCTGCTGCCTCTCCTGTTGTTGCTGCTGCTGCCTCTCCTGTTGTTGTTGCTGCTGCCTCTCCTGCTGTTGTTGCTGCTGCCTCTCCTGCTGTTGTTGCTGCTGCTGCCTCTCCTGTTGTTGCTGCTGCTGCCTCTCCTGTTGTTGTTGCTGCTGCCTCTCCTGCTGTTGTTGCTGCTGCCTCTCCTGCTGTTGCTGCTGCCTCTCCTGTTGTTGCTGCTGCTGCCTCTCCTGCTGCTGCTGCTGCTGCATCTCCTGCTGTTGCTGCTGCCCTCTCCTGTTGTTGTTGCTGCTGCCTCTCCTGTTGTTGCTGCTGCCTCTCCTGTTGATGCTGCTGCCTCTCCTGTTGTTGCTGCTGCTGCCTCTCCTGCTGTTGTTGCTGCTGCTGCCTCTCCTGTTGTTGCTGCTGCTGCCTCTCCTGCTGTTGTTGCTGCTGCTGCCTCTCCTGTTGTTGTTGCTGCTGCCTCTCCTGTTGTCGCTGCTGCTGCCTCTCCTGTTGCTGCTGCTGCTGCCTCTCCTGTTGCTGCTGCTGCTGCCTCTCCTGTTGTTGCTGCTGCCTCTCCTGTTGCTGCTGCTGCCTCTCCTGTTGCTGCTGCTGCCTCTCCTGTTGTTGCTGCTGCTGCCTCTCCTGCTGTTGTTGCTGCTGCTGCCTCTCCTGTTGTTGTTGCTGCTGCCTCTCCTGCTGTTGTTGCTGCTGCCTCCTCCTGCTGTTGCTGCTGCTGCCTCTCCTGTTGTTGCTGCTGCTGCCTCCTGTTGTTGTTGCTGCTGCCTCTCCTGCTGTTGTTGCTGCTGCCTCTCCTGCTGTTGCTGCTGCTGCCTCTCCTGTTGTTGCTGCTGCTGCCTCTCCTGCTGCTGCTGCTGCTGCTGCTGCATCTCCTGCTGTTGCTGCTGCTGCCTCTCCTGTTGTTGTTGCTGCTGCTGCCTCTCCTGTTGTTGCTGCTGCCTCTCCTGTTGCTGCTGCTGCCTCTCCTGTTGTTGCTGCTGCTGCCTCTCCTGCTGTTGTTGCTGCTGCTGCCTCTCCTGTTGTTGTTGCTGCTGCCTCTCCTGTTGTTGCTGCTGCTGCCTCTCCTGTTGCTGCTGCTGCTGCCTCTCCTGTTGCTGCTGCTGCTGCCTCTCCTGTTGTTGCTGCTGCCTCTCCTGTTGCTGCTGCTGCCTCTCCTGTTGCTGCTGCTGCTGCCTCTCCTGTTGTTGCTTCTGCTGCCTCTCCTGCTGTTGCTGCTGCTGCCTCTCCTGCTGTTGCTGCTGCTGCATCTCCTGCTGTTGTTGCTGCTGCCTCTCCTGTTGTTGCTGCTGCTGCCTCTCCTGTTGTTGTTGCTGCTGCCTCTCCTGCTGTTGTTGCTGCTGCTGCCTCTCCTGCTGTTGCTGCTGCTGCCTCTCCTGCTGTTGCTGCTGCTGCCTCTCATGTTGCTGCTGCTGCCTCTCCTGTTGTTGCTGCTGCTGCCTCTCCTGCTGTTGCTGCTGCTGCCTCTCCTGTTGTTGCTGCTGCTGCCTCTCCTGCTGTTGTTGCTGCTGCTGCCTCTCCTGCTGTTGTTGCTGCTGCTGCCTCTCCTGCTGTTGTTGCTGCTGCCTCTCCTGCTGTTGTTGCTGCTGCCTCTCCTGTTGATTCTGCTGCTGCCTCTCCTATTGTTGCTGCTGCTGCTTCTCCTGCTGTTGCTGCTGCTGCTGCCTCTCCTGCTGTTGCTGCTGCTGCCTCTCCTGTTGTTGTTGCTGCTGCTGCCTCTCCTGTTGTTGTTGCTGCTGCTGCCTCTCCTGTTGTTGTTGCTGCTGCTGCCTCTCCTGTTGTTGCTGCTGCTGCTGCCTCTCCTGCTGTTGCTGCTGCTGCCTCTCCTGTTGTTGCTGCTGCTGCTGCCTCTCCTGTTGTTGTTGCTGCTGCTGCCTCTCCTGTTGTTGTTGCTGCTGCTGCCTCTCCTGTTGTTTCTGCTGCTGCCTCTCCTGTTGTTGTTGCTGCTGCTGCCTCTCCTGCTGTTGTTGCTGCTGCCTCTCCTGCTGTTGCTGCTGCTGCCTCTCCTGCTGTTGTTGCTGCTGCCTCTCCTGCTGTTGTTGTTGCTGCTGCCTCTCCTGCTGTTGTTGCTGCTGCTGCCTCTCCTGTTGTTGCTGCTGCCTCTCCTGCTGTTGCTGCTGCTGCCTCTCCTGCTGTTGTTGCTGCTGCTGCCTCTCCTGTTGTTGTTGCTTCTGCTGCCTCTCCTGCTGTTGTTGCTGCTGCCTCTCCTGCTGTTGCTGCTGCTGCCTCTCCTGCTGACGTTGCTGCTGCCTCTCCTGCTGTTGTTGTTGCTGCTGCCTCTCCTGCTGTTGTTGCTGCTGCTGCCTCTCCTGTTGTTGCTGCTGCCTCTCCTGTTGTTGCTGCTGCTGCCTCTCCTGCTGTTGTTGCTGCTGCTGCCTCTCCTGCTGTTGTTGCTGCTGCTGCCTCTCCTGCTGTTGTTGCTGCTGCTGCCTCTCCTGTTGTTGCTGCTGCCTCTCCTGCTGTTGCTGCTGCTGCCTCTCCTGTTGTTGTTGCTGCTGCTGCCTCTCCTGTTGTTGTTGCTGCTGCTGCCTCTCCTGTTGTTGTTTCTGCTGCTGCCTCTCCTGTTGTTGTTGCTGCTGCTGCCTCTCCTGTTGTTGTTGTTGCTGCTGCCTCTCCTGCTGTTGTTGCTGCTGCCTCTCCTGCTGTTGCTGCTGCTGCCTCTCCTGTTGTTGTTGCTGCTGCTGCCTCTCCTGCTGTTGTTGTTGCTGCTGCCTCTCCTGCTGTTGTTGCTGCTGCTGCCTCTCCTGTTGTTGCTGCTGCTGCCTCTCCTGCTGTTGTTAATGCTGCTGCCTCCCTGCTGTTGTTGCTGCTGCTGCCTCCTGCTGTTGTTGCTGCTGCTGCCTCTCCTGCTGTTGCTGCTGCCTCCCTGCTGTTGCTGCTGCCCTCTCCTGCTGTTGTTGCTGCTGCTGCCTCTCCTGTTGTTGTTGCTGCTGCCTCTCCTGTTGTTGCTGCTGCTACCTCTCCTGTTGCTGCTGCTGCTGCCTCTCCTGTTGCTGCTGCTGCCTCTCCTGTTGTTGCTGCTGCTGCCTCTCCTGTTGTTGCTGCTGCTGCCTCTCCTGCTGTTGCTGCTGCTGCCTCTCCTGTTGTTGTTGCTGCTGCTGCCTCTCCTGTTGTTGTTGCTGCTGCTGCCTCTCCTGATGTTGTTGCTGCTGCCTCTCCTGCTGTTGTTGCTGCTGCTGCCTCTCCTGTTGTTGCTGCTGCCTCTCCTGCTGTTGCTGCTGCTGCCTCTCCTGTTGTTGCTGCTGCTGCCTCTCCTGTTGTTGCTGCTGTCTCTCCTGCTGTTGTTGCTGCTGCTGCCTCTCCTGTTGTTGCTGCTGCTGCCTCTCCTGTTGTTGCTGCTGCCTCTCCTGCTGTTGTTGCTGCTGCTGCCTCTCCTGTTGTTGTTGCTGCTGCTGCCTCTCCTGCTGTTGTTGCTGCTGCTGCCTCTCCTGTTGTTGCTGCTGCTGCCTCTCCTGTTGTTGCTGCTGCTGCCTCTCCTGCTGTTGTTTCTGCTGCTGCCTCTCCTGTTGTTGTTGCTGCTGCTGCTGCTGCCTCTCCTGTTGTTGTTGCTGCTGCTGCCTCTCCTGCTGTTGTTGCTGCTGCCTCTCCTGCTGTTGCTGCTGCTGCCTCTCCTGTTGTTGTTGCTGCTGCTGCCTCTCCTGCTGTTGTTGTTGCTGCTGCCTCTCCTGCTGTTGTTGCTGCTGCTGCCTCTCCTGTTGTTGCTGCTGCTGCCTCTCCTGCTGTTGTTAATGCTGCTGCCTCTCCTGCTGTTGTTGCTGCTGCTGCCTCTCCTGCTGTTGTTGCTGCTGCTGCCTCTCCTGCTGTTGCTGCTGCTGCCTCTCCTGCTGTTGCTGCTGCTGCCTCTCCTGCTGTTGTTGCTGCTGCTGCCTCTCCTGCTGTTGCTGCTGCTGCCTCTCCTGCTGTTGCTGCTGCTGCCTCTCCTGTTGTTGTTGCTGCTGCCTCTCCTGTTGTTGCTGCTGCTACCTCTCCTGTTGCTGCTGCTGCTGCCTCTCCTGTTGCTGCTGCTGCTGCCTCTCCTGTTGTTGCTGCTGCTGCCTCTCCTGTTGTTGCTGCTGCCTCTCCTGCTGTTGCTGCTGCTGCCTCTCCTGTTGTTGTTGCTGCCTCTCCTGTTGTTGTTGCTGCTGCTGCCTCTCCTGATGTTGTTGCTGCTGCCTCTCCTGCTGTTGTTGCTGCTGCTGCCTCTCCTGTTGTTGCTGCTGCCTCTCCTGCTGTTGCTGCTGCTGCCTCTCCTGTTGTTGCTGCTGCTGCCTCTCCTGTTGTTGCTGCTGCCTCTCCTGCTGTTGTTGCTGCTGCTGCCTCTCCTGTTGTTGCTGCTGCTGCCTCTCCTGTTGTTGCTGCTGCCTCTCCTGCTGTTGTTGCTGCTGCTGCCTCTCCTGTTGTTGTTGCTGCTGCTGCCTCTCCTGCTGTTGTTGCTGCTGCTGCCTCTCCTGTTGTTGCTGCTGCTGCCTCTCCTGCTGTTGTTGCTGCTGCCTTTCCTGTTGTTGCTGCTGCTGCTGCCTCTCCTGTTGTTGCTGCTGCTGGCTCTCCTGTTGTTGCTGCTGCTGCCTCTCCTGCTATTGCTGCTGCTGCATCTCCTGTTGTTGCTGCTGCTGCCTCTCCTGTTGTTGTTGCTGCTGCCTCTCCTGTTGTTGCTGCTGCTACCTCTCCTGTTGCTGCTGCTGCTGCCTCTCCTGTTGCTGCTGCTGCTGCCTCTCCTGTTGTTGCTGCTGCTGCCTCTCCTGTTGTTGCTGCTGCCTCTCCTGCTGTTGCTGCTGCTGCCTCTCCTGTTGTTGTTGCTGCTGCTGCCTCTCCTGATGTTGTTGCTGCTGCCTCTCCTGCTGTTGTTGCTGCTGCTGCCTCTCCTGTTGTTGCTGCTGCCTCTCCTGCTGTTGCTGCTGCTGCCTCTCCTGTTGTTGCTGCTGCTGCCTCTCCTGTTGTTGCTGCTGCCTCTCCTGCTGTTGTTGCTGCTGCTGCCTCTCCTGTTGTTGCTGCTGCCTCTCCTGCTGTTGTTGCTGCTGCTGCCTCTCCTGTTGTTGTTGCTGCTGCTGCCTCTCCTGCTGTTGTTGCTGCTGCTGCCTCTCCTGTTGTTGCTGCTGCTGCCTCTCCTGCTGTTGTTGCTGCTGCTGCCTCTCCTGTTGTTGCTGCTGCTGCCTCTCCTGCTGTTGTTGCTGCTGCCTTTCCTGTTGTTGCTGCTGCTGCTGCCTCTCCTGTTGTTGCTGCTGCTGGCTCTCCTGTTGTTGCTGCTGCTGCCTCTCCTGCTATTGCTGCTGCTGCATCTCCTGTTGTTGCTACTGCTGCCTCTCCTGCTGTTGTTGCTGCTGCTGCCTCTCCTGCTGTTGCTGCTGCTGGTGCTGCCTCTCCTGCTGTTGCTGCTGCTGCCTCTCCTGCTGTTGTTGCTGCGGCTGCCTCTCCTGTTGTTGCTGCTGCTGCCTCTCCTGCTGTTGTTGCTGCTGCTGCCTCTCCTGCTGTTGCTGCTGCTGCCTTTCCTGTTGTTGCTGCTGCTGCTGCCTCTCCTGTTGTTGCTGCTGCTGCCTCTCCTGTTGTTGCTGCTTCTGCCTCTCCTGTTGTTGCTGCTGCCTCTCCTGTTGCTGCTGCTGCTGCCTCTCCTGTTGTTGCTGCTGCCTCTCCTGCTGTTGCTGCTGCCTCTCCTGCTGTTGTTGCTGCTGCTGCCTCTCCTGCTGTTGCTGCTGCTGCCTCTCCTGCTGTTGCTGCTGCCTCTCCTGCTGTTGTTGCTGCTGCTGCCTCTCCTGCTGTTGTTGCTGCTGCTCTCCTGTTGTTGCTGCTGCTGCCTCTCCTGCTGTTGTTGCTGCTGCTGCATCTCCTGCTGTTGTTGCTGCTGCTGCCTTTCCTGCTGTTGTTGCTGCTGCTGCCTCTCCTGCTGTTGTTGCTGCTGCCTCTCCTGCTGTTGTTGCTGCTGCTGCATCTCCTGCTGTTGTTGCTGCTGCTGCATCTCCTGCTGTTGCTGCTGCTGCCTCTCCTGCTGTTGCTGCTGCTGCCTCTCCTGCTGTTGCTGCTGCCTCCCCTGTTGCTGCTGCTGCTGCCTCTCCTGTTGTTGCTGCTGCCTCTCCTGCTGTTGCTGCTGCTGCTGCCTCTCCTGTTGTTGCTGCTGCTGCCTCTCCTGTTGTTGCTGCTGCTGCCTCTCCTGCTGTTGCTGCTGCTGCCTCTCCTGCTGTTGCTGCTGCTGCCTCTCCTGCTGTTGCTGCTGCTGCCTCTCCTGCTGTTGTTGCTGCTGCTGCCTCTCCTGTTGTTGTTGCTGCTGCCTCTCCTGTTGTTGCTGCTGCTGCCTCTCCTGCTGTTGCTGCTGCTGCCTCTCCTGCTGTTGCTGCTGCTGCCTCTCCTGCGGTTGCTGCTGCCTCTCCTGCTGTTGTTGCTGCTGCTGCCTCTCCTGCTGTTGTTGCTGCTGCTGCCTCTCCTGCGGTTGCTGCTGCCTCTCCTGCTGTTGTTGCTGCTGCTGCTGCCTCTCCTGCTGTTGTTGCTGCTGCTGCCTCTCCTGTTGTTGCTGCTTTTCACCACGCCGCTTGGTCCTGTTGTGGTGGGTGGTTCTGTAACGGCTTTCTTCCTGGGAAGAAGAGGCAGACCAAAACGCAGCGTGGTTATAGTTCATGTGTTTCAATAAGAAAACTAAACATGAACATAATACAAAACAATAAACGTGGCAAAACCGAAACAGTCCTAACTGGTGCAGAAAATACTAAGACAGGAAACACAAAATAACTATGGTCAGAACGTGACAAGTGTAGTGCGAACGACCCAGTACATCACTGTTACCAGGCTTCCTGCCATCCAGGACCTCTATACCAGGCGGTGTCAGAGGAAGAACCTAAAAACTGTCAACGACTCCAGCCACCCTAGTCGTAGACTGTTCTCTCTGCTACGGTAACAGAGCACCAAGTCTAGGTCCAAGAGGCTTCTAAACAGCTTCTACCCCCAAGCCGTAAGACTCCTGAACATCTAATCAAATGGCTGCCCAGACTATTTGCATTGCCCCCTCCTCCTTTACACTGCTACTACTCTCTTTTATTATCTATGCATAGTCACTTTAATAACTCTCAATTACCTGGACTAACCGGCTGTCCCCGAAAAGAGACTCTGTACCGGTACCCCTGTATATAGCCTCGCTATTGTTATTTTACTGCTACTCTTTAATTATTTATTACTTTTATTTCTTATTCATATTTTTTTTAAGTATTTTTTTATAAAAAATGTTTAAACAGCATTGTTGGTTAGGGCCTGAAAGTCAGCATTTCACGGTATTGTGTGGCAAATAACATTTGATTTGATGTCATTAGTAAACATTTTAAGAAGTAAGGGGCCTAGAATTCCTTTAGGAAAGTAAGGTGCCTAGAATTCCTTTAAAAAGTAAGGGGCCTAGAATTCCTTTAGAAAGTAAGGGAAGTCCCCCCTGTATTGGACAAAAATGAATGGCAACATATTGGCAGTGAGCAAACGATATACACATTGTCCAATACCACCCAATTCGGCGTTGATTCATGCAAAGCATATTGCAAATGCCATATGGCTATTGCCAGTTGTAACACTTTAAAAATTCAACAGGTGGCGAATCCGCTCCACCGTGGTTTTTCATATTGGATATGTAATCCAAGTCAACGTCCAAAAGCAACATTTTGAAAAAATGAAATTTTTGAAAAAAACTTATCACCCCTTAAAAAAGTGCTTTCTTGACCGTTTTTCGAAATTCTTTCGATTTTTTTGTCAATTACACATGTGTAAGAACTGTATGAATATACTTTTGTCCAATTTTATTATCATAATTTTTTTTTTTTTACATGCGCATAAGGAATATGTTTTGTCCATTTTCAATATGATTTCATATGAAGTCAAAAGTCAAAAGTCAAAAATGTCAAAATTTTGGAAAAAACTTCACACACCCTTAAAAAAGTGCTTTCTGGACCGTTTTTCAAAATTCTTTCGAATTTTTTGTCAATTACACATGTGTAAGAACTGTATGAATACACTTTTGTCCAATTATATTATCATTTTTTTTTTTTTTTTTTTTACATGCGCATAAGGAATATGTTTTGTCCAATTTCAATATGATTTCATAGGAAGTCAAAAGTCAAAGTCAAAATTCACTTTTTTTGGGGCCAAATGCCATATGAAATTTGACATGCTCAAAAATGCAAAATTGACTGGCCTGATGAACACAGGATGGCCGAGCAGTGATAGTTGTACCTTTCCATCACTCGTTGTGTTGATTTCATCATGTCCATTAGGTGATGTTTTTTCACTATAGAATCATATTGCAAGTGCGCGTGCATTTGCAATATGGTTCAATGGACAATTACCATATGAAATTTGACATGCTCAAAAATGCTAAATTGATTGGCCCGATGAACTCGGGATGGCTGGGCAGTGATTCTGGTTCATCTCAATCGCTCGTTAGGGTTGATTTCAGAATGTCAATTAGGTGATGTTTTTTCACTATAGAATCATATTGCAAATGCACGTGCGTTGTTGTGCAACTGGTAACCCAAAAATAAAAATAAGGTGATTTCTATATGTCCATTTATTTATGTTTGCTTACTTTTGCAAAGTCACTGTGCATTTGCAATATGGTTCAATGGGCAGGTACCATCACGATTTTGTCATGCTATAAAAATCCTGCAGGAATGCAAAATTGCCTGGTCTGATGAACACAGGATGGCCGAGCAGTGATAGTTGTTCATTTCCATCACTTGTTGTGTTGATTTCATCATGTCCATTAGGTGATGTTTTTTCACTATAGAATCATATTGCAAGTGCGCTTGCATTTGCAATATGGTTCAATGGACAATTACCATATGAAATTTGACATGCTCAAAAATGTTAAATTGACTGGTCTGATGAACACAGGATGGCCGAGCAGTGATAGTTGTACATTTCCATCACTCGTTGTGTTGATTTCATCATGTCCATTTGTTTATGTTTTCTCACTTTTGCAAAGTCACTGTGCATTTGCAATATGGTTCAATGGGCAGGTACCATCACGAATTTGTCATGCTATAAAAACCATGCAGGAATGTGAAATTGACTGGCCCGATGAACTCGGGATGGCTGGGCAGTGATTCTGGTTCATCTCAATGGCTCGTTAGGGTTGATTTCAGAATGTCACTTTTGGTGATGGTACCTCACTGTTTAAACATATTGCAAATGGACAAGAGTCACCAGCAAGTCACCGTCCATCAGTCAATTAGATATCATTCTGACAACAAACTGATACAAACTGACACTAAACCCACTTTTTCCAACTCGTTTAGTAGCCAACTATCACATACTTCAGAGCTGGCCCAAAATTCACAACGCCTTATGTTCAAACCATAAAAAAACATAAAACACGTAGTTACGTTCTAGCTGCGGGTCCATTTCTTATGTTATGTGTAGGCCTAGCTGAGGCGACCCCTAATCCCAAGTTTCGCTCGATCGGTCATTTGGTGTCCGAGCAAAACCGTAATTGGTGCTGAAAATCCACTTTTTTCCATGACTTGCTACGGGTCCTTGAATGAGCTATCGGACCGAAACTTTGGGGTCTGTCTATATGGGCCGAGAGACGGTCACAATGCACCTAGTCTTGTGTCTCTGAGACATTTCTAAATGTCGCCATTTTCGTAATGGTCAAAATGAATTGAAGTCATTGCAAATGTACGAAGCTGTTTCTCGGTCCGAGAACCGTCTAGAGCCACGTAACTCACCACGCACTATCGACCTGAGGTCTAGAACAGGTTTCTAAAGTTTCGAACTCTAGGTCTGACGGTTCTTTTTTAGCTCGAACAAAGCTAACTGTTGGAGGCACTGTCTGTCTCTACAAACCCCAATACGTCCCTCCTTCCAAGTTGTGTGTCTGTGTGATTTAGTTTTCCTTTGAAATTTTATGGGAAAAATGACTGATTTACAGTTCATGGGGGTTGGCTAATCACACATATGAAGTTTTGGACAGATCTGACTTTTTTAACCCCTCGAAACAGCCCGTGAGACACCAATTATGGCACTTCCGGTTGGCACAGGAAGCTATAAGTCAACACATATCCTCACTGCGGTATGCTTTTACAGAATCCTGAGTTTTAAGTCCTTACGTTAAGAATTGACTGATTTACACAAGGTTGAATGCACTATGTCTATCAAACTGCAGTCAGGGTATGGAAAAACACTTTTAGGGTGATTTTAACCACTTCCGGTTGGTCCAGGAAGCTTAGAATCAACACAGGTAGACCTCATACTGCCCTGATGGACTGTTACTAAAGACAGGTTCATACGGCATTCATAACCCATATAGACTTCAGGTTGAATTTAGGGGTGCAGGCAATGTATTCCTATGGGGAGACAAGTCAATGCAAACTCTTTGAAGTAAACATCTTCTTTTAACTATTAAGGGTTAATGCTACACGGTCAAGGTTAGGCTTGCACGGATCGGGAGGACCTTAGGAACGTACCTGAGGTCGAATTGTGCTTCTCACCCTAACGGTTCTCTCACTGTCACCCAAAAGCAAATGACATTGAGGGCCAGGCTTCATTTTGGTTCTGCTTTTTTCAAGGTCACTGCACTCAGAGCGAGCTACGGTCAAGCGGGCGTCTCGTTGAACTCGGCACAGTCTGGAGACTATGGTGATGCCATTTTTTGTGTTGATTTCAGAATGCCATTTTGGTGATGGTCCCTCCGTTTAAACATATTGCTAATGTACAAAAGTCAACTAGCAAGTCAGTGTCCATCAGTCAATTAGATGTCATTCTGACACAGAACTGATACCAATTGACACCAAACCCACTTTTTAGGCTTTGTGTGTCTTTAAGCACCGCACTTTGTCACTCCATCCTTGCTGTGTGTGTGTTTCTGTGTGTGTGTGTGTGAGAGAGAGCTTTTCTTTGACATCTGTTGGGAGAAATGACTGACTTACAGTTTATGGGGGTTGCCTAATCACACATATGAAGTTTTGAAAAGATCTGACCTTTTAACCCTTGAAACTGCCACTGTGACACCATTTAAGGCACTTCCGGTTGGCACAGGAAGCTATAAATAAACTCATATCATGATTTGGGCATGCCTTTACAGAATCCTGAGTTTGAAGTCTTTACGTTAAGAACTGAGTTATTTACGGAGGGTTTAGTGAGTGTGTGTTATTTCAGAAAATCATAGAAAATCACAGAAATCTCGCAGAGCTCCGCAGCACACTTTAAAAAGATTCGTAAGAACACCCTGCAACTGGATCTTTAACCGTTGAAAAAAAAACACCTATCCGTGAACATCACCTAGGTGTCGTTGTACGATTTCTCTTAAATGACGATAGATAAATGGCTGGTTCTTTTTTATTGACACCGAGGCCCTTGACTTTGACGTGAAGTGGAAAAATAATTTCTCTATTTTCATTTTGGACCTTTAATCCCAGATGAACTCAAATTAATCCCATAACTCAAAAACCTTTTGAGGCCTAGACGCCATCTTGTTCGGGGCCAACTGCCCATTATGCCGCCCTACGCTCACCGAGTTTCGGCTTCTAAATATTTTCAGTTTTCGAGATAAGGCCCCGTCGTGAATCGTGATGTTTTGTCCAATACCAATATGATTGCTTATGCCCTCTTGTGGGAATTTCCGGGACAGCGGAAAAATGACCTAAATCTTATTATTTTTGTAAAACGGAAACCGAATGTCCGACAAAGTTCATTTGATGACTTCCTGGTAGGTCCGGCCCTGCCGCCCGGCCCGACGCCGTCCGCAAATTTTACAAACGATTTCGGACGTCTAGTAAGGGACCGTACATTTGCAATATGGACTTTCTCACTAACCATACAGGTACTGCCAAAATCTTCCCTTAAGGTATGTAAGGGGCCTAGAATTCCTTTAGAAAGTAAGGTGCCTAGAATTCCTTTAAAAAGTAAGGGGCCTAGAATTCCTTTAGAAAGTAAGGGGCATAGAATTCCTTTAGAAAGTAAGGGGCCTAGAATTCCATTAAAAAGTAAGGGGCCTAGAATTGCTAGAATTCAGGGGGTGTAAAGCCACAACATATGTTTTTCCAACAGCAGGCTATGATTGATAATGTCAAAAGCCGCACTGAAGTCTAACAAAACAGCCCCTACAATCTTCTATCATCAATTTCTCTCAGCCAATCAGTAATTTGTGTAAGTGCTGTGCTTATTGGATGTTCTTCCCTGTAAGTGTGCTGAAAGTCTGTTGTCAATTTGTTTACTGTAAAAATGCATTGTATCTGGTCAAACACCATTTTTTCTAAAAGTTTACTAAGGGTTGGTAACAGGCTGATTGGTCTAAAAGTTTACTAAGGGTTGGTAACAGGCTGATTGGTCTAAAAGTTTACTAAGGGTTGGTAACAGGCTGATTGGTCTAAAAGTTAACTCAGGGTTGGTAACAGGCTGATTGGTCTAAAAGTTTACTAAGGGTTGGTAACAGGCTGATTGGTCTAAAAGTTTATTAAGGGTTGGTAACAGGCTGATTGGTCTAAAAGTTTACTAAGGGTTGGTAACAGGCTGATTGGTCTAAAAGTTTACTAAGGGTTGGTAACAGGCTGATTGGTCTAAAAGTTTACTAAGGGTTGGTAACAGGCTGATTGGTCTAAAAGTTTACTAAGGGTTGGTAACAGGGTGATTGGTCTAAAAGTTTATTAAGGGTTGGTAACAGGCTGATTGGTCGGCCTTTTGAGCCAGTAAAGGGGGCCAGTAAAGGGGGCTTTGCTATTCTTAAGTAGCAGAATGACTTTTGCCTAGTAGGCCTGATGCAACACACCTAGTAGGCCTGAGGCAACACACCTAGTAGGCCTGAGGCAACACACCTAGTAGGCCTGAGGCAATACACCTAGTAGGCCTGAGGCAACACACCTAGCAGGCTTGAGGCAATACACCTAGTAGGCCTGAGGCAACACACCTAGTAGGCCTGAGGCAACACACCTAGTAGGCCTGAGGCAACACACCTAGTAGGCCTGAGGCAACACACCTAGTAGGTCTGAGGCAACACACCTAGTAGGCTTAACATGATGAGGGAGAGGAAGATACGAAGAAGAGAGGGAGAGGAAGGATAGAGAGAGAGAGAGAGAGAGAGAGAGAGGGAGAGGAAGGAAGGATAGAGAGAGAGAGAGAGAGAGAGAGAGGGAGAGGAAGGATAGAGAGAGAGAGAGAGAGAGAGAGAGAGAGAGAGAGAGAGAGAGAGAGAGAGAGAGAAGGATAGAGAGAGAGAGAGAGAGAGAGAGAGGAAGGATAGAGAGAGAGAGAGAGAGGAAGGATAGGGAGAGAGAGAGAGACAGAGAGAGAGAGAGAGAGGGGAAGGAAGGATAGAGAGAGAGACAGAGAGAGAGACGGAGAGGAAGGATAGAGAGAGAGAGAGAGAGAGAGAGAGAGAGAGAGAGAGAGAGAGAGAGAAGGTGAAAAACAGAGAGAGGGGGAAGGAGAGAAGAAGAGGTGACGCAGAAAAAGAGAACAAGGAGAGAGCGAGAGAAGGGTGAAACAGAGAGAATGAGGAAGATTGTGAACAAGAGAGAGAAGAGGCGTTCTCTAACAGAAAGAGGTAGAGGAGAGGAGAGCAAAATAGTTGTTTTCTATCTCCGTGTGGCTCACACTGAGAGTTGTCTCACCAAAAGAGAGGGAATATTTTATTTATTTTTCTTCTGTACATGTTATCACCACAGAGCGAGATAGGAGACGGCATCGGTCAAAATGATTGATTGATGACCTTACGTCATGATGACGTGTACATGTCTGAATATGGGCCTCCGGCCCGTCCCCCCTGTTCCTGTGTTCACGTGTTAGAGGGTGTGTGTTATTTTATAGCCTTAAGTTATGCTTTGAAGTAGTGCTGTTGTTTGATGTCTAGGGGGGCTGGTTGAACTGGGGATGGTGTTGTTTGAGTGTTTGAACTTTTGGGACAGTGTATGCCCCCCCACCCCCCAGTTTTATCTCCCTTATGGTTGTTATCTATGAAGCAGGAATGTCCAGGCCTAGGCTTTATAAATGTCCAGAACAAGCCATTTTTTTAAGACCTGAATATTAAACATCTAAAATATGTCTACAAGGGGAATTATCGGAGTGCTCTGTAGCTCATGTCATGAATCCAACGCCAAAAGCCTGGAAGATATTTTGTTTGAGGCGCCCGAATGTTTTAAAGGATTTCTGTGTACAAGCGAGGGCCATATTTCGTACATATTCAACCCGGAGGAATCTACGGTTAAGATATTCACAGACAGTGTGTCCCAACCCTTTTATCATGCAGAACCCGAGCCTTTTTCTCCAGCGCTAAGGATGCGAGAATGGCTTAAAATAAGGCTAGCTTTGTGTCAAATGGAACGTGCCCTGAGTGCTTCAAGGCTGCCAGGATATGTGTTGGAAGAACAAGTCTGTGGACGCCAGGATCTAATGGCTCTGAGAGTCACTTCCATGGGGTATACCCCGGACTACCCCCTACGTCATGATGACGCGTGCATGTTTAAATATGTGCCCCGCCCCGGCCCCCTGTTCGTGTGGTCATGTGTTAGAGGGTGTTTGTTATTTTATATCTATATGTCATGCCTTGAAGTATTCAAGGTGTTTGATGAGTAGGGGGGGTCTGGTTGTGTGGGGGTGTTTGAGTGTTTGAACTTTTGGGACCGTGTATGTCCCCCCACCCCCAGTTTTTATCTCCCTTATGGTTGTTATCTATGAAGCAGGAATGTCCAGGCTTATGTATCTGGGGGCCTAGGCTTTATAAATGTCCAGAACAAGGTTTGCGAACCCAGAACCGTAAACCCTATTTTTTTAAACATGGATTTTGCTATCAGTGGCAAAGCTGTGATGACTGTAGCCTCGGAGGCAGGACCGCGTCTGAAACATCGAGAAAGGGCAAAGTATACGGCCGCAATATACGAAGCACCAAAAAAACGGTTTCTAAACGTGTATAGAACCCAGATACCGCCCGCAACTGCGCTGAAAGATGTGTTGAGTGTTGATGTTTAAAAAAACTCAGAAAAATGTTGATGTAAAAGAAATATTATCATGTAATCATGCCCAACAAAAGAACAGAGCACTAGGTGAGCTGGTCTGTCTGGATCAAGTGCCGTTCTGTGACTTGGGATAATATGCCTTATTTGTTTTAACCGGGTATCTTTCTGGTATCAAGTATTGCAGTCAACATTCTGGGGGAGGGAGGGACTTAGATTGGATTACTTACTGTCAAAGACTCCAGAACAGCAGCTGTTTAGATGAACCATTACTCAGCTCTCCCTCTCTCTATCTCTCTCCCTCCCCCTCTCTCTCTGTCTCTCTCTCTTTCTCCC
This sequence comes from Oncorhynchus nerka, assembly GCF_034236695.1. NCBI lineage: Eukaryota > Metazoa > Chordata > Actinopteri > Salmoniformes > Salmonidae > Oncorhynchus > Oncorhynchus nerka. Next base: position 13,204,099 of record NC_088410.1, read on the forward strand.
CCTCCCCCTTTCTCTCTGTCTCTCTCTCTTTCTTCCCCCTCTCTCTCTCTCTCTCCTCCCCCTCTCTCTCTGTCACTCTCCCCCTCTCTCTCCCTCCCTCTCTCTCCTCTCTCTCCCTCTCTCATATCTCGCTCCTTCTCTCTCTCTCTCTCTCTCTCTCTCTCTCTCTCTCTCTCTTCTTCCCCCTCTCACTCTGTCACTCTTTCTCCCCCTCGCTCTCTCTCTCTCTCTCTCTCGCTCTCTCTCTCTCTCTCTCACTCTCTCTCTCTCTCTCTCTCTCTTCTCCCTCTCTCTCCCTCTCGTATCTCGCTCCTTCTCACTCTCTCGCTCTCTCTCTCTTATCCCTCTCTCAGCTCCATGTTCCACTGGGCTTGGTTTCAGAAGCTATTCAGAGAACTCAACCCCCTACACAGAGAGAGAGAGAGAGAGAGAGAGAGAGAGAGAGAGAGAGAGAGAGAGAGAGAGAGAAGTGAAAGAGAACAAAAGGGGCGGGCATTAACAGGCTGAGACTGAACTTCAGAAAGAGAAAGAGGGAGCGGACAGAGGAGAGCAAAACGCGGCTCACACACACTAAACCTGTCTATAAACACTAAACCTGTCTATACACACTAAAACTGTCTATAAACACTAAAACTGTCTATACACACTAAAACTGTCTATACACAGTAAAACTGTCTATAAGCACTAAAACTGTCTATACACACTAAAACTGTCTATAAACACTAAAACTGTCTATAAACACTAAAACTGTCTATACACACTAAAACTGTGTATAAACACTAAAACTGTCTATACCACTAAAACTGTCTATACACACTAAAACTGTCTATAAACACTAAAACTGTCTATACACACTAAAACTGTCTATACACACTAAAACTGTCTACACACTAAAACGGTCTATACACACTAAAACTGTCTACACACTAAAACTGTCTATACACACTAAAACTGTCTATACACACTAAAACTGTCTATAAACACTAAAACTGTCTATACACAGTAAAACTGTCTATACAAACATAAACTGTCTATACACACTAAAACTGTCTATACACAGTAAAACTGTCTATACAAACATAAACTGTCTATACACACTAAAACTGTCTATACAAACATAAACTGTCTATACACACTAAAACTGCCTACACACTAAAACTGTCTATACACACTAAAACTGTCTATACAAACATAAACTGTCTATACACACTAAAACTGTCTATACACAGTAAAACTGTCTATACAAACATAAACTGTCTATACACACTAAAACTGTCTATACAAACATAAACTGTCTATACACACTAAAACTGCCTACACACTAAAACTGTCTATACACACTAAAACTGTCTATACAAACATAAACTGTCTATACACACTAAAACTGCCTAGAAACTGTCTCACCAAAAGAGAGGGAAGATTTTTTTGTGTTTTCTTCTGTTAATTTTCTCACACTGGATCATATGGAATTAAAACCTTATTAAACTGGGATTTTCTTCAATCTGAATTCAACTGTGAAACAGATTGAATCTCAGACTGATTCTTCTTGTGGGTCTAGTTTTACTAGGATCCTACTAGTTGTCATAATACCAGTCTGTCTCTGAGATGGAGTCCAGAACTCTTCTACTTGTTCTGGGTGAGTATAACCTTGTATATCTTTGGAACTTGACTATCTTGTGTTTGGGTGTGTGTGGGGTGTGTGTGGGGTGTGTGTGAGTGTGTGTGTGTGTGCCCGTGTGAGAAAGTGACATTGTCATTTATTGTTGAATTGCTACAGAATATTCCAACCATGTATCAACCATGTATCAACCACGTACCAACCATGGATACAGTGTGAATGTTCCAACCCTATCTAATACATGGATAAACTACCAGACTGTATACAAGACAGTTTCTAGGCAGTTTTAGTGTGTATAGGCAGTTTATGTTTGTATAGACAGTTTTACTGTGTATAGACAGGTTTAGTGTGTATAGACCGTTTTAGTGTGTAGACAGTTTTAGTGTGTGTAGACAGTTTTAGTGTGTATAGACAGTTTTAGTGTGTATTGACAGTTTTAGTGTGTATAGACAGTTTTAGTGTTTATAGACAGTTTTAGTGTGTATAGACAGTTTTAGTGTGTATAGACAGTTTTAGTGTGTAGACAGTTTTAGTGTGTATAGACCGTTTTAGTGTGTAGACAGTTTTAGTGTGTATAGACAGTTTTAGTGTGTATAGACAGTTTTAGTGTTTATAGACAGTTTTAGTGTGTATAGACAGTTTTAGTGGTATAGACAGTTTTAGTGTTTATACACAGTTTTAGTGTGTATAGACAGTTTTAGTGTTTATAGACAGTTTTAGTGTTTATAGACAGTTTTAGTGTGTATAGACAGTTTTAGTGCTTATAGACAGTTTTACTGTGTATAGACAGTTTTAGTGTGTATAGACAGTTTTAGTGTTTATAGACAGTTTTAGTGTGTATAGACAGGTTTAGTGTTTATAGACAGGTTTAGTGTGTAGACAGTTTTAGTGTTTATAGACAGGTTTAGTGTGTAGACAGTTTTAGTGTGTATAGACAGTTTTAGTGTGTGTAGACAGTTTTAGTGTGTATAGACAGTTTTAGTGTGTAGACAGTTTTAGTGTGTATAGACCGTTTTAGTGTGTAGACAGTTTTAGTGTGTATAGACCGTTTTAGTGTGTAGACAGTTTGGCAGTTCTCAGACGTCAGCTTTTGTTATGTTATACTAGGCTTTGGTATGTAGTTCTATGTTATACGTTAAGATAACATAACATCTTACTATATGTTAGCTACTATGTTATGTTATGGAATAAGTTAGTATATGTTATTGTATGTGTCACTATACTGTATGTAAGGTAAATTCAGTTAGTTATGTTATGGATGTTATGGATGTAGTACTATGTTCAGGTATTTATGTTATGGATGTAGTACTATGTTCAGGTAGTTGTGTTATGGATGTTATGGATGTAGTTCTATGTTCAGGTAGTTGTGTTATGGATGTTATGGATGTAGTACTATGTTCAGGTAGTTATGTTATGGATGTTATGGATGTAGTACTATGTTCAGGTAGTTATGTTATGGATGTTGTTCTATGTTCAGGTAGTTATGTTATGGATATAGTTCTATGTTCAGGTAGTTGTGTTATGGATGTAGTACTATGTTCAGGTAGTTATGTTATGGATGTAGTACTATGTTCAGGTAGTTATGCTACAAGACCATGGTGCTTGCCTACGGAGCTGTGAGGGGAACGGCACCTCAGTACCTCTAGGCTCTGATCAGGCCCTACACCCAAACAAGGGCACTGCGTTCATCCACCTCTGGCCTGCTCGCCTCCCTACCACTGAGGAAGTACAGTTCCCGCTCAGCCCAGTCAAAACTGTTCGCTGCTCTGGCCCCCCAATGGTGGAACAAACTCCCTCACGACGCCAGGACAGCGGAGTCAATCACCACCTTCCGGAGACACCTGAAACCCCACCTCTTTAAGGAATACCTAGGATAGGATAAAGTAATCCTTCTCTCCCCCCCCTTAAAAGACCTAGATGCACTATTGTAAAGTGGCTGTTCCACTGGATGTCATAAGGTGAAAGCACCAATTTGTAAGTCGCTCTGGATAAGAGCGTCTGCTAAATGACTTAAATGTAATCTTAAATGTTATGGATGTTATGGATGTAGTTCTATGTTCAGGTAGTTGTGTTATGGATGTTATGGATGTAGTTCTATGTTCAGGTAGTTGTGTTATGGATGTTATGGATGTAGTACTATGTTCAGGTAGTTATGTTATGGATGTAGTTCTATGTTCAGGTACTTATGTTATGGATGTAGTACTATGTTCAGGTAGTTAAGTTATGGATGTAGTACTATGTTCAGGTAGTTGTGTTATGGATGTTATGGATGTAGTTCTATGTTCAGGTAGTTGTGTTATGGATGTTATGGATGTAGTACTATGTTCAGGTAGTTATGTTATGGATGTTATGGATGTAGTACTATGTTCAGGTAGTTATGTTATGGATGTTGTTCTATGTTCAGGTAGTTATGTTATGGATATAGTTCTATGTTCAGGTAGTTGTGTTATGGATGTAGTACTATGTTCAGGTAGTTATGTTATGGATGTAGTACTATGTTCAGGTAGTTATGTTATGGATGTTATGGATGTAGTTCTATGTTCAGGTAGTTGTGTTATGGATGTTATGGATGTAGTTCAATGTTCAGGTAGTTGTGTTATGGATGTTATGGATGTAGTACTATGTTCAGGTAGTTATGTTATGGATGTAGTTCTATGTTCAGGTACTTATGTTATGGATGTTATGGATGTAGTACTATGTTCAGGTAGTTATGTTATGGATGTAGTACTATGTTCAGGTAGTTATGTTATGGATGTAGTACTATGTTCAGGTAGTTATGTTATGGATGTAGTACTATGTTCAGGTAGTTAAGTTATGGATGTAGTACTATGTTCAGGTAGTTATGTTATGGATGTTATGGATGTAGTACTATGTTCAGGTAGTTATGTTATGGATGTAGTTCTATGTTCAGGTAGTTATGTTATGGATGTAGTTCTATGTTCAGGTAGTTGTGTTATGGATGTAGTACTATGTTCAGGTAGTTATGTTATGGATGTTATGGATATAGTACTATGTTCAGGTAGTTAAGTTATGGATGTAGTACTATGTTCAGGTAGTTATGTTATGGATGTTATGAATGTAGTACTATGTTCAGGTAGTTATGTTATGGATGTAGTTCTATGTTCAGGTAGTTATGTTATGGATGTAGTTCTATGTTCAGGTAGTTATGTTATGGATGTAGTACTATGTTCAGGTAGTTGTGTTATGGATGTTATGGATGTAGTACTATGTTCAGGTAGTTATGTTACGGATGTAGTTCTATGTTCAGGTAGTTGTGTTATGGATGTTATGGATGTAGTACTATGTTCAGGTAGTTATGTTATGGATGTTATGGATGTAGTACTATGTTCATGTAGTTATGTTATGGATGTTGTTCTATGTTCAGGTAGTTATGTTATGGATATAGTTCTATGTTCAGGTAGTTGTGTTATGGATGTAGTACTATGTTCAGGTAGTTATGTTATGGATGTAGTACTATGTTCAGGTAGTTATGTTATGGATGTTATGGATATAGTACTATGTTCAGGTAGTTATGTTATGGATGTTATGGATGTAGTACTATGTTCAGGTAGTTATATTATGGATGTTATGTTTGTAGTACTATGTTCAGGTAGTTATGTTATGGATGTTATGGATGTAGTTCTATGTTCAGTGTCACGACTCCGACCGAAGGACACTCCCCTTCCCGTTCGGGTGGCGCTCTGCGGTCGTCGTCGCCGGCCTACTAGCTGCTACTGATTATTTCCTCCCCCTCCTTATGTGTTGATTGAGTGCACCTGTTTTGAATTAGGTAGTAGGCTTTATTAGTCCGCCGGCCCGCAGAGTTCCTTGTGCGGGATTAATTATTGTGACCATCTGTTTTAGTGCACTTGTGTGCACGTCTATAGGTTTTGTGTTTTTCCCATTTTGTGGGTTTTCCCTGGACCGTTTAAGTCCCGCTGTTTGGGGGCATTTGTTTGCTCATTACGCCCTGTGTGTTCGTGAGGGTTTGCTTATGTTCGCCGTTTGTTCGGTGCATTAAAATAGCACTCACCTGAACTCTCTGCTTCCTGTGCTTGACTCCTCACCCACTACACTCAGATCGTTACAGAATCCCGCACCTCTGAGGAATGGAGTCAGCAGGAGCAACAGCCACTCCTCCCATCGATGGAAGAGAGGGTTCTACATCACACCACCGTTCTCCATCGGATCGGAACGGCGATGGATCTGGTGATGGAGAGAATGGACCGATGGGAGAGAAGCGGTCTCCTCTCTCCACCTTTGGCCCCTCCTCCTCAGGACTCCCCATCTCCCGACTCCAGCACCCTCCGTCTTACGCTCCCGAGGGTCTATGATGGAGCGGCAGCAGGGTGCCAGGGTTCTTACTCCAGCTAGAACTGTACCTGGCCACCGTCAGACCTACTCCCTCGGGAGCGGAGAGGGTGAATGTCCTCATCTCCTGCCTCACGGGTCGTGCTCTGGAGTGGGCAAATGCAGTTTGGAATGGACCAGACTCAGCTAAGGAGCAGTACCCCGAGTTTTCTCGCCGCTCCGCGCCGTGTTTGACCATCCTCCAGATGGCCGAGCGGCGGGAGAACGACTATTCCATCTTCGGCAGGAGAAAAGGAGCGCCCAGGATTACGCGTTGGAGTTCCGTACCTTGGCAGCAGGATCCGGGTGGAACGACAGGGCCCTTATCAACCACTACAGGTGTAGTCTCCGGGAGGACGTCCGCAGGGAGCTAGCGTGTCGGGACACCGCTCTTTCATTGGATGACCTAATTGACATGTCCATCCGACTGGACAATCTGCTGGCTGCCCTCGGGCGTTTGGAGAGGGTCCTGTGTGTTCCACCACCCAGCACCTCCACTCCTGTTCCGATGGAGTTGGGAGGGGCTTTGCCGAGGGGTACCGGAGGAGGAGGCTCCTCTGCACCAACTGTGGTCGGAGAGGACACACGGCCGATCGGGTGCTGGGGGTCCGTCTGGGAGTCGAGATGGCAGGCGGAACATTTCTCGATCACCCCAGGTGAGTCCGCACCAAACTCACCCAGAACCCCCTGTTGGTCACATGTTTGTCTTGATTTTTTTTCTTAAATTTTTTCCCTCTTCCCAGCATAGGGCGCTAGTCGATTCAGGCGCAGCTGGGAACTTTATGGATCGCGGACTTGCTATTAAATTAGGTGTTCCGCTTGTGCCGATAGATTCTCCCTTTCCCGTGCACTCCTAGATAGCCGGCCATTAGGTCAGGGATGGTCAGGGAGACCACGATCCCACTGGACATGGTAACGCAGGGGAATCATAGGGAGCGTATCAGTCTCTATATTATTGATTCGCCTGCGTTTCCAGTGGTGTTAGGGATTCCCTGGCTGGCCCGGCACAATCCTAACATTTTGTGGAAACAGGGGGTTCTCCAGGGGTGGACAGAGGAGTGTTCTGGAAGGTGTCTGGGAGTTTCCGTCGGTGCCACCTCGGTGGAAAGTCCAGACCAGGGTCCCACAGTGTGCATTCCCCCCGAGTATGCCGATTTGGCAATCGCTTTTAGTAAAAAAAGAAGGCGACTAAATTACCACCACATCGACCGGGACGGGATTGTGCGATAGATCTCCAGGGTAACGCTGCGCTTCCCAAGAGTCACGTGTACCCATTGTCCCAAGAGGAGACGTTGGCTATGGAGACATATATCACGGAGTCTCTGGGACAGGGGTACATTCGGTCCTCCATTTCACCCGTCTCCTCGAGTTTCTTTTGTGAAGAAGAAGGAGGGAGGATTGCGTCCGTGTATTGATTATAGAGGTCTAAATGCCATCACAGTGGGGTTCAGCTACCCACTACCTCTCATTGCTACGGCAGTGGAATCCTTTCAGGGAGCGCAGTTCTTCACAAAATTGGATCTCAGCAGCGCGTATAGCCTGGTGCGTATTCGGAAGGGAGACGAGTGGAAAACCGCATTTAGTACCACATCGGGCCACTATGAGTACTGCGTCATGCCGTATGGGTTAAAAAAAATGCTCCAGCCATTTTTCAATCCTTTGTAGACGATATTCTCAGGGACCTGCACGGGCAGGGAGTGGTTGTTTATATCGATGACATTCTGATCTACTCAGCCACTCACGCCGCGCATGTGTCTCTGGTACGCAAGGTGCTTGGTAGACGGCTGGAGCATGACCTATATGTCAAGGCTGAGAAGTGTGTGTTCTCCAAACGAGCCGTCTCCTTTCTGGGTTATCGCATTTCCACCTCGGGGGTGGAGATGGAGGGTGACCGCAGTAAGGCCGTGCGTAATTGGCCGACTCCAACCACGGTAAAAGAGGTGCAGCGGTTTTTGGGTTTTGCCAACTACTACCGGAGGTTTATCCGGTGTTTTGGCCAGGTAGCGGCTCCAATTACCTCACTGCTAAAGGGGGGCCCGGTGCGGTTGCTATGGTCAGCAGAGGCGGACAGAGTTTTCAACAGGTTGAGGGCGCTGTTCACGGATGCACCCGTGTTGGCGCATCCGGACCCCTCTCTAGCATTCATAGTGGAGGTGGACGCGTCCGAGGCTGGGGAGGGTGCCGTGTTATCACAGCGCTCGGGTACGCCACCAAAACTCCGCCCCTGCGCTTTCTTCTCGAGTAAGCTCAGCCCAGCAGAGCGTAACTATGATGTGGGGGACCGGGAGTTGTTAGCGGTGGTCAGGGCTCTGAAAGTGTGGAGACACTGGCTTGAGGGGGCTTAAGCACCCCTTTCTCATCTGGACCGACCACCAAAATCTGGAGTATATTCGGGCAGCTAGGAGACTGAACCCGCGGCAGGCAAGGTGGGCCATGTTTTTCACTCGATTCCGGTTCACTTTATCATATAGACCGGGCTCCCAGAACGTGAAGGCGGACGCACTGTCCCGCCTTTACGACACGGAGGATAGGTCCACAACCTACTCCCATCCTTCCGGCCTCAAAGCTGATGGCACCGGTGGTATGGGAGGTGGACTCGGACATCGAGCGGGCGTTACGGGCTGAACCCGCGCCTCCTCAGTGTCCGGCGGGGCGGAGGTACGTGCCGCTTGGTGTTCGGGACCAACTGATTCGGTGGGCTCACGTCCTACCCTCCTCAGGTCACCCTGGGGTGAGGAGGACAGTGGGGAGCCTTCGGGAGGTATTGGTGGCCTACCTTGGCTAGGGGACGTTAAGGTTTATGTCTCCTCCTGTTCGGTATGCGCCCAGAGTAAGGCTCCTAGGCACCTTCCTAGAGGGAAGTTACAACCCCTCCCCGTTCCACAAGGGCCATGGTCACATCTATCCGTAGATTTCCTGACCGACCTTCCCCCGTCTCAGGGCAACACCACGGTTCTGGTGATTGTGGATCGGTTCTCTAAGTCCTGCCGTCTCCTCCCATTGCCCGGTATCCCAACAGCCCTACAGACTGCGGAGGCATTATTCACCACGTCTTCCGGCACTACGGGTGCCGGAGGACATCGTCTCTGATCGGGGTCCCCAGTTCACGCCCCGGTATGGAGGGCGTTCATGGAGCGTCTGGGGGTCTCGGTCAGCCTGACCTCCGGTTATCACCCCAAAGTAATGGGCAGGTGGAGAGAGTAAACCAGGAGGTGGGTAGGTTTCTGCGGTCGTACTGCCAGGACCGGCCAGGGGAGTGGGCGAGATACATCCCCTGGGCTGAAATGGCCCAGAATTCACTACGCCACTCCTCTACTAATGTGTCCCCTTTCAGTGTGTGTTTGGGTACCAGCCGGTCCTGGCACCGTGGCATCCGAGCCAGACCGAGGCTCCTGCGGTGGAGGAATGGGTGCAGCGCTCCAAAGAGACCTGGAGGGCCGTCCAGGAATCCCTTCAACAGGCTAGTGGACGGCAGAAAAGGAGTGCTGACCGCCACCGCAGTGAGGCCCCCGTGTTTGTACCAGGGGACAGGGTCTGGCTCTCGACCCGAAACCTACCCCTCCGCGTGCCCTGCCGGAAGCTTGGGCCGCAGTGTGTAGGGCCGTTCAAAGTCCTGAGGAGAATAAACGAGGTGTGTTATCGATTACAACTCCCTTCCTATTATCGTATTAACCCCTCGTTTCATGTGTCTCTCCTCAGGCCGGTGGTAGCTGGTTCCCTACAGGACGATGGGGTACTGGAGGTCCCTCCTCCCCCTCTGGACATCGAGGGGTCCCCGGCGTATACGATACGGGCCATTCTGGACTCGAGACGCCGGGTGAGGGGCCTGCAGTACCTCGTGGACTGGGAGGGGTACGGTCCGGAGGAGAGGTGCTGGGTACCCACCAGGGACATTTTGGATCCGTCAATGTTGAGGGATTTCCATCGCCTCCATCCGGATCGCCCTGCGCCTCGTCCTCCGGGTCGACCTCGAGGCCGGTGTCGGCGCGCTGCGGGAGCCACGCGTCAAGGGGGGGTACTGTCACGACTCCGACCGAAGGACACTCCCCTTCCCGTTCGGGTGGCGCTCGGCGGTCGTCGTCGCCGGCCTACTAGCTGCTACTGATTATTTCCTCCCCCTCCTTATGTGTTGATTGAGTGCACCTGTTTTGAATTAGGTAGTAGGCTTTATTAGTCCGCCGGCCCGCAGAGTTCCTTGTGCGGGATTAATTATTGTGACAATCTGTTTTAGTGCACTTGTGTGCACGTCTATAGGTTTTGTGTTTTCCCATTTTGTGGGTTTTCCCTGGACCGTTTAAGTCCCGCTGTTTGGGGGCATTTGTTTGCTCATTACGCCCTGTGTGTTCGTGAGGGTTTGCTTATGTTCGCCGTTTGTTCGGTGCATTAAAATAGCACTCACCTGAACTCTCTGCTTCCTGCGCTTGACTCCTCACCCACTACACTCAGATCGTTACATTCAGGTAGTTATGTTATGGATGTTATGGATGTAGTTCTATGTTCAGGTAGTTGTGTTATGGATGTTATGGATGTAGTACTATGTTCAGATAGTTGTGTTATGGATGTTATGGATGTAGTACTATGTTCAGTTAATTATGTTATGGATGTAGTACTATGTTCAGGTAGTTATGTTATGGATGTTATGGATGTAGTTCTATGTTCAGGTAGTTGTGTTATGGATGTTATGGATGTAGTTCTATGTTCAGGTAGTTATGTTATGGATGTTATGGATGTAGTTCTATGTTCAGGTAGTTGTGTTATGGATGTTATGGATGTAGTTCTATGTTCAGGTAGTTATGTTATGGATGTTATGGATGTAGTACTATGTTCAGGTAATTGTGTTATGGATGTAGTACTATGTTCAGGTAATTGTGTTATGGATGTAGTTCTATGTTCAGGTAGTTATGTTATGGATGTAGTTCTATGTTCAGGTAGTTATGTTATGGATGTTATGGATGTAGTTCTATGTTCAGGTAGTTGTGTTATGGATGTTATGGATGTAGTTCTATGTTCAGGTAGTTATGTTATGGATGTTATGGATGTAGTACTATGTTCAGGTAGTTGTGTTATGGATGTAGTACTATGTTCAGGTAGTTATGTTATGGATGTAGTTCTATGTTCAGGTAGTTATGTTATGGATGTAGTTCTATGTTCAGGTAGTTATGTTATGGATGTAGTACTATGTTCAGGTAGTTGTGTTATGGATGTAGTACTATGTTCAGGTAGTTGTGCTATGGATGTAGTACTATGTTCAGGGTATGTTCTGTTATTTATTACTGTCAGAATATCACTGTTTCCAGGAAGCAACACAGTAACAGGACTATCTTCAGGGTCCCTACTACTAGTTGTAATTAAAAATACTTTATCTGGGCTTTATTGAGTTTGCCTGGTGTTATTGAACCAATAGGATAGTGGCTACAGTACAAACCCTGCCCATACGGCACTTCAGACAGGCTAGAAATGAAAGGATCTGACATTTTTTAAATAGTATTTGAACCCAGGTCTGATATGAGTACAGATTTCTCTCCTCTGCTCTCTACCTCTTAGACTAGACTGATGATAGAGAGAGTGACAGAGAGAGAGAGGGGGAGGGGTGAAGAGAGGGGTGATAGAGAGATAGAGAGGGGGGAGAGCGAGAGAGAGGGGAGGGGGAGAGAGCGAGACAGAGGGGAGGGGTGATAGAGAGAGAGTGAGGGGGAGAGAGCGAGAGAGAGGGGAGGGGGAGGGGTGAAGACCAGGGGTGATAGAGAGAGAGAGGGGGAGAGAGAGAGGGGAGGGGGAGAGAGCGAGAGAGAGAGAGGGGAGGGGAGAGAGAGAGAGAGAGAGAGGGGAGGGGAGAGAGCGAGAGAGCGAGAGAGAGGGGAGGGGGAGAGAGCGAGAGAGGGTGGGAGAGAGAGATTGGGAGGGGGAGAGAGGGGAGGGGGGAGAGAGGGGAGGGGGAGAGAGAGCTGAACCAAAAAGGGTTCTCCTATGGGGACAGTCAAAGAACCCATTTTGGTTCAAGATAGCACCTTTTTTTCTACAAGTGTGTAGTCAGTTGAACAACTAAACGCATTCAACAGAAATGTGTCTTCAGTATTTACCTCAACCCCTATGAATCAGAAAGGTGCGGAGAGCTGCCTTAATCTAATTCCACGTCTCAGGGAGGGACAGAGAGGGTGGCAGAGAGGGAGAGAGAGCGAGAGAGAGATGGAAAAAAGGAGAGAAAGGACAGACAGACAGACAGACAGACAGACAGACAGACAGACAGACAGACAGACAGACAGACAGAAAAACATTTTGAATGAGAGAGAGAGAGAGAGAGAGAGAGAGAGAGAGAGGGGGGATGAAGAGAGGGATGAACTCAGACACTGTGTCAATTGTTGAAGGGAGGTAGTCTATATATCACTTCATAAAGACCCTCTGTGTGTGTGAGGCCTGCTGTCTAACCACAGTCTTATAGTCACACACACACACACACTCTCTCTCTCTCTCTCTCTCTCTCTCTCTCTCGGTGCATGCTGGGTGTTTTTGGAGTTTGAGTGTTTGGTGTGGAAAGCTCTATCCTAACTAACTTTCTTGATTCTTTTCTTTACATGTTATTTTCTATGGTGGAGGGTTAATGCAATATTTGTTTTTAGCGGTATCCAAAGTTTTTTTTTTTTCAAAGTTAGGTGGAAGAGGACAGAGTAACTTTCCGGGGTGGAAGGTGTAGTGTGCGCAATGGCTTCTCAGCCTAGCGCGGACGAGACGCTGTCGATACAGCATGGATTCAGGTGTGTTCCTGAGAACGGAGTTAAGGTGGAGGAGGTTCTGCTCAAGGGTCGGTGAACAGGTAGGAGCTGAGTTTATACATTCTGCTTCTAGAATGAACAAAGCTGTGGTTGTGTTCATGAAAAGGGCAAATTTGGTCGGTAGGCTAATTGCTAGCGGAATATTTGTAAGAGATGTGTTGGTGTCAATTTCACCTCTCTCTACCCCTTCAACAAGAGTTGTAGTGGCAAATTTGCCTCCGTTTATTACGGACGATCAAATTAGGAAAGAGCTGAGTCGTTTTGGTAAGTTTGCTAGCGGTTTCGTGTACTGTCAGCAGGTTTTCAGGCAGATGCCGTTAAGCACGTTGTTTCGTTCAGGCGGCAAGTGTTTATGTTTCTGAACAATAATGAGCAACAGCTAAATGTGCATTTCAAAGTGAGGCATGGGGAGGGGCTCTATGCAGGTTTTGCCAGCACAGATAGTCTACGGTGTTTTGAATGTGGGGATTTGGGGCACAAGAGCTTTGCGTGCCCACATAAAGGCCATAGACGGAGTGAGGGTGCAAGTGGGGGAAATCGAGGTCAAAATGCAGGGGGTAAGGAGATGCAGACAGCAGAGGCTGGGCCTAGTCAGTCTAGAGATGGTGGTGTAGATGAGACTGGGGCTAGTCAGGCTAGAGATGGTGGAGAAGCAGAGGCTGGGTCTAGTCAGGCTAGAGATGGTGGGGTAGCTGAGGCTGGGCCTAGACATGCTATGGAGGGTGGTGCAGATGATGCTGGGCCTAGTCATGCTATGGAGGGTGGTGTAGCTGAGGCTGGCCCTAGTCATGCTATGGAGGGTGGTGTAGCTGAGGCTGGCCCTAGTCATGCTATAGAGGGTGGTGCAGATGATACTGCGTCTAGTCAGGTTATTCTAGTGGATGAGGAGAGTATAGTGGGGAAGTGTAAGAGATTAGGGGGAGGAGGAGGGTGTCAAGAGGAAAAGGAAAAAGGATGTGGATAAAGGTACCATGGAAATGTTGCCTGTTGCTGTGGGTGAGGCCCTAAACAGAGAGAAAGGGCAGGTGGTCAGGGTGGGAGATAGAGAAGAGGAGGAAAGTGAGTCTGAGGAAGAGGATGAGGAGTTATTTTTTCAGACTCCTCTTCAATTGGCCCGGAGCTGACAGCCAGTCAACCAGAGGGGTCTAAGTACACGTTGAGAGAACTGACAAGGTTCCTGAATGAGACTAAGGGGAAAAAAGTTAATCTTGAGACTTTTTTCCTGATCCTAGAAAGTTTGTAAGATCAGTACAACATGCTATGAGAAATGAGGGGCATGGTGCCCTCTCACCCAGGAAACGGTTTAGGTTGAGGAAGTGGGTCACAATAGTGCGTAAAGGTTTACCTTCAGACACTGTTTAAATGTTTAATTTCTTACTGACACTGGGGCTTTTTGAGCTTTGCTATTGGTCTATTTCTCTGCTGGCTTTTCTCCCACTTCTTATGGAGACTCTTCGGGTAGGCTCGCTCAATATAAATGGCGCCAGAGATGCGGGAAAGAGGAGTGTGTTGGGTGAATATGTAAAACAAAAAAAAAGTACAGGTGTTGTTTCTGCAGGAGACTCATAGTGATGTGGTGAATGAAGTTGATTGGGGGCTCTGGTGGAAAGGGGCAAGTGTGTTGAGCCATGGGACAAATCTTAGTGCAGGGGTGGCAGTCCTTTTTGCACCGGGTCTGGCTGTAAAAATTTGCTCCTCAAAGGAGGTGTGTAGGGGTAGGTTGCTTGTTGTTAAAGCAGAAATTAACAACATGGTTTTTGTCTTTATAAATGTGTATGCGCCTAACACAGGGAGAGAAAGAGGGGTTCTATTTGGGAGTCTTAGACAGGAACTTCACAAGTAGCGCCTGAGGAGACGCTGGTGATCGGAGGTGACTGGAACTGTACAATGGATTTTACAAAAGACAGAAATGGGGAAGAGCCTCATTCAGTGTCAGTGGGAGTGTTAAGGGACATCTTTAATCAGTTTGACCTAGTGGATGTTTGGAGAACTAAACATCCAAACACAAGACAGTATACGTGGGTGAAGGTTTTTGGGGCTAGGGTGAGTGCAGCTCGACTTGATCGTTTTTACATGTCCAGGAATCAGAGCAATAGGCTGCTGGGTGCTACCATTCTCCCAGTGGGGTTTTCTGGATCACCACATAACCATGGCTCGGCTGTCTATTTCACCAGGCCCCGGCAGGCATCTTATTGGAAGTTCAATGTAAAGCTCTTACAAGATGCCACCTTTGCTCAGGTTTCCAGACTTTTGGGAAAGATGGGGGCAGCGAAGAGAGGAGTATGAGTCTCTGAGTCAATGGTGGGATGTGGGGAAAGTGCAAATTCGGCTTTTCTGTCAACAGTACACAGCTCTCTCATCCTCAGAGGCTAGGAGAGTATTGGGGGAACTAGAGCGGTGTATTAGTGAGATGGAGGTAGAGATGGTGGGGCAAGGCAATGTAGGCCTCCAGGCTAACTTAGCCGACCACGTAGGGACCTGGGCAGTTTTTTCCAGGTTAAAGCAAAGGGAGCACTTGTAAGAGCTAGGTTCTCCATGCTCAAGGAGATGGATGCTCCCAGCTCCTTCTTCTTTGGTTTGGAAAGACAGAGCAGTGATGCCAAGGGTATGCATTGTCTACGGCTGTCTGATGGGAGGGTGACCTCTGTGGTGGGGGAGATGCGGGAGCGGACTGTGGAGTTTTATACTGAATTGTATAGGGCAGAAATGTGTGATCCTATGTGTGCTCAGGTCTTGTTCAAGGACTCCCTAAGCTCTCTCGGGCACAGAGGGATGAAATGGACATTCCTCTGTTGTCACATGAACTGGCAGAGGCAGTAACCCAGATGTCCCCCGGTCGTGCACCCGGGGTCGATGGACTTCCAGTGGAATTTTACAAAAATTCTGGGGAACAATTGGACAGGATTTCTTTTTGCGTGTTGCGTGAATGCGTCGGGGTAGGAGAGTTGCCGATGAGCTGCCGTCGGGCGGCTCTGACTCTCCTGCCCAAAAAAGGGGACTTGTGTGAACTTAAGAACTGGAGGCCTGTGGCATTACTCTGTGCGGACTACAAGATTTTTGCCAAGGTCCTCTCTAACAGACTGAAGTCCCATCTGGACTCTATAATACACAAGGACCAGACATATTGTGTACCGGGACGCTCAATCACGGACAACTTGTTCTTGATTAGGGACATGTTGGACTTGTCGAGAGGTTCTAATGTGAACTTTGGACTGGTCTCTTTAGATCAAGAGAAGGCTTTTGATAGAGTGGATCATGAGTATCTGTTTAATGTGATGTCTGTGTTTGGGTTTGGGAAGAGTTTTGTGACCTGTGTGAAGCTGTTGTATGCTGGGGCGTCATGTATGGTTAAGGTGGGAGGGGGCTCAGTAGGCCAGTCTGGGTGAGACGGGGTATTAGACAAGGATGCCCTCTATCTGGGCAGCTGTACACACTAGCCATTGAGCCTTTTTTTAGGACTGCTACGCAGGAGACTGCGGGAGTGTGCTGGACAGGCATGGATGTGGTGACAGGAATAGCAGTCTCAGCATATGCAGATGATGTTTCTGTGATGGTCAGGGATGAGCAAGATATGCAGGAACTAGAGACCAGTCTGAAGGTGTACGAGGGAGCTTCATCAGCTAAGGTAACTGGGAAAGAGCAAAGCTCTGTTATGTGGGGCATGGGGGATAGGGCTCCTCCTCTGCTTCCAGGGGTTTGCAGTGGGGTTGTGAAGGGCTTAAAGTGTTGGGGGTGTACCTGGGCTCGGAGAGGTGGGTCAGCAAGAACTGGGAGGGGCTGTCACAGGCAGTGGTGTCAAGACTGGCCAGGTGGAGGTGGCTCCTGTCCCAAGTGTCATATAGAGGAGGGTGCTGATAATCAACAACCTGGTGGCATCTTCCTTGTGGCATAAACTGGCTGTCCTCAACCCCCGCCGGTCTGCTTGCAGACCTGCAACGCAAGCTGGTGGACTTCTTTGGTCGGGACATCACTGGCTGAAGGCAGCAGTTTTGTACATGACCGTACACGAAGGAGGACAGGGCCTGGTGGAACTGGAGAGCAGGATGGCTGCTTTCCGACTAAAGGCGGTGCAGAGACTGCTGTACCACACTGATGTTGGCTGGAGGGAACCAGCATGCGCTGCTGAGGAGAGCTGGCGGATTAGGTTGGACCGGCAGCTGTTCCTCATGAAGCTGGAGAGGCTGAGTACAGCAGGTCTCTCAGAGTTTTACTCTGCGGTGCTGAGGGCCTGGCAGCTGCTAAGACCCACACGAGAAGGGGTGTGGAGCCTGGGCAGTGGGTGTGGGAGGAGCCTATCTTCCACAACCCAGCCATCCCTTTGAGATCGGTTCAGTCGGCCAACCTGCAGAGGCAACTGATGGCAGGGGGTTTACAAAGGCTGGGTGACCTGAGACTGCTGGGAGAGGAGGGGTGGAAAACCCCGGAGGTCTTGGCGCAACAAACAGGAATAACGTCTCTTAGGCTGCTGGAGAGATTCCTGGAGGAGGTCCAGGAGGCACTGTCTGAGCCGGTAAGGGGGTGTTTGAGAGGCCAAAGGGAGAGGGGCCACAATGTTCCCGCCACTGCAGGTGACGGCAGAGACTGGAGACTGGCAAGGGGTCTGGAGGACTTGTTAGATTTTAACACTCCGAGCCTGGGGAGTTTGAGGGGGTGGGAGGTAAAGCCCTACAACCTCTGTGTTAAGGTTAGGAGCATTAGAAGCCTAACAGGAGTGAAGGCACATCAGTGGCAGGGGGTATGTGGGGCGGAGAGTATGGTGGGTTTTAGATGGAGGGCGCCTACAAACCCCCAGTACCAAAGAGGTCAGGGGACCTCCAGTGGAGGGTTCTTCATGGAGCCCTGGCCACTAACAGCTGGTTGGCACGGGTTGATCCGGGAATTGGGCAGGGTGTCCTTTCTGTCAAATGAAAGAAACTGTAATTCATGTGTTTTCTGTGTGCACCAGGTTAATGCCATTAATGTCTCTGTTGGAATGTCTGTGTGACAGGTTGGGGGTGGTTTTTGCTGTTGGGATGTTTATAATGGGATACAGGTATTCGAGTAAGGAGAAAGAAAAATGTGTTTTGTTGAATTTTCTGTTTGCTCAGGCAAAGTTAGCTATTTGGCTAACAAGGAGGAACAGGGTCAAAGGTGGGGGATAACAGACCCTTTACTACTGTTTAATGGGATGGTCTCTGCGCGCCTTAGGGGTTGAGTTTGAGTTCTATAAAATGATCAAATGTGTGGAGATGTTTGAGGAGATATGGTGTGTTGGGGGGGCTGTCTGTATTGCTGGGGAAGATGTTTTGGATATACGGTTGTAGGAGAGGTTTTTTGTGTATGGTGATTTGTACAGGATATATTTTTATTTTTTTATTTTAGGAGTGGGGGGGTGAGTTTTAAATGAATTGAGAATGTTTCAATAAAGAAAGACCAAAAGTCAAAAGTCTCTCTCTCTCTCTCTCTCTCTCTCTCTCTCTCTCTCTCTCTCTCTCTCTCTCTCTCTCTCTCTCCCAATTCAATTCAAAGGGCTTTATTGGCATGGGAAACATATGTTTCCATTGTCAAAGCAAGTGGAATAGACAATAAACAGAGGGGAAGGTCTGCCGCCCTACTTGAATCTGAAGTCAAATGTCTACTGTTAGCTGATGATCCCGTACTTCTGTCCCCAACCAAGGAGGACCTAAAATAATGGTGTTCACAAATAGAAATTCTATCTTGGCACCGTTGCCCACCAACCAAGGAGGAGCAGCACCAACCAAGGAGGGCCTACAGCAGAACCAACCAAGGATGTCCTACAGCAGCACCCACCAAGGAAGGCCTACAGCAGCACCAACCAAGGAAGGCCTACAGCAGCACCAACCAAGGAAGGCTTACAGCTGCACCAACCAAGGAAGGCCTTCAGCAGCACCAACCAAGGAGGAGTAGCACCAACCAAGGAGGACCTACAGCAGCACCAACCAAGGAGGACCTACAGCAGCACCAACCAAGGAGGACCTACAGCAGCACCAACCAAGGAGGACCTACAGCAGCACCAACCAAGGAGGAGCAGCACCAACCAAGGAGGACTTACAGCAGCACCAACCAAGGAGGAGCAGCACCAACCAAGGAAGGCCTACATCAGCACCAACCAAGGAGGAGCAGCACCAACCAAGGAGGACCTACAGCAGCACCAACCAAGGAGGAGCAGCACCAACCAAGGAGGACCTACAGCAGCACCAACCAAGGAGGACCTACAGCAGCACCAACCAAGGAGGAGCAACACCAACCAAGGAGGACCTACAGCAGCACCAACCAAGGAGGACCTACAGCAGCACCAACCAAGGAGGAGCAGCACCAACCAAGGAGGACCTACAGCAGCACCAACCAAGGAGGACCTACAGCAGCACCAACCAAGGAGGAGCAACACCAACCAAGGAGGACCTACAGCAGCACCAACCAAGGAAGGCCTACAGCAGCACCAACCAAGGAGGAGCAGCACCAACCAAGGAGGGCCTACAGCAGCACCAACCAAGGAGGAACTACAGCAGCACCAACCAAGGAGGAGCAGCACCAACCAAGGAGGGCCTACAGCAGCACCAACCAAGGAAGGCCTACAGCAGCACCAATCAAGGAGGGCCTACAGCAGCACCAAACAAGGAAGGCCTTCAGCAGCACCAACCAAGGAGGAGTAGCACCAACCAAGGAGGACCTACAGCAGCACCAACCAAGGAGGACCTACAGCAGCACCAACCAAGGAGGACCTACAGCAGCACCAACCAAGGAGGACCTACAGCAGCACCAACCAAGGAGGAGCAGCACCAACCAAGGAGGACTTACAGCAGCACCAACCAAGGAGGAGCAGCACCAACCAAGGAAGGCCTACATCAGCACCAACCAAGGAGGAGCAGCACCAACCAAGGAGGACCTACAGCAGCACCAACCAAGGAGGAGCAGCACCAACCAAGGAGGACCTACAGCAGCACCAACCAAGGAGGACCTACAGCAGCACCAACCAAGGAGGAGCAACACCAACCAAGGAGGACCTACAGCAGCACCAACCAAGGAGGACCTACAGCAGCACCAACCAAGGAGGAGCAGCACCAACCAAGGAGGGCCTACAGCAGCACCAACCAAGGAGGACCTACAGCAGCACCAACCAAGGAGGGCCTACAGCAGCACCAACCAAGGAGGGCCTACAGCAGCACCAACCAAGGAAGGCCTACAGCAGCACCAACCAAGGAGGAGCAGCACCAACCAAGGAGGGCCTACAGCAGCACCAACCAAGGAGGACCTACAGCAGCACCAACCAAGGAGGAGCAGCACCAACCAAGGAGGGCCTACAGCAGCACCAACCAAGGAAGGCCTACAGCAGCACCAATCAAGGAGGGCCTACAGCAGCACCAAACAAGGAGGGCCTACAGCAGCACCAACCAAGGAGGACCTACAGCAGCACCAACCAAGGAGGGCCTACAGCAGCACCAACCAAGGAAGGTCTACAGCAGCACCAACCAAGGAGGAGCAGCACCAACCAAGGAGGGCCTACAGCAGCACCAACCAAGGAGGGCCTACAGCAGCACCAACCAAGGAGGACTTACAGCAGCACCAACCAAGGAGGAGCAGCACCAACCAAGGAAAGCCTACATCAGCACCAACCAAGGAGGAGCAGCACCAACCAAGGAGGGCCTACAGCAGCACCAACCAAGGAAGGCCTACAGCAGCACCAATCAAGGAGGGCCTACAGCAGCACCAACCAAGGAGGGCCTACAGCAGCACCAACCAAGGAGGACCTACAGCAGCACCAACCAAGGAGGGCCTACAGCAGCACCAACTAAGGAGGGCCTACAGCAGCACCAACCAAGGAGGAGCAGCACCAACCAAGGAGGGCCTACAGCAGCACCAACCAAGGAGGGCCTACAGCAGCACCAACCAAGGATGGCCTACAGCAGCACCAACCAAGGAAGGCCTACAGCAGCACCAACCAAGGAAGGCCTACAGCAGCACCAACCAAGGAGGGCCTACAGCAGCACCACGATCTGCTGCACAGATTCTGTCAGACCTGAGCCCTGACAGTAAATCTCAGTAAGATTAAAATAATTGTGTTCACAAATACAAATTCTATCTTGACACCGTTGCCCACCAACCAAGGAGGAGCAGCACCAACCAAGGAGGGCCTACAGCAGCACCAACCAAGGAGGGCCTACAGCAGCACCAACCAAGGAAGGCCTACAGCAGCACCAACTATCTTGACACCGTTGCCCTAGAGCACACAGAAAAGAACTGGGGCTCAACAACCATGAATTCACAAAATTGGAACAACAACATATTCAGACTCTGAATGCAGAATTCTGCAAAAACATCATTTGTGTACAACGTAAAACACCAAATAATGCTTGCGGAGCAGAATTAGGACAATACCTGCTAATGATCAAAATTCAGGAAAAGAGATGTTTCCTACAGAGAGATGAACCTGGAGAAGAGCCCCCTAAGCAAGCTGTTCCTGGGGCTCTGTTCACAAACACAAACAGACCCCACAGAGCCCCAGGACAGCAACATAATTAGTCCCAACCAAATCATGAGAAAACAAAAACATAAGACTATATATGCAAAAGTATGTGTACACCCCTTCAAATTAGTGGATTCGGCTATTTCAGCCACACCTGTTACTGACTGGTATATAAATTCGAGCACACAGCCATGCAATCTCCGTAGACAAACATTGGTAGTAGAATGGCCTTACTGAAGAGCTCAGTGACTTTCAACGTGGCACCGTCATAGGATGCGTAAAATGTCTGCCCTGCTAGAGCTGCCCCGGTCAACTGTAAGTGCTGTTATTGTGAAGTGGAAACATCTAGGAGCAACAACGGCTCAGTCGCAAAGTGGTAGGCCATACACGGTCGCAGAACGGGATTACAGAGTGCTGAAGTGTGTAAAAATCATCTGTCCTCGGTTGCAACACTTCAAACTGCCTCTGTAAGCAACATCCCTGACCGCTGGCTACGTCCCTCCCGTCTTCAAGAGAGAGAGAGTTGCACCCCTTCTGAAAAAACCTACACTCGATCCCTCCGATGTCAACAACTACAGACCAGTATCCCTTCTTTCTTTTCTCTCCAAAACTCTTGAACGTGCCGTCCTTGGCCAGCTCTCCCGCTATCTCTCTCAGAATGACCTTCTTGATCCAAATCAGTCAGGTTTCAAGACTAGTCATTCAACTGAGACTGCTCTTCTCTGTATCACGGAGGCACTCCACACTGCTAAAGCTAACTCTCTCTCCTCTGCTCTCATCCTTCTAGACCTATCGGCTGCCTTCGATACTGTGAACCATCAGATCCTCCTCTCCACCCTCTCCGAGTTGGGCATCTCCGGCGCGGCCCATGCTTGGATTGCGTCCCTACCTGACAGGTCGCTCCTACCAGGTGGCGTGGCGAGAATCTGTCTCCTCACCACGCGCTCTCACCACTGGTGTCCCCAGGGCTCTGTTCTAGGCCCTCTCCTATTCTCGCTATACACCAAGTCACTTGGCTCTGTCATAACCTCACATGGTCTCTCCTATCATTACTATGCAGACGACACACAATTAATCTTCTCCTTTCCCCCTGATGACCAGGTGGCGAATCGCATCTCTGCATGTCTGGCAGACATATCAGTGTGGATGACGATCACCACCTCAAGCTGAACCTCGGCAAGATGGAGCTGCTCTTCCTCCCGGGAAGGACTGCCCGCTCCATGATCTCGCCATCACGGTTGACAACTCCATCGTGTCCTCCTCCCAGAGCGCTAAGAACCTTGGCGTGATCCTGGACAACACCCTGTCGTTCTCAACTAACATCAAGGCGGCCCGTTCCTGTAGGTTCATGCTCTACAACATCCGCAGAGTACGACCCTGCCTCACACAGGAAGCGGCGCAGGTCCTAATCCAGGCACTTGTCATCTCCCGTCTGGATTACTGCAACTCGCTGTTGGCTGGGCTCCCTGCCTGTGCCATTAAACCCCTACAACTCATCCAGAACGCCGCAGCCCGTCTGGTGTTCAACCTTCCCAAGTTCTCTCACGTCACCCCGCTCCTCCGCTCTCTCCACTGGCTTCCAGTTGAAGCTCGCATCCGCTACAAGACCATGGTGCTTGCCTACGGAGCTGTGAGGGGAACGGCACCTCAATACCTCCAGGCTCTGATCAGGCCCTACACCCAAACAAGGGCACTGTGTTCATCCACCTCTGGCCTGCTCACCTCCCTACCACTGAGGAAGTACAGTTCCCGCTCAGCCCAGTCAAAACTGTTCGCTGCTCTGGCCCCCCAATGGTGGAACAAACTCCCTCACGACACCAGGACAGCGGAGTCAATCACCACCTTCCGGAGACACCTGAAACCCCACCTCTTTAAGGAATACCTAGGATAGGATCAAGTAATCCTTCTCCCCCCCCCCTTAAAAGACTTAGATGCACTATTGTAAAGTGGCTGTTCCACTGGATGTCATAAGGTGAAAGCACCAATTTGTAAGTCGCTCTGGATAAGAGCGTCTGCTAAATGACTTAAATGTAAATGTAAATGTAACATCAGCACAATATGAAATTAGTTTCTATGGCCGAGCAGCTGCACACAAGCGTAAGATCACCATGTGCAATGCCAAGCATTGGCTGCAGTGGTGTGAAGCTTGCCGTCATTGGACTCTGGAGCAGTGGAAATGCTTTCTCTTGGGTGTTGAATCACCCATCACCATTTGGCCGTCCGACGGACTAATCTGGGTTTTGCGGATGCCAGGAGAACGCAACCTCCCCAATGCATAATTCCAACTGTAAAGTTTGGTGAAGGAGGAATAATTGTCTGGGGCTGTTTATCATGGGTCTTAGTTCCAGTGAACGTAAATCTTAACACTACAGCATACAATGTCATTCTAGACAATTCTGTGCTTCCAACTTTGTGGCAACAATTTGGGGAAGGCCCTTTCCTGTTTCAGCATGACAATGCCCCCATGCACAAAGTGAGGTCCATACAGAAATGGTTCGTCGATCAGTGTGGAAGAACTTGACTGGCCCGCACAGAGCTCTGACCTCAACCAGATCGAACACTTTTGGGATGAATTGGAACGCCTAATCGCCCAACATCAGTGCCCAACCTCACTAATACTCTTGTGGCTGAATGGAAGCAAGTCCCCTCAGCAATGTTCCAACATCTAGTGGAAAGCCTTCCCAGAACAGTGGAGGCAGTTATATCAGCAAAGGGGAACCAATGTCACACCCTGACCATAGTTTGCTTTGTATGTTTCTATGTTTTGGTTGGTCAGGGTGTGATCTGAGTGGGCATTCTATGTTGGATGTCTTGTTTGTCTATTTCTATGTCTGGCCTGATATAGTTCTCAATCAGAGGCAGGTGTTAGTCATTGTCTCTGATTGGGAACCATATTTAGGTAGCCTGGGTTTCACTGTGTGTTTGTGGGTGATTGTTCCTGTCTCTGTGTTTTGCACCAGATAGGACTGTTTTAGGTTTTTGCACGTTTGTTGTTTTGTTAGTTTATTCGTGTACAGTTTCTTTATTAAAGTACAATGAATAACAACCACGCTGCATTTTGGTCCGCCTCTACTTCACCTAAAGAAAACCGTTACAACCAACTTCATATTAATGCTCATGATTTTGGAATGAAATGAGATGTTCGACAAGCAGGTGTCCACACACTTTTGGTCACGTAGTGTAACTACTTAACACAATAAAAAGAATGAATTAACCAAAAAACAGAGCAAACTGGAATGCTATTTGGACTTAAACAGAGAGTACACAGTGGCTGAATACCTGACCACTGTGACTGACTCAAAATGAAGGAAATCTTTGCCTCTGTAGAGACTCAGTGAGCATAGCCTTGCTGTTGAGAAGGCTGCCGTGAGAAGACAGGCTACTGCCCACAAAATGAGGTGGAAACTGAGCTGCACTTCCTAACCTCCTGCCAAATGTATGACCATATTAGAAACACATACTTCCCTCAGCTTAAACAGACCCACATGGAATTTGAAAACAAATCTAAGTTTGATAAACTCCCATATCTACTGGGTGAAATCCCAGTGTGCATCACAGCAGCAAGATTTTGACCTGTTGCCACAAGAAAAGCGCAACCAGTGAAGAACAAACACCATTGTAAATACAACCTATATTTATATTTATTTATTTTCTCTTTTGTACTTCAACTATTTGCACATCGTTACAGCACAATGTATATAGACATAATATGACATTTGAAATGTCTTTATTACTTTGTAACTTTTGTGAGTGTAATGCTTCATGTTCATATCTGATTGTTTTTGTTTATTATCTATTTCACTTGCTTTGGCAATGTTAACATATGTTTTCCATGCCAATAAAGCCATTTGAATTGGAAAATAAGAGTGAAACAGAAAGGAGCAAAAGAGTGATAAGGGTGAAAAATAAGGGGGAGTGTAAACCAGGGAGAAAGGGGCGGGCTCTAACAGACAGAGAAAGGGGCGGGCTTTAACAGAAAGAGAAAGGAGCGGGCTCTAACAGACAGAAAAAGGGGCGGGCTCTAACAGACAGAGAAAGGGGCGGGCTCTAACAGAAAGAGAAAGGGGCGGGCTCTAACAGAAAGAGAAAGGGAGAGCGGAGAACAAAATAGTAGTTTTTCCAACCACGAGGCGACACAGAGAGTTGTCTCGCCAAAGGAGAGGGAAAATGTCATTGTGTTTTTCTCCTGTTCATGTTCTCACCACTTATCATACGGAATAAAAACCTTGTTAAACTGGGATTTTCTTTAATCTGAATTCAGTAAAACAGATTTAATCTCAGACTGATTCTTCTTGTGGGACTAATTTTATTAGGATCCTACTAGTTGTCTGGTGTGGATATAATACCAGTCTGTCTCTGAGATGGGGTCCAGAACTCTTCTACTTGTTCTGGGTGAGTCTAACCTTCTATATCTTTGGAACTTAACTATCTTGTGTTTGGGTGTGTGTGTGTGTGTGTGTGTGTGTGTGTGTGTGTGTGAGAGAGAGAGCAACAAATAGAGAGAGGTGGTATTTCATAATTCATCGTCAGTTATTGTTGAATGGCTACTGAATATTCCAACCATGGATGTGGAGCGAATGTTACAACCCTCTCAGACATGTAAAAACAACATGTTACAACCCTCTCAGACATGTATAAACAACATGTTATACAACCCTCTCAGACATGTAAAAACAACATGTTACAACCCTCTCAGACATGTATAAACAACATGTTATACAACCCTCTCAGACATGTATAAACAACATTATAGACAGTTGTAGTGTGTATAGACACTGTTTTACTGTGTATATAGACAGTTTTAGTGTGTCAAGATAGTTGTAGTGTGTATAGACACTGTTTTACTGTGTATATAGACAGTTTTAGTGTGTAAAGATAGTTGTAGTGTGTATAGACACTGTTTTACTGTGTATATAGACAGTTTTAGTGTGTAAAGATAGTTGTAGTGTGTATAGACACTGTTTTACTGTGTATATAGACAGTTTTAGTGTGTAAAGATAGTTGTAGTGTGTATAGACACTGTTTTACTGTGTATATAGACAGTTTTAGTGTGTAAAGATAGTTGTAGTGTGTATAGACACTGTTTTACTGTGTATATAGACAGTTTTAGTGTGTAAAGATAGTTGTAGTGTGTATAGACACTGTTTTACTGTGTATATAGACAGTTTTAGTGTGTAAAGATAGTTGTAGTGTGTATACACACTGTTTTACTGTGTATATAGACAGTTTTAGTGTAAAGATAGTTGTAGTGTGTATAGACACTGTTTTACTGTGTATATAGACAGTTTTAGTGTGTAAAGACAGTTGTAGTGTGTATAGACACTGTTTTACTGTGTATATAGACAGTTTTAGTGTGTAAAGATAGTTGTAGTGTGTATACACACTGTTTTACTGTGTATATAGACAGTTTTAGTGTGTAAAGATAGTTGTAGTGTGTATAGACACTGTTTTACTGTGTATATAGACAGTTTTAGTGTGTATAGACAGTTTTAGTGTGTATAGACAGTTTTAGTGTGTATACACACTGTTTTACTGTGTATATAGACAGTTTTAGTGTGTAAAGATAGTTGTAGTGTGTATAGACAGTTTTAGTGTGTAAAGATAGTTGTAGTGTGTATACACACTGTTTTACTGTGTATATAGACAGTTTTAGTGTGTAAAGATAGTTGTAGTGTGTATACACACTGTTTTACTGTGTATATAGACAGTTTTAGTGTGTAAAGATAGTTGTAGTGTGTATACACACTGTTTTACTGTGTATATAGACAGTTTTAGTGTGTAAAGATAGTTGTAGTGTGTATAGACACTGTTTTACTGTGTGTATAGACAGTTTTAGTGTGTATAGACAGTTTTAGTGTGTATAGACAGTTTTAGTGTGTATACACACTGTTTTACTGTGTATATAGACAGTTTTAGTGTGTAAAGATAGTTGTAGTGTGTATAGACAGTTTTAGTGTGTAAAGATAGTTGTAGTGTGTATACACACTGTTTTACTGTGTATATAGACAGTTTTAGTGTGTATAGACAGTTTTAGTGTGTGAAGATAGTTGTAGTGTGTATACACACTGTTTTACTGTGTATATAGACAGTTTTAGTGTGTAAAGATAGTTGTAGTGTGTATAGACACTGTTTTACTGTGTATATAGACAGTTTTAGTGTGTATAGACAGTTTTAGTGTGTATAGACAGTTTTAGTGTGTATACACACTGTTTTACTGTGTATATAGACAGTTTTAGTGTGTAAAGATAGTTGTAGTGTGTATAGACAGTTTTAGTGTGTATATAGACAGTTTTAGTGTGTAAAGATAGTTGTAGTGTGTATACACACTGTTTTACTGTGTATATAGACAGTTTTAGTGTGTAAAGATAGTTGTAGTGTGTATAGACACTGTTTTACTGTGTGTATAGACAGTTTTAGTGTGTATAGACAGTTTTAGTGTGTATAGACAGTTTTAGTGTGTATACACACTGTTTTACTGTGTATATAGACAGTTTTAGTGTGTAAAGATAGTTGTAGTGTGTATAGACAGTTTTAGTGTGTAAAGATAGTTGTAGTGTGTATACACACTGTTTTACTGTGTATATAGACAGTTTTAGTGTGTATAGACAGTTTTAGTGTGTGAAGATAGTTGTAGTGTGTATACACACTGTTTTACTGTGTATATAGACAGTTTTAGTGTGTATAGACAGTTTTAGTGTGTGAAGATAGTTGTAGTGTGTATACACACTGTTTTACTGTGTATATAGACAGTTTTAGTGTGTATAGACAGTTTTAGTGTGTATAGACAGATTGGCAGTTCTCAGGGGTCAGCATGTTTTATATTATACTATACTTATACTTTGTTATGTTGTTTTATGTGTTCAGGTTAAGATGATATCTTAATATATGTTAGCTACTATGTTGTGTGATGGATGTAGCACTTTGTTCAGGGTATGTTCTGTTATTTATTACTGTCAGAATATCACTGTTTCCAGGAAGCATCACAGTGGCACCATTGACACTCGTGGGCTATCTGGAGAATCCCTGAATGAGTCAGAGCTGGGTTCAAATACTACTCAATATCATTGCAAATAGTTAATCTGGACCAAAAGAACAGTGGATAAAGTACAAACCCTTCCCATATGGCACTTCAGACAGGCTAGAAATGGAAGGATCTGAAATATTTTAAATAATATTTGAACCCAGACCTGAAACTAGTACAGATTTAGCTACTTCCTCTGTCTACTTCTTAGTCTAGAGACTGAGAGAGAGAGGAGAGGGAGAGAATGAGCGGCAGAGAGTAAGATAGAGAGAAATCAGGAGACAAGAAGGAAACAGACGGGGAAAAGGAAAGACAGAGACAAACAGACAGACAGACAGACAGTCAGACAGACAGACAGACAGACAGACAAAAAAACTAGAGAATGAGAGACACATAGAGAGGAAGACAGAGAGAAGAGAGAGAGAGAGAAGAAGGAGGGAGAAAGAGAGAGATTAACTCTAACACTGTGTCTATAGTTGAAGGGAGGTCGTCTATATATCCAGCCAGACCTCCTGTGATACAAGTCAATATTCGACTTCCATCCATGTCTGAGGACGTCGGGAAAAACCATGGAAACCGGTTACTAGGGGCAACAGTGAGCACTGTTACCTTCAAGTAGGGGGGGGTTCTACTAAGCTAACATCATGGAATTGTTTTAAGATGGTCATACCAAGGTGATTTAGCTATTTGTTAGGACCCCTTTATTTAAAAACATATACAGAAATGATTTGATGAAATGAAATGTGGCCTTAATGCCATTAGCCAATAGAAACGCAGTGAATAATAGATTCGTACATGGAACAACAAATAACCCCCCAAAAAACCTAAAGGACGTTTGTTCTGAAGTGTTTGTCCTTTATCTGAGAGGTATAAGAAAGATCAGGACACTATTCAACCCTTTATTTTAGGCCCTAAACTACATCCATACAGCCCCTTTCCCTCAGAACGGCCTCAATTTATCGGGGCAAAGACTCTTCAACGTTTCGAAAGTGTTCCACAGGGATGCTGGCCCATGTTGACTCCAATGCTTCCCACAGCTGTGTCTGGTTGTCTGGATGTCCTTTGGGTGCTGGCCCATGTTGACTCCAATGCTTCCCACAGTTGTGTCAAGTTGTCTGGATGTCCTCTGGGTGGTGGATCATTCTTGATACACATGGAAAACTGTTGAGTGTGAAAAGCCCAGCAGCGTTGCAGTTTTTGACAGAAATCAGAGTGCCTGGCACCTACCACCATACCACACTCAAAGACACCTAAATCTATTGTCTTTCCCATTCACCCTCTGAGTGGCAAACATTCACAGTCCATGTCTCAATTGTCTCAAGGCTTAAAAATGCTTGGAAAGAGCACATTTATTTTTGGACTTGTATTGGGACTACCTTCAGACGAGTCCCGTGGCGCTTGTGGTGGTCGTAGAGCTAAATGGAGAAGAGGCTAGTAGTTTGTAGGTCAAACCGTTCAGATATTACAGATGTTTAAAGAGTGATTTTCGGGATGTGCCAGAGTCTGACAGACACCACTGTAGCTCTGCCACCTTCCAACACAGATGCGAAAGGGCTTAAATTAATTCAATTACATCGTTCTAAACAGACATATTTGATGGGAATTTTGTTTAAATCAGACATCGACTCAAGGAGGTAAATGCCTAAACTTGACTTTAATCACTTTGACATTTTACATTTGGAACAAATTCGAAATTTGAAGTTTGAGAAACA
This sequence comes from Oncorhynchus nerka, assembly GCF_034236695.1. Lineage (NCBI taxonomy): Eukaryota > Metazoa > Chordata > Actinopteri > Salmoniformes > Salmonidae > Oncorhynchus > Oncorhynchus nerka. The sequence continues at coordinate 13,234,034 of NC_088410.1, forward strand.
TGGATAAACGTCATAATTCTGACGTGAGACTGTGAGACCTTGTTGATATATCACTTCATAAAGACTCTTTGTGTGTGTGTTCGTGTGTGTGCGTATCGTGTGTGTTTGTGTGTGTGTGCGTGTGTGTGCGTGCGTGTGCGTGCGTGTGTATGTGTATGTGTGTGTCATAAAAACCCTCTGTGTGTGAGGCCTGCTGTCTAACCACAATCTGGGCTTCTCTCATGTCTTCTCTCCTACTTCAGTTGAGTCTAGTTGTATACCTTAAATACTTCCCTCCAACATATTTGGAACAACACTGAGAGAAGAAGAATATTAAATCCCACATAGGCTTGTTGATAGGCTTCCCCTTGTGGGAAATAAATGACAGTGTGATTTCAGAAAGAATGCAGCACCTCAGCTCCTCTTATCATTGACATACATCAGCCTCGCTAATAATCATTATATTAATCATTATCATCATCATCATCATCGTCCTACTACTATTACTACTACTACTACTGCTACTACTACTATTACTGCTGATACTACTACTACTACTACTGCTACTGCTGATACTACTACTACTACTACTACTACTACTACTACTACTACTACTACTACTACTACTACTGCCACTACTACTGCTGATACTCCTACTACAACTACTGCTACTCCTCTACTACTACCAATACTACTACTACTACTACTATTACTACTACTGCCACTACTACTGCTGATACTACATTACATTACATTTAAGTCATTTAGCAGATACTACTACTACTACTACTACTACTACTACTACTGCCACTACTACTGCTGATACTACTACTACTACTACTACTACTACTACTACTACTACTACTACTACTACTACTACTACCACCAATACTACTACTACTACTATTATTACTATTGCTACTACTGCAATTGTTACTACTACTCCTGCTAGCACTACTACTACTACTACTACTACTATTATTCTATACTACTAACATTCACTCCCAGTCATTCTGAATGCGGATTCTGGTCAAGATTCTTAAATAGTGGCGCAAGGAGTTCTGGGATATTAGAATCCTTTAGTTTGACCGGTATTTTCTGAATCCAGGCATGGGCCTGAGTTTAGACAGTGTAATAATTACATGAAGAAGCATTCAAATGAAATAAAAAATGAATTGGACCACAGCACCATTGCTGGATTCTACAAGATTATCATTGAAAACGTACCAGCGATCAGGACATCAAGTAATAAAGTGGCTGTAGATCATTTGAAAAGCGTTTAAATAAGCGCTATGTGTTTGGTGAGAACCGGTAGTTAGTTGCAATTCACTATGATTGTGTTACATTTTTTACTTTGATGGCAAACTTTCTGTACTGCTAACATTCACTTCCAGTCCTTTTTTGCTCCGGTGCTGGTCCAATGGATGTGTTTATTTTTAACAGCTCCGCATGGGATTATTACGTTGTCATAACCTGCATTTATTCTACCCACAGTAGGCATGGGTACACTCATATAATGTTGCCAGTCCACCCATTAGCATGGGTACACTCATAATGCTGCCAGTCCACCCATTAGCATGGGTACACTCATAATGCTGCCAGTCCACCCATTAGCATGGGTACACTCATAATGTTGCCAGTCCACCCATTAGCATGGGTACACTCATAATGCTGCCAGTCCACCCATTAGCATGGGTACACTCATAATGTTGCCAGTCCACCCATTAGCATGGGTACACTCATAATGCTGCTGTCCACCCATTAGCATGGGTACACTCATAATGTTGCCAGTCCACCCATTAGCATGGGTACACTCATAATGTTGCCAGTCCACCCATTGGCATGGGTACACTCATAATGCTGCCAGTCCACCATTAGCATGGGTACACTCATACGTTGCCAGTCCACCCATTAGCATGGGTACACTCATAATGTTGCCAGTCCACCCATTAGCATGGGTACACTCATAATGTTGCCAGTCCACCCATTAGCATGGGTACACTCATAATGCTGCCAGTCCACCCATTAGCATGGGTACACTCATAATGCTGCCAGTCCCCACCATCATGGGTACACCATAATGCTGCCAGTCTCCACCATTAGCATGGGTACACTCATAATGCTGCCAGTCCCCACCATTAGCATGGGTACACTCATAATGCTGCCAGTCCACCCATTAGCATGGGTACACTCATAATGCTGCCAGTCCCCACCATTAGCATGGGTACACTCAAAATCCTGCCAGTCCACCCATTAGCATGGGTACACTCATAATGCTGCCAGTCCACCCATTAGCATGGGTACACTCATAATGCTGCCAGTCCACCCATTAGCATGGGTACACTCATAATGCTGCCAGTCCCCACCATTAGCATGGGTACACTCATAATGCTGCCAGTCCCCACCATTAGCATGGGTACACTCATAATGCTGCCAGTCCACCCATTAGCATGGGTACACTCATAATGCTGCCAGTCCCCACCATTAGCATGGGTACACTCATAATGCTGCCAGTCCACCCATTAGCATGGGTACACTCATAATGCTGCCAGTCCACCCATTAGCATGGGTACACTCATAATGCTGCCAGTCCACCCATTAGCATGGGTACACTCATAATGCTGACAGTCCACCCATTAGCATGGGTACACTCATAATGCTGCCAGTCCCCACCATTAGCATAGGTACACTCATAATGCTGACAGTCCACCCATTAGCATGGGTACACTCATAATGCTGCCAGTCCCCACCATTATGTCATCATTGACTTGGAATGGGGACTTCCATTCTATTCATTCTGGTTCCAAGGTCAATACTCCACAAAGGCAGCCTGAAAAGTAGATGCATTTGTAGCTAGATTTTAAGTTTCTGGATGGTTCTGAAAACCATCCACTTTTATTGACAAAACTGACCTGATACAAAAGTATTGATGTTTCTATCAGAGTAAACTGGTCTGATCTGATACAAAAGTATTGATGTTTCTATCAGAGTAAACTGGTCTGATCTGATACAAAAGTATGACAGTACAGTGTGGAGGCTGAAACTGACAGTACAGTGTGAAGGCTGAAACTGACAGTACAGTGTGGAGGCAGAAACTGACAGTACAATGTGGAGGCAGAAACTGACAGTACAATGTGGAGGCAGAAACTGACAGTACAGTGTGAAGGCTGAAACTGACAGTACAGTGTGGAGGCTGAAACTGACAGTACAGTGTGGAGGCAGAAACTGACAGTACAGTGTGGAGGCTGAAACTGACAGTACAGTGTGGAGGCTGAAACTGACAGTACAGTGTGAAGGCTGAAACTGACAGTACAGTGTGGAGGCTGAAACTGCTCCTCCAATAGAAATCCCTGATCACATTTACAGGATTAGAAATCGTGACTAGCGGTCGGGAAATAAAAATAATGATGAATCATTTTGAATCATTTTTAACTTCTCTCATTGACTTCTCAAACCCCAAACTGCCCTGATCTGCTTGGTCTATTATGCAAGCGTTCTGCTGGACAGAGAGCGCCGACCTCTGCTGTACGCTTCTTGTTTTATCTAGTTTTATCTAGAAAGATGGCTCAGGGCGTAGAACCACACAGGAATCTATCTTGAAATCACAGCACACCACTATTGATTGGGCTCGCTAGTGGCACAGCGGTCTAAGGCACTGCATCTCAGTGCTAGAGGCGTCACTACAGACACCCTGGTCAGGATCCAGGCTGTATCACAGCGGTCTAAGGCACTGCATCTCAGTGCTAGAGGCGTCACTACAGACACCCTGGTTAGGATCCAGGCTGTATCACAGCGGTCTAAGGCACTGCATCTCAGTGCTAGAGGCGTCACTACAGACCCTGGATCAGCGGTCTAAGGCACTGCATCTCAGTGCTAGAGGCGTCACTACAGACACCCTGGTTTGACCAGGCTGTTTCACAACTGGCCGTGATTGGGAGTCCCAGAGGGTGGAGCACAATTTGCCCCAAAGGCTTTGGTAGTTGTTTGGTTAAGTAATACCCTCCCACCCTCTCGCTCTCTCTCTCTCTGTGTCTGAATCTCCCTCCCTTCCTCTCTCTGTGTCTGAATCTCCCTCCCTTCCTCTCTCTGTGTCTGAATCTCCCTCCCTTCCTCTCTCTGTGTCTGAATCTCCCTCCCTCTGTCTGTCTGTCTGAATCTCCCTACCTCTGTCTGTCTGTCTGTCTGTCTGTCTGTCTGTCTGTGTCTGAATCTCCCTCTGTCTGTCTGTCTGTCTGTCTGTCTGTCTGTGTCTGAATCTCCCTCCGTCTGTCTGTCTGTCTGTCTGTCTCTCTGTGTCTGAATCTCCCTCCCTCCCTCCGTCTGTCTGTCTGTCTGTGTCTGAATCTCCCTCTGTCTGTCTGTCTGTCTGTCTGTCTGTCTGTCAGTGTCGCTCTCTCTCTCACTCTCTCTCTGCCTCTCTCTCACTTTCTCTCTCCTCACAGGTCTTCATTTCACTCTACTGGGGAACATAGAGGCCAGAGATTGCGGCCTGGGCTTCATTGCCAATGAGAGTCAACAATGTGATGATATAGATGAGTGTAAAGAGTGGGACAGTACCCCACGCTGTGGAAGTAATGCTACGTGTTCCAACACATATGGAAGCTTCTACTGTCACTGTCTACCTGGGTTCAGATCCACAACGACTTTCAAGTTTACTCCTTTCACTGGGGAGTGTAAGGGTGAGTATTCAAATGTCTGAGTGTGTGCGTGTGCGTGTGCGTGTGCGTGTGCGTGTGTGTGTGTGTGTGTGTGTGTGTGTGTGTGTGAATGCTACATGTCAAGGGAATTAAACATTGCTTTGGCTCCTATCTCCTTATTTCCTCTGTTCAGGAAGTTGTCCAATAGAAAAGTGTTTTTGTTGCAAAACAAATTTTTTGAACACATATTTCCTTCTCTCTTCAGACCTCAATGAGTGCCTGGAGAAACCACCGGTTTGTGGCAGCAACACCATTTGCCTCAACACCATCGGGAGCTACAACTGCCAATGTCAACCTGGGTTCAGTGTTACTTACAATGGACACTGTGCAGGTGAGTCCAGAAAGAGAGCATCAATGTGTGTGTGTGTGTGTCCACTGCAGATGAGGATGAGTGTGTGTGGGTTCCCCCGGTGTGTGGCACTCTGGGCATGTGCACAAACACACCTGGCCGATACACCTGCACCTGTCCGTCAGGGCTCAGTAACCTCGGCAACAACACTGCCCCCTGCACAGGTGAGGTGGCCGAGGCCATGCTAGCTCTGACCTCTTACCTATGAAATCTAACGTCTGACCTTCGACCCCGTGACCCTCACTCTTTGAAGACACCTGTCAGATCTCACAACGCCTGGAAAACATGTTTAAAACATCAGTTAACCCCGTCACAGGATATAGCAGCAATCTGATGTCTGGATAGATGGTTAACCCCGTCACAGGATGTAGCAGCAATCTGATGTCTGGATAGATGGTTAACCCCGTCACAGGATGTAGCAGCAATCTGATGTCTGGATAGATGTTTAACCCCGTCACAGGATGTAGCAGCAATCTGATGTCTGGATAGATGGTTAACCCCGTCACAGGATATAGCAGCAATCTGATGTCTGGATAGATGGTTAACCCCGTCACAGGATATAGCAGCAATCTGATGTCTGGATAGATGGTTAACCCAGTCACAGGATATAGCAGCAATCTGATGTCTGGATAGATGGTTAACCCCGTCACAGGATATAGCAGCAATCTGATGTCTGGATAGATGGTTAACCCCGTCACAGGATATAGCAGCAATCTGATGTCTGGATAGATGGTTAACCCCGTCACAGGATGTAGCAGCAATCTGATGTCTGGATAGATGGTTAACCCCGTCACAGGATATAGCAGCAATCTGATGTCTGGATAGATGGTTAACCCCGTCACAGGATATAGCAGCAATCTGATGTCTGGATAGATGGTTAACCCCGTCACAGGATATAGCAGCAATCTGATGTCTGGATAGATGTTTAACCCCGTCACAGGATGTAG
>NC_088410.1:13240505-13300505 GCF_034236695.1 Oncorhynchus nerka
AGCTATCCTCAGTTAATGTTAAGCATCTTCAGCTATCCTCAGTTAATGTTAAGCATCTTCAGCTATCCTCAGTTAATGTTAAGCACCTTCAGCTATCCTCAGTTAATGTTAAGCATCTTCAGCTATCCTCAGTTAATGTTAAGCATCTTCAGTTCCTCAGTTAATGTTAAGCATCTTCAGCTATCCTCTATCTTCAGCTATCAACAGTTAATGTTAAGCATCTTCAGCTATCCTCAGTTAATGTTAAGCATCTTCAGCTATCCAGTTAATGTTCAGTTAATGTAATGTTAGCATCTTCAGCTATCAACAGTTAATGTTAAGCATCTTCAGCTATCCTCAGTTAATGTTAAGCATCTTCAGCTATCAACAGTTAATGGTAAGCATCTTCAGCTATCCTCAGTTAATGTTAAGCATCTTCAGCTATCCTCAGTTAATGTTAAGCATCTTCAGCTATCCTCAGTTAATGTTAAGCACCTTCAGCTATCCTCAGTTAATGTTAAGCTATCATCTTCAGCTATCCTCAGTTAATGTTAAGCATCTTCAGCTATCCTCAGTTAATGTTAAGCATCTTCAGCTATCCTCAGTTAAGCAGTTAATGTTAAGCATCTTCAGCTATCCTCAGTTAATGTTAAGCATCTTCAGCTATCCTCAGTTAATGTTAAGCATCTTCAGCTATCCTCAGTTAATGTTAAGCATCTTCAGCTATCAACAGTTAATGTTAAGCATCTTCAGCTATCCTCAGTTAATGTTAAGCATCTTCAGCTATCCTCAGTTAATGTTAAGCATCTTCAGCTATCCTCAGTTAATGTTAAGCATCTTCAGCTATCCTCAGTTAATGTTAAGCATCTTCAGCTAAGCATCTTCAGCTATCCTCAGTTAATGTTAAGCATCTTCAGCTATCCTCAGTTAATGTTAAGCATCTTCAGCTATCCTCAGTTAATGTTAAGCATCTTCAGCTATCAACAGTTAATGTTAAGCATCTTCAGCTATCCTCAGTTAATGTTAAGCATCTTCAGCTATCCTCAGTTAATGTTAAGCATCTTCAGCTATCCTCAGTTAATGTTAAGCATCTTCAGCTATCCTCAGCATCTTAATGTTAAAGCATCTTCAGCTATCCTCAGTTCAGCCATCCTCAGTTAATGCTAAGCATCTTCAGCTATCCTCAGTTAATGTTAAGCATCTTCAGCTTAAGCATCCTCAGTTAATGTTAAGCATCTTCAGCTATCCTCAGTTAATGTTAAGCATCTTCAGCTATCCTCAGTTAATGTTAAGCATCTTCAGCTATCCTCAGTTAATGTTAAGCATCTTCAGCTATCCTCAGTTAATGTTAAGCATCTTCAGCATCTTCAGCTATCCTCAGTTAATAGCATCTTCAGCTATCAACAGTTAATGTTAAGCATCTTCAGCTATCCTCAGTTAATGTTAAGCATCTTCAGCTATCCTCAGTTAATGTTAAGCATCTTCTATCCTCAGTTAATGTTAAGCATCTTCAGCTATCCTCAGTTAATGTTAAGCATCTTCAGCTATCCTCAGTTAATGTTAAGCATCTTCAGCTATCCTCAGTTAATGTTAAGCATCTTCAGCTATCCTCAGTTAATGTTAATTATCTTAATGTTAATTAAGCATCTTCAGCTATCCTCAGTTAATGTTAAGCATCTTCAGCTATCCTCAGTTAATGTTAAGCATCTTCAGCTATCCTCAGTTAATGTTAAGCACCTTCAGCATCTTCAGCTATCAGCTATCCTCAGTTAAGTTAGCATCTTCAGCTATCCTCAGTTAATGTTAAGCATCTTCTTCAGTTAATGTTAAGCATCTTCAGCTATCAGTTAATGTTAAGCATCTTCAGCCATCCTCAGTTAATGCTAAGCATCTTCAGCTATGCTCAGTTAATTAAGCATCTTCAGCTCTCTCTTGCTCACTCTCTCTCTCTCTTGCTCTCTCTCTCTCTCTCTTGCTCCTCTCTCTCTCTCTTGCTCTCTCTCTCTCTCTCTCTCTCTCTCTCTCTCTCTCTCTCTTCCTCACTCTCTCTCTCTAGAACACCTTTGAGCTGCGTCTGTTGACGTGGCTGGGTCTGTCGGTGTCTGTGGTGTGTCTGTTGCTGTGCATCCTGACATTCTGGCTGTGTCGGTCCATCCAGGAGACACGCACCACCATCCACCTCCACCTCTGTGTCTGCCTCTTCATCGCTGACCTCGTCTTCCTCACCGGAATCTCTCACACACAGAACAAGGTGGGTTTAGGGATTTGGGGAGTGTGTGTGTGTGTGTGTGAGTTTGTGTGTGTGAGTGATCAAGGTATATATAGCAATATCTCTTTTTAATATTTTCCTTGTCACTTTGAAATTTGGTGTTGCTCCCCCCTAGGATCTTGTACCCCCTTCTGTGCCCAGGATGACAAAAAAATAACGTAACATTTTTACATACAGTCAGATCTGAATTTAAGCTAAATTTGACTTTTATCCTATTCATTTATCCTCCTCTCCTCTCCTCTCCTCTCCTCTCCTCTCCTCTCCTCTCCTCTCCTCTCCTCTCCTCTCCTCTCCTCTCCTCTCCTCTCCTCTCCTCTCCTCTCCTCTCCTCTCCTCTCCCCTCCTCTCCTCTCCTCTCCTCTCCCTCTCCTCTCCTCTCCTCTCCTCTCCTCTCCCCTCCTCTCCTCTCCTCTCCTCTCCTCTCCCCTCCTCTCCCCCCTCTCCTCTCCTCTCCCTCCTCTCCTCTCCTCTCCTCTCCTCTCTTCTCCCCTCCTCCCTGTCCCTCATCTCCTCTCCTCTCCTCTCCTCTCCTCTCCTCTCCTCTCCTCTCCTCTCCTCTCCTCTCCTCTCCTCTCAGGGAGGATGTGGGTTTGTAGCAGGTCTCCTCCACCTGTTCTTCCTAGGATCCTTCAGTTGGATGTTGTTAGAGGGGGTTCAGCTCTACCTCATGGTGGTCCTGGTCTTCAACACTACCATAAGGTATTGGATATATTTACTCTATGGTTATAAATGATTATGCGTTAGTATATATTTAGAGTATATATTTGTATTTATTTGTATTATACATTTATGTTTAATTCATTTAGAATGTCTGTATTTATATTATTTCCTAATCTATTATATATTTTCATTTTATTTATTTCTTACAACTTTATTTTATTTCTTACAACGTTATATTATCTCTCTATTATCTACCTTGGTGTGTTAACTTTTCTTTTAACTGCTATTTTATGAAGCTCGTTGATTCTTCTTCTTACTGTAATCCTCTGTACCTGTATTTTATGAAGCTCTGGGATTCTTCTTCTTACTGTAAACCTCTGTACCTGTATTTAATGAATCTCTGGGATTCTTCTTCTTATTGTAAACCTCTGTACCTGTATTTTATGAATCTCTGGGATTCTACTTCTTATTGTAAACCTCTGTACCTGTATTTTATGAAGCTCTTTGATTTTCCATCTTACTGTAAACCTCTGTACCTGTATTTTATGAATCTCTTTGATTCTTCGTCTTACTGTAAACCTCTGTACCTGTATTTAATGAAGCTCTTTGATTCTTCGTCTTATTGTAAACCTCTGTACCTGTATTTTATGAAGCCCTGTGATTCTTCGTCTTACTGTAGACCTCTGTACCTGTATTTTATGAAGCTCTGTGATTATTCGTCTTACTGTAGACCTCTGTACCTGTATTTTATGAAGCTCTTTGATTCTTCGTCTTACTGTAGACCTCTGTACCTGTATGCTGTGGGATATGGACTGCCACTGACTATAGTCATCATCTCTGCTATCACCTACCCAGATGGATATGGTACCACACAACAGTGAGTCTGAGTCTGTGTGTGGGTGTGTGTGTGTGGGTGTGTGGGTGTGTGGGTGGGTGTGTGGGTGTGTGTGTGTGGGTGTGTGTTGTTGTGGGTGTGTGTGTGGGTGTGTGGGTGTGTGGGTGTGTGGGTGTGTGTTGTTGTGGGTGTGTGTGTGTTGTTGTGGGTGTGTGAGAGACTGTGTAGCAAATCTGTCCCATATAAATAACAATATATAACATTATTATAACGTTATCCTGTCTCTGTCAGCTGTTGGTTAATTCTCTGGAGAGAGGTGTTATTAAACATAAATATAACATGTAAATAATACCAGATAACCTAATTTTAATATTATCCAGCTGTTGGTTGTCTCTGGAGAGAGGTTTTATAAAACGTAAATATAACATAAATATAACATGTAAATAATACCAGATAACCTAATTCTAACGTTATCCTCTCTGTGTGTCAGCTGTTGGTTGTCTCTGGAGAGAGGATTCATCTGGAGATTCTTTGGCCCAGTGTGCACCATCATCATCCTCAACGCTTTCTTCTTCATCATCACTGTCTGGAGGCTTGCCCAGAAGTTCTCTAGTCTCAACCCTGACCTCTCCAACCTACGCAAGATCAAGTAAGGAGAGAGAGAGAGAGAGAGATGGGGGGAGAGAGAGAGAGAGATGGAGAGAGAGAGAGATGGGGAGAGAAAAAGAGAGAGAGAGATGGAGAGAGAGAGATGGGGAGAGAAAAAGAGAGAGAGAGAGAGAGAGTGTGAAACTGAGAGACAGAAAGAGGGATGGAGGGAGAGAGAGAGAGCGAGAGCGTAACCTATACACTAGGAGTCAGGAAGCAGGTGCAGAAGGAGAGTTTATTAATGAGAACAAGTAGATAAACTCAACAGGAGCAGCGTACTGAACGTGAACGGAACCAATACTGCCCGAAGACAGGCTACTCAGGGCTAAATAAAGGGGAAGTAATCAAGGTAATGATGGAGTCCAAGTACCGAGAAGGAGCAGGTGTGCATAATGTGGGTTGCCAGGTGTGCATAATTATGGTTGCCAGGACCGGAGGTTAGTAGACCGGCGACGTCGAGCGCTGGAGACAGTGAATGGAACTCAGGTGTAACAGGTGTAACAGGTGTGACAGGGGAAGAGACAGAGACAGTGAATGGAACACAGGTGTGACAGGGGAAGAGAGGGGAAGAGACAGAGACAGTGATGTAGAGAGACAAAAAGAGAAGCGGAGAGATAGGTGAATGTAGAAATGTAGTGAATGTATGGACAGTGACAAATCCTTGGTGTGAAAAAATGTATTTATGCAATTCAGTTTACATTAAATAAATCTGTACTAAAACATTTCCCTCTTCCCTCCTTCCACCTCTCCGTCCCTCCTCCCCCCTCCCTCTCACCCCCTCACCCCCCTCCTCCCTCCTCCTCCCCTCCCCCTCGCCCCCCTACCCCCCTTCCTCCCTCCTCCTCCCCTCCCCCTGGCCCCTCATCTCCCCCTCCCCCTCTCCTCCCTCCTCCTCCCCTCCCCTCACCCCCTCACCCTCATCTCCCCCTCCCCCTCTCCTCCCTCCACCTCCCCTCCCCCTCATCCCCCCTGCCTCTCATCTCCCCCTCCCTCCTCCTCCCCTCCCCCTCACCCCCTCGCCCCTCATCTCCCACTTCTCCTCCCCTCCCTCTCTCCCCTTATCCTACCTCCACCTCGCTCCCCTCCACTCCCCTCATCCTTCCTTGTCTTTCCTCCCTCCCTCCCTCCCCCTTCTTCCCATCTCCCCTCTCCCTCTTATCTCCTCCCATCCCCTCTACCATCCCTCCCTCCCTCCCCCTCCCATCCCCCTACCCTCCCTCCCTCCCTCTCCTCCTCCCACTCCCCCTCCTCCCCTCAGGCACACACAAACAGACACACACACACACACACACAAACAGACACACACACACACACACCATTTTCACTAAGTTAACCTCTGTCCTTTGACATTTGTCTGTCCTAGGGGTCAAGGAGCGCAGAGACCACGGGGGAGTCGCAGATCTGACGTCACCAAACCCCCATAATGCACCTCTTTACCCCTCCTCCCATGACAAAGGTTCCCACTAGATGTTCAAACTGTAAAGTCAAAATGGTCAATATCGTAAACATTTATGAAAACAAATATTTGCGCTTAGCAGTGTAGTTAAGATATATTGTAGAAATGGGAAGTGTTTCTGATTTAGTATCTTGGCCAGATAGTGACACACCAGAAACACTCAGCCCGAGGATAGTACTGTTCAGACCAGGTTAGTAGAAAATGTGTCCAACTATCCCGCCCGATAGTAAAAATTGTTGTCCGCTAGCCAGGTTGGCCAGAGCCCAAAATCCTTCAGTTCCATCCCTGATTAGACACTTCATATCAAACTTGATATTAACCACTGTCTTATCAAGCATTAGGTTATCCAATCAGAAGGTATGTGATCTTCATGTCATCCAATTGGAATCCATATGGTCTTTATGTCATCCAATCAGAAGTTACATGATCTTCATGTCATCCAATAGGAATCCATATGGTCTTTATGTCATCCAATCAGAAGTTACATGATCTTCATGTCATCCAAAAGATCGGTTCAATTTTACACAACTTTGTCAAATAGATGAAACCATACTTATAAACAGAAGCTTTCTTTCTTTACATGAATGTGATAGATTTATAGTAATATTTATTACCAAGAGCACAAGATAGCACAATATAGGGTGACTGTTCTACACTAATAAATCCAAAGGGATTTAGAAAAACATTAAGTGAAGATTTGTGTTAGTTGTGACCTAATGGACTGTTATACTGTCATACTGTAAATGTGTTATTGATCTATAACACTTTATTAATAACATTTAAGAATAATATGCATGTTTATACATTCAGGCTAGTAATGTTTACACATTCTTATAAATGTTTACAAATATAATTGTAAATAGTTTATAAATCGTTAAAAGGTTTATTCATGATAGTTATTATCAAGTGTTACCATGGACACCTCTATGTACCTCTACTACCGTTAAAAAGCTTGGGGTCACTTAGAAATGTCCTTGTTTATGAAAGAAAAGCACAGAATTTGTCCATTAAAATAACATCAAATTGATCAGAAATACAGTGTAGACATTGTTAATGTTGTACATTACTATTGTAGCTGGAAACTACTGATTCTGTTATAGAATATCTACATAGGCGTACAGAGGCCCAGAAACCATCACTCCTGTTTTCCAATGGCTCATTTCATTAGCTAATCCAAGTGTATCATTTTAAAATGCTAATTGATCATTAGTAAAACCTTTTTCAATTATGTTAGCACAGCTGAAAACTGTTGTGATGATAAAAGGAGCAATAAAACTGGCCTTCTTTAGACTAGTTGAGGATTCAGCATTTGTGGGTTCGATTACAGGCTAGAAACAAATAACTTTCTTCTGAAACTCATCAGTCTATTCTTGTTCTGATAAATGAAGGCTATTCCATGCGCAAAATTGCCAAGAAACTGAAGATCTCGTACAACGCTGTGTACTAGTCGCTTCACAGAACAACGCAAACTGGCTCTAACCAGAATAGAAAGAGGAGTGGGAGGCCCCGGTGAACAACTGAGCAAGCGGACAAGTACATTAGAGTGTCTAGTTTGAGAAAAAGGCGCCTCACAAGTTCTCAACTTGCAGCTTCATTAACCTGTGGAACCCCGTTCCGCTAGCGGAACCCCTTGCCAAAAGCCAATGAAATTGCAGGGCGCCAAATACAAATCAACAGAAATCTCATAAATCAAATTTCTCAAACATACAAGTGTTAGGCACCATTTTAAAGATACAATTCTCGTTAATCCAGCCACAGTGTCTAATTTCAAAAATGCTTTACAGCGAAAGCTCCCCAAACGATTATGTTAGGTCACCACCTAGTCACAGAAAAACCCAGCCATTTTTCCAGCCAAAGAGAGGAGTCACAAAAAGCACACATAGAGATACAATTAATCACTAACCTTTGATGATCTTCATCAGATGACACTCATAGGCCTTCGTGTTACACAATACATGTAAGTTTTGTTCGGTAAAGTTCATATTTATATCCAAAAATCTAATTTTACATTGCGTGTTATGTTCAGTAGTTCCAAAACATGCAGTGATTTTGCAGAGAGCCACATCAATTTACGTAAATGTTGATGCAAATACTTGTGTTATATATGGAAATATAGACTTCTCCTTAATGCAACCGCTGCGTCAGATTTCAAAAAAACTTGACAGAAAAAGCGTAATCTGAGTACGGCGCTCAGAGCCCAAAACAGCCAAAATAAATATCTGCCATGTTGCGCAGTCAACATTAGTCAGAAATATCATTATAAATATTCACTTACCTTTGATGATCTTCATCAAAATGCACTCCCAGGAATCCCAGTTCCACAATAAATGTTGGATTTGTTCGAAAAAGTTCATAATTTATGTCCAAATAGCTTCTTTTGTTAGGGCGTTTGGTAAACAATTCCAAACGTGCGTTCAGGTCCAGCTGAACGTCGGACGGAAAGTTAAAAAAGTTATATTACAGGTCGTAGAATCTTGTCAAACTAAGTATAGAATCAATCTTTAGGATGTTTTTATCAGAAATGTTCAATAATGTTCCAACCGGGGATTTCCATTGTCTGTAGAAAAGCAATGGAATGAGAGCTAACTCTCTCGTGACGGCGCTCCACAAGCCTGTGACACTGTGCCAGACCACTGACTCAAAGAGCTCCCATTCCTCTCTCCTTTATAGTAGAAGCCTGAAACAACGTTCTAAAGATGGTTGACATCTAGTGGAAGCCTTAGGAAGTGCAAAATGACCCACATCCCACTGTGTATTCGATAGGGGCTGAGTTCAAAAACTACAAACCTCCGATTTAGTTAAATAGTACCCGCAAAACACTAGTCTCAACGTCAACAGAGAAGAGGTGACGGCGGATGTATGCCTTCTAGGAAGAGTTGCTGAGAAAAACCTATATCTCAGACTGGCCAATAAAATCTATTAAAGATAGACAAAAGTAAACAATTACTTGTAAAGGAACTTTCTGATCAATTTGATGTTACTTTAATGGACCAAAAATGTGCTTTTCTTTCAAAAACAAGGACATTTCTAAGTAACCCCAAACTTTTGAACAGTAGTGTACTTTCGTGGCCAAAAGTTTTGAGAATGACACAAATATACATTTTCACAAAGTCTGCTGCCTCAGTTTGTATAATGGCAATTTGCATATACTCCGGAATGTTATGAAGTGTGATCAGATGAATTGCAATTAATTGCAAAGTCCCTCTTTGCCATGCAAATGAACAGAATCCCCCCAAAACATTTCCACTGCTACCCCACTGTGGAAGGGTAGCCTAGTGCTTAGACCGTTGGACTAGTAACCGAAAGGTTGCAAGTTCAAATCCCTCATCTGCTTTTCTGACCCTGAACAAGGTAGTTAACACACTGTTCCTAGGCTGTCATTGAAAATAATAACTTTTTCTTAACTGACCTGTCTAGTTAAATAAAGGTAAAAAAAAGGATATTGCTGCCAGTAAGATTGCACCTAAATCAACCATTTATCAGATCATCAAGAACTTCAAGGAGAGCTGTTAAATTGTTGTGAAGAAGGCTTCAGGGTGCCCAATAATGTCCAGCAAGCGCCAGGACCGTCTCCTCAAGTTGATTTAGCTGCAGGATCGGGGCACCACCAGTACAGAACTTGCTCAGGAATGGCAGCAGGCAGGTGTGAGTGCATCTGCACGTACAGTGAGGTCAAGTGTTTTGGAGGATGACCTGGTGTCAAGAAGGGCAGCAAAGAAGCCACTTCTCTCCAGGAAAAACATCAGGGACAGACTGATATTCTGCAAAAGGTATAGGGATTGGACTGCTGAGGACTGGGGTAAAGTCATTTTCTCTGATGAATCTCCTTTCCGATTGTTTGGGGCATCCGGAAAAAAGCTTGTCCGGAGAAGACAAGGTGAGCGCTACCATCAGTTCTGTGTCATGCCAACAGTAAAGCACCCTGAGACCATTCATGTGTGGGGTTGCTTCTCAGCCAAGGGAGTGGGCTCACTCACAATTATGCCAAAGAACACAGCCATGAATAAAGAATGGTAACAACACATCCTCCGGGAGCAACTTCTCCCAACTATCCAGGAACAGTTTCATGACGAACAATGCCTTTTCCAGCACGATGGAGCACCTTGCCATGAGGCAAAAGTGATAACTAAGTGGCTCGAGTCCATGACCAGGAAACTCCCCAGACCTTAATCCCACTGAGAACTTGTGGTCAATCCTCAAGAGGTGGGTGGACAAACAAAAACCCACACATTCTGACAAAATCCAAGCATTGATTATGCAAGAATGGGCTGCCATCAGTCAGGATGTGGCCCGGAAGTTAATTGACAGCATGCCAGGGCGGATTGCAAAGGTCTTGAAAAAGAAGGGTCAACACTGCAAATATTGACTCTTGCATCAACTTCATGTAATTGTCAATAAAAGCCTTTGACACATATGAAATGCTTGTAATTATACTTCAGTGTTCCATAGTAACATCTGACAAAAATATCTAAAGACACCGAAGCAGCAAACTTTGTGAACATTTATTTTTGTGTCATTCTCATTTTTTTTGCCAGGACTTTATATCATAAGAATGTTAAAGATTTGTTGTGAACACTTGCAGTGCTTTTGTCCAAATATAGCCTTTATCACCAGGTTTTTTAGAAATCCTTGTGGAAAGATTCTTAGAATGAGGAGGGAATCAACAGGGAATCTGGATTCTCCAACAAGATTGTCACTCATGGCTCCATCTTCAAACTCTTGGTTAGTTTATTACTGGCCAACGAAATATAGAGGTCCTTAGGCAAACATCTAGGATCAGAATACAGTACATTACTGTACAGTTCAGACATTGTAGAGGTTGTCACAGATCTAGGATCAGCTTACCCAAACCAAAACCTAATTTAAAGAGCTTGGTACATCCATTTAAAAAAAAACGTTTAAATTAGTCATTTATTGCCCATGGTTCTTGTAGAATTTAACTTAAAACTGCCTTGTGACCAGGTCAACAGTCGTTCCCCATCAGAACATTGAAGAATATTACTTCAAAAACGTGTTATGGCTGCAATCCCATTGTAGAATATAACTTAAAACTGCCTTGTGGGATCGATATGACAACTACCAGTGAAAATAGAGGGCGCCAAATTCAAACCACAGAAATCTCATAATTACAATTCCTAAAACATACATGTGTCTCATACCATTTTAAAGCTACTCTCGTTGTTAATCCCACCAAAGTGTCTGATTTCTAATATGCTTGTCAGCAAAAGCACTACAAACAATTATGTTAGGTCTCCACCAAACCACAAAAAGCACAGCCATTTTCCAGTGAAATATAGCATTCACAAAAAGCAGAAATAAAGATAAAATTAATCACTAACCTTGAATTATCTTCATCACATGACACTCATAGGACTTCATGTTACACAATACATGCACGTTTTGTTTGATAAAGTTCATATTTATATAAAAAAAATCGGAGTTTACATTGGCGTATTAGATTCAATAGTTCCAAAAACATCAAGTGATTTTGCATAGCCCCATCGTTTCAACAGAAATTCTCATCATAAATGGAGATGATAATACAAGTTATACACATGGAATTATAGATATACCTCTCCTTAATGCAACCGCTGTGTCAGATTTCAAAAAAAGTTTACGGAAAAAGCAACACATGCAATAATCTGAGACGGAGCTCAAAACAGAAGCCAAATTAGCCGCCATGTATTAGTCAACAGAAACCAGAAAATACATGATAAATGTTTCCTTACCTTTGATGCGCTTCATCAGAATGCAGTCCTATGAATCCCAGGTCCACAATAAATGCTTGATTTGTTCGAAAATGTCCGTTATTTATGTCCAATTAGCTACTTTGGTTAGCGCATTTGGTAAACAATTCCAAAGTCACAAAGCGTGTCCACTATAGCGTGACGAAATGTCCAAAAGTTCCGTAACAGTCAGTAGAAACATGTCAAACGATGTACTGAATCAATCTTTAGAATGTTGTTTACATATATCTTGAATAACATTCCAACCGGAGAATTAGAATGACTTCAGATGACCGGTGGAACACTGGTCCGTCCCCTGTGAATGCGCATAGTGAAAGCATGGTCAACTCATGGCAGTGGTGACTATTTCCTTTCTCAATCGACCCCCCCTTCACATTAGAGTCATCAGACAAAGTTCTATTGACTGTTGACATCTAGTGGAAGGCGTAGGAAGTGAAAACTCATCCATATCTCGCTGTAATTTCAATGAGAGCTTGGTTGAAAATCTGCCTCCCCCCAGAAAAAAAACCAGGAAGTGGAATTTCTCAGGTTTTTGCCTGCTGTATGAGTTCTGTTATACTCACAGACATAATTCAAACAGTTTCAGAAACGTCAGAGTGTTTTCTATCCAATACTACTAATAATATGTAAATATTAGCAACTATGACTGAGGAGCAGGCCATTGAATATGGGCACCTCTGTGCACCTTTCATCCAAGCTACTCAATACAGCCCCTGCAGCCAAAAGAAGTTAAAACTGCCTTGTGACCAGGTCAGCAGTCGTTCCCCATCAGAACATTGTAGAATATAACTTAAAACTGCCTTGTGACCAGGTCAGCAGTCGTTCCCCATCAGAACATTGTAGAATATAACTTAAAACTGCCTTGTGACCAGGTCAGCAGTCGTTCCCCATCAGAACATTGTAGAATATAACTTAAAACTGCCTTGTGACCAGGTCAGCTGTCGTTCCCCATCAGAACATTGTAGAATATAACTTAAAACTGCCTTGTGACCAGGTCAACAGTCGTTCCCTATCAGAACATTGTAGAATATAACTTAAAACTGCCTTGTGACCAGGTCAGCTGTCGTTCCCCATCAGAACATTGTAGAATATAACTTAAAACTGCCTTGTGACCAGGTCAACAGTCGTTCCCCATCAGAACATTGTAGAATATAACTTAAAACTGCCTTGTGACCAGGTCAGCTGTCGTTCCCCATCAGAACATTGTAGAATATAACTTAAAACTGCCTTGTGACCAGGTCAGCAGTCGTTCCCCATCAGAACATTGTAGAATATAACTTAAAACTGCCTTGTGACCAGGTCAACAGTCGTTCCCCATCAGAACATTGTAGAATATAACTTAAAACTGCCTTGTGACCAGGTCAACAGTCGTTCCCCATCAGAACATTGTAGAATATAACTTAAAACTGCCTTGTGACCAGGTCAACAGTCGTTCCCCATCCGTACCCCAACTTTTCACTCCATTGTTTGTACACGATGTAAAAGTTTAAAACATGGTTAAACGTATCATGTTGATCCCATGGATGGTCAGTCCTTGCATCCAGAGATCCATCTGTGATGTTGAGAGTGGTTCAATCTATCCAGGCCCATCCCTCAGCTGTTAACCACAACAAGATGACCTGTTAGTTGCTGTTTAAATCGCAGACTGCCCCTTTAAGGTTCCATCCTAGAACTTGGTCTCAGAGTAACCATGGAGATTCACTAGAGTCTTAAAACAATCTAAACAACGTCTACATTCATTGTTGTGTGTTTTATATTCTATTCTGTTGCACTTTTACAAGTTGTGTATTTTATACTTTTAAAGAATGTACCATTTCCAAGACATTCTATCAAGCATTCTGAATGTAAGCACTTAGTGTTGTACTTGACTGTGTACTCTGTAGTGTGTGTGGGTGTGTTTGGGTGTCAGAGAGAGAGAGAGAGAGAGAAAGGATGTGTTTCAACATTTTTTGACACAATAAATTGTTGCGACAATAACCTACTGTAGATGTCTTCTTAACACACACACACACACACACACACACACACACACACACACACACACACACACACACACACACACACACACACACACAAATACACACACACACTCTCTCCCTCTCTTACTCTCTTACCCTCTCAGTCCCTCCCCGAGACGTGGATGTAGATTAAAGCAGCTCCCCGCTCCTCTCTGACTCATAGGGGTTGAGTTAAACACGGAAGACACATTTCTGTTGAATACATTCCGTTGTACAACTGACACTTAGAAACAAAGGTGCAATCTAGAACCAAAAAGGGTCCCTTAACTGTCCCCATAAGAGAACAGTTTGAAGAAACCTTTTTATTTCCAGGTAGAAATATTTTGGGTTCCATGTAGAACCCTTTCCACAGAGGGTGGCGGCTCTGGTTCTGGACGTCGCCCCACTTCTTTACACTGAGTCCGCTCTTGTAGCACTGACCCGTGGATCATCGTCGGAGACAAAGAGTTCTACATTAAATGAAAAATAAATTCTATGAGTCAGATAACCCTTTTGCATGCATTTTTTTCTAAGAGTGTAGGTACTACCTTTCCCTTCCCCTCATTCTCTGTTTATTTCATCCTCATGTCTTTGTAGATCTCTCCATCTCTGTCTCTGTCTCTCTTTCTGTCTCTCTCTATCTCTCTCAATTCAATTCAATTAAATTCAAGGGCTTTATTGGCATGAGAAACATGTGTTAACATTGCCAAAGCAAGTGAGGTAGATAATATATAAAGTGAATTTATAAAGTGAAATAAACAATAAAAATTAACAGTAAACATTACACATACAGAAGTTTCAAAACAATAAAGACATTACAAATGTCATATTATATATATATACAGTGTTTTAACAATGTACAAATGGTTAAAGGACACAAGATAAAATGAATAAGCATAAATATGGTTTGTATTTACAATGGTGTTTGTTCTTCACTGGTTGCCCTTTTCTCGTGGCAACAGGTCATAAATCTTGCTGCTGTGATGGCACACTGTGGAATTTCACCCAGTAGATATGGGAGTTTATCAAAATTGGATTTGTTTTCAAATTCTTTGTGGATCTGTGTAATCTGAGGGAAATATGTGTCTCTAATATGGTCATACATTGGGCAAGAGGTTAGGAAGTGCAGCTCAGTTTCCACCTCATTTTGTGGGCAGTGAGCACATAGCCTGTCTTCTCTTGAGAGCCATGTCTGCCTACGGCGCCTTTCTCAATAGCAAGGCTATGGTCACTGAGTCTGTACATAGTCAAAGCTTTCCTTAATTTTGGGTCAGTCACAGTGGTCAGGTATTCTGCCGCTGTGTACTCTCTGTGTTACTCTCTGTGTAGGGCCAAATAGCATTCTAGTTTGCTCTGTTTTTTTGTTAATTCCTCTCTCTCTCTCTCTCTCTCTCTCTCTCTCTCTCTCTCCGTGTGAGAGTAAGAGAGAGAGGGAGGAGAGAGATAAGTTGAAAAAGAGAGGTAGGAGGCTCTGACAGAAAGAGGGAGTGGAGAGAAAAATAGTGGTTGTCTGTGGCTCTCACGGAAAGTTGTCTCACCAAAAGAGAGGGGGTTATTTATTTATTTTTCCATTGTTAATTTTATCATCGTGGAACATATTGAATAAAATACTTGTTATTAAACTGGGAATTTCTTCAATCTGAGATTTAATCTCAGACTGATTCTTCTTGTGGGACTAGTTTTATTAGGATCCTACTAGTTGTCTGGTGTGGATATAATACCAGTCTGTCTTTAAGATGGGGTCCAGAACTCTTCTACTTGTTCTGGGTGAGTCTAACGTTCTATATCTTTGTAACTTGAATACGTGTGTTTATGTTGACAGTTTTAGTTTGAATCCATTTTAAATTCAGGCTGTAACACAACAAGATGTGGAAAAAGTAAAGGGTTGTGAATACTGAAGGCTCTGTGTGTCTTTACAAAAAACTGAATTTGTCATCTACAAACTTCATTTCCTGTGGAGTTTGTGCGTGTGTGTGTTATTGCGTCTTTCAGTTAGACATCAGGCCTCACACACACTGATGGTATATATGATAAACACACACACACACACACACACACACACACACACACACACACACACACACACACACACACACGCACGCACGCAAGAACACAGACACTCACACACTTCACAGGAAACGTAGTTGGACGATAAATATAGCTTTTTGCTTTTTGTAAAGACATACAGAGGCTTCACAACGTAGTCACAACCCTTGACTTTTTCCACATTTTGTTGTGTTTCAGCCTGAAATTAAGATTCATATAGATTTTGTGTTACTTATCTACAAACAATACCCCATCATGTCAAAGTGAAATTTAGTTTGTAGAACATTTTCTAAATGAATAAAAATGAAAAGCTGAAATGTCTTGAGTCAATAAGTACTCAACCCTTTTGTTATGTCAAGCCTATATAAGTCCAGGACTATGAATGTGCTTAACATCACCAAAGTAGTGGGCAGCATTCGGAATTTTGGATGAAAAGCATGCCCAAATTAAACTGCCTGCTACTCAGGCCCAGAAGCCAGGATATGCATATTATTAGTGGATTTGGATAGAAAACACTCTGAAGTTCTCGAAACTGTTAAAATAATGTCTGTGAGTATAACAGAACTGATATGGCAGGCAAAAACCTGAGGAAAATCCAACCAGGAAGTACTATTATTTTGAAAGCCTGTTTTTTCCATTGAAAGCCTATCCACCATACAAAGACTTAGGACCCAGTTCGCGATTTCTGTGGCTTCCTCTTCATGAGGCCAGTCTTTAGTTTCAGAATTTTACTCTGAAAAATGAGGAAGATACAGCACTTTCAATGAGTGGACAGAATGACAAAAACAAATTGAGGATTGATTTTAAACATCGTTTGACATGTTTCTATGAACTTTTAGTGTACTTTTTTGACTTTTTATCTGGATGTTGAGATCGCGCATTGTGCCTTTGGAATACTGAACTAAACGCACCAACAAAACAGAGGTTTTTGGACATAAAGAGGGACATTATCGAACAAAACAAACATTTATTGTCCAACATGGAGACATGGGAGTGCCAAAAAATGAAGATCATCAAAGGTAAATGATTAATTCTAACGCTATTTCTGACTTTTGTGACACCGCTCCTTGGTTGGAAAATGGCTGTATGGTTTTCTGTGGCTAGGCGCTGACCTAACACAATCGTGTGGTGTGCTTTCGCCGTAAAGCCTTTTTGAAATCTGACACAGCTGTTGCATTAAGGAGAAGTTTATCTTTAATCCTATGTATAACACTTGTATTTTTCATCCATGTTTATGATGAGACATTTTTTGGGGGGCACACGAAGAGATTGCATGAGTCAGGTTGGAGACCTGAGCCTACTCCTCGTGCTTACTGTGGGGAGCGTGTTACTGTTCAGGCACCGTGTTATGAGGTGAAACACACAGTGTCTGGGCATCCAGAATGGGCATCCAGCCAGGAAGGAGGGTGCCTTCTCAGCACTCCGGGTCTCCAGCATACCTCCTTGGACCAGGATATCCTGCGCCGGCTCTGCATACTGTGTCTCTGGTGAGTCTGCACAGCCCAGTGCGTCCTGTGCCAGCACCCTGCATTTGCAGGGCAAAAATAAAATCCAGCCAGGATGGGTTGTGTCAGCTCTACACTACAGACCTCCAGTGCGCCTCCACAGTCCAGTATGTCCTGTGCCTGCTCCCCACACTCACCCTGAGGTGTGTGTCACCAGCCCGGTACCACCAGTACCGACACCACGCACCAGGCCTAGAGTGCGTCTCGGCAGTCTAGTACGCCCTGTTCCTGCTCCTCGCACTTGCCCTGAGGTGCGTGTCCCCAGCCCGGTACCACCAGTGCCGGCACCACGCACCAGGCCTTCAGTGCGCCTTGGCAGTCCAGATCGTCTGGCGATAGTACCCAGTCCAGAGCTTCCGGCGACAGTACCCAGTCCAGAGCGTCCGGCGACAGTACCCAGTCCAGAGCGTCCGGCGACAGTTCACAGACCGGAACCTCCAACGACGGGCCACAGTCCGGAACCTCCAACGACCGGCCGATGGGCCACAGTCCGGGGCCTCCAACGAAGGGCCCCAGCCCAGGGTCTCCAGCGACGGTCCCTAGCCCGGGGTCACGCCAGGAGGGTCCCCAGCCCAGGGCCTACGGCGAAGATCCGCAGTCCAGAGCCTCCGACGATGATCCACGGGTCAGTGCTACTCAGTGTAAAGAAGTGGGGCAGCGTCCAGAACCAGAGCCGCCACCAAAGTTAGATTCCCACCGAGACCCTCCCATATAGGTTTAGGTTTGCGGCCGGGAGTCCGCACCTTTGGGGGGGGAGGTACTGTCACTCCCTGACCTTAGTTATCTTTGTTTTCTTTATTATTTTGGTTAGGTCAGGTTGTGACGAGGGTGGTATGTGTGTTTTTGTATATCTATGGGATTTTGGTATATCTAGGTAAATGTAGGTCTTTGGTGGTCTGAATTGGTTGCCAGTCAGAGGCAGCTGTTTATCATTGTCTCTGATTGGGGATCCTATTTAGGTTGCCATCTTCCATTTTGGTTTTGTGGGTTATTGTCTAGGTGTAGTTGCCTGTCAGCACTCGGTTTATATAGCTTCACGGTCGTTTTTGTTATTTTGTTAGTTGTCTAGTGTTCTTTCTTTATTAAAGGAAGTATGTATTCATATCATGTGCCCTGGTCTCATCAATACGACGAACGTGACAATGGGATTTCTGTTGTTTTGAATTTGGCGCCCTGCAATTTCACTTGCTGCTGTCGAGGTGGGACGCTACTGTCCCACTGATACCAAAGAGGTTTAACAAGTCACATAATAAGTATCATGGACTCAATCTGTGTTCAGTGATATGTATACAGTTGAAGTCAGAAGTTTACATACAGTTATGTTGGAGTCATTTAAACTCATTTTTCAACCACTCCATAAATGTATTGTTAACAAGCTATAGTTTTGGCAAGTTGGTTAGAACATCTACTTTATGACACAAGTTATTTTTCCAACAATTGTTTACCGACAGATTATTTCACTTTTAATTCACCGTATCACAATTCCAGTGGGTCAGATATTTACATACACTAAGTTAACTGGGCCTTTAAACAGCTTGGAAAATTCCAGAAAATGATGTCATGGCTTTAGAAACTTCTGATAGGCTAATTGACGTACTTTGAGTCAATTGGAGGTGTACCTGTGGATGTAATTCAAGGCTTACCTTCAAACTCAGTGCCTCATTGCTTGACATCATGAGAAAATGAAAATAAATCAGCCAAGACCTCAGAAAACAAATTGTAGACCTCCACAAGTCTGGTTCATCCTTGGGAGCAATTTCCAAATGTCTGAAGGTAACACGTTCATCTGTGCAAACAATAGTACGCAAGTATAAACACCATGGGACCACACAGCCGTCATACCGCTCAGGAAGGAGACGCGTTCTGTCTCCTAGAGATAAACGTACTTTGGTGCAAAAAGTGCAAATCAATCCCTTAACAACAGCAAAGGACCTTGTGAAGATGCTGGAGGAAACGGGTACAAAAGTATCCATATCCACAGTAAAATTAGTCCTGTATCGACATAACCTGAAAGGCTGCTCAGCAAGGAAGAAGCCACTGCTCCAAAACCGCTGTAAAAAAGCCAGACTACGGTTTGCAACTGCACATGGGGACAAAGATTGTACTTTTTGGAGAAATGTCCTCTGGTCTGATGAAACAGAAATATAACTGTTTGGCCATAACGACCATAGTTATGTTTGGAGGAAAAAGGGGGAGCTTGTAAACCTGAAGAACACCATCCCAACCGTGAAGCACGGGTGGCAGCATCATGTTTTGGGGGTGCTTTGCTGCAAGAGGGACTGGTGCACTTCACAAAATAGATGGCATCATGAGGTAGGAATATTATGTAGATATATTGAAGCAACATCTCAAGACGTCAGTCAGGAAGTTAAAGCTTGGTTGCAAATGTATCTTCCAAATGGACAATGATCCCAAGCATGCTTCCAAAGTTGTGGCAAAATGGTCTACGGACAACAAAGTCAAGGTATTGGAGTGGCCATCACAAAGCCCTGACCTCAATCCTATAGAAAATGTGTGGGCAGAACTGAAAAAGTGTGTGCGAGCAAGGAGGCCTACAAACCTGACTCAGTTACACCAGCTCTGTCAGGAAGAATGGGCCAAAATTCACCCACCTTATGGTGGGAAGCTTGTGGAAGGCTACCCAAAACATTTGACCCAAATTAAACAATTTAAAGGCAATGCTACCAAATACTAATTTAGTGTATGTAAACTTCTGACCCACTGGGAATGTGATGAAAGAAATAAAAGCTGAAATATATCATTCTCTCTACTATTATTCTGACATTTTCACATTCTTAAAATAAAGTGGTGATCCTAACTGACCTAAAACAAGGAATTTTTACTAGGATTAAATGTTAGGAATTGTGAAAAACTGAGTTTAATTGTACTTGGTTAAGGTGTATGTAAACTTCCGACTTCAACTGTACATTATCATGATTATGTGGATGGAGACAATTTTCTTCATAAAAGTCCATTATATTGACAACTTTACTGCTGACATGCAAAACATAATGAAACATATATCATCAGTTTTTGAGTGTTATTCCCCTTTACGTTTAGTACCCTAGCTATAATATCTCTGTCGTCTCTCCTATACTTCAGTTTTTAGTTTAGTTTATTAATTTGACCATTTTAAAAAACAAACACACATAAAACTTAAAAGCCATACATGCACATGAATAAAATCGTCGAGGATAACACACAAAAAAGTCTGGGACTTATTTCCATTGTGGTCCTCTTGAGACAAGATGGCTGGACAAGATCGAACACAGTATGGCAGTGAAATAATACAACTAAAACATAGAAGAAGAACATCTATCTCTTCAAAAACAGAGAAGAAGAACATCTCTCTCATCATTCCAGTTACATCATAGGGGTTATTCATATGGGCACAGAGGACATCAAACACATTTTTACTTTATGTTTAAAGCTGCCCAGAGAGGACATTGTTTTTATAGGCAGAGGCAACTCATTCCATTCTGAGGCTCCAGCGTTACTCCTGAACCTGTATAAGCACACATCAGCAACACCTGATGTGTTGATGTGCTGTGATTGTGTGCATCCCTAACACGAGGAAAGTAATCACTTAGATATCTGGGAGCAGAACCATAAATACGCCTGTAAACCAAACCTAGTCTAATCTGGGACACCCTAGCCTCAACAGGCAGCCAGTTTAGTTCCTGAAAGCAGCTCCTACCTATGTGAGTACATGGACTCACCTTCAATACTACCCTGATCAGCTTATCCTGGGCCATCTGGAGCTTCCCCTTCATACGTTTAGATAAGACCCCAAACCAGGAAGTACAAGCATATTCAAAATGGCATTGAATGAGGGCAGTAGCTAGCACTTTCATGGAGTCCTTATCAAGCAGCTTGGACTTTCTAGCCAAAAACTTAGTCCTGGCATTAACCTTCCCTAGCACCTTATTGGCCATGCTCACACCTCCCAAGCTTCCATCAAAGATACATCCCAAGTAGCTAACAGAGGTTTTAGTAGTCAGCACCTCACCCCATAACTCCACTCTGATTTCAGACAACCTACACAATTTAGGTCTGGATCCAAAAAGTATTGCTTCAGTTTTCCCTAAGTGCAGAGATAGCTTGTTATCTCCAAGCCATTTGCTAATGTTATTAAGCTCTGTGCTAAGTATGCTCTCTAACATAGTTTTACTTTTGTGAGACACCAGAAGTGTAGTCATCCGCATAAAGAAAATACGTCAAGAACAAGCATCTTTCATATCATTAATATACAATAAAAACAGCAGAGGCCCAAGCACACTCCCCTGCGGATCGCCACAACTCATTGGTTTTGCCTGAGACAGTGAACCATTAACCACTTCTACTTGCTCCCTTCCTGATGAATAGAACTTTACCCAGCCTAGAGGGATACTGCTCAACCACAGTACCTCCAGTTTGGAGATTAGGAGACAGTGGTTAACTGTATCAAAGGCCTTCTGTAGGTCAAGCAGTACCATTCCACACAGATTTCCCTCATCAATCTCTTTCCTGATGAAGTCAGTCAAGTATAATAGACATGAATCAGTGGAGTATGTTTTTCTAAAAGCCGACTGAAAATCATACATTAGACCCTGTTTGTTAACATATTGATGCATTTGCTCATGTACAATTCTCTCCAGGATCTTTGATGTTACACAGAGGATACATACAGGCCCAGGGTCAAACTTTATCCCCTTCTTATACAAAGGATAGATACAGGCCCAGGGTCAGACTTTATCCCCTTCATATACAGAGGATAGATACAGGCCCAGGGTCAGACTTTATCCCCTTCTTATACAGAGGATAGATACAGGCCCAGGGTCAGACTTTATCCCTTTCTTATACAGAGTAAGGGAATACCCCCCTGAAATAGACAACAATGAATGGGAAGTCATTGGCATTGGACAAACCATATACACGGTTTCCAATACCACCCAATTCGGCGTTGATTCATGCAAAATTTATTGCAAATGCCATATGGCAAATGCCAGTTGTAACACTTCAAAAATCCAACAGGTGGCGAGTGCGCTCCACCTTGGTTTTTCATAGTGGAAATGTAACCCAAGTCAACATCCAACATTTTGAAAAAATTATTTTTTTGTCAAAAACTTATCACCCCGTAAAAAAGTGCTTTCTGGACCGTTTTTCGAAATTGTTTCGATGTTATGTCAATTCATCATGTGTAAGAACTGTATGAATATACTTTTGTAAAATGTTATTATCATAATTTTCTTTTTACTTGTGCATAAGGAACATGATTTGTCCATTTGCAATATGATTTCATAGGAGGTCAAAAGTCACTTTTTTTGGGGCCAAATGCCATAAGAAATTTGACATGCTCAAAAATCCTGCAGAAATGCAAAATTGACTGGCCTGATGAACACAGGATGGCCGGGCAGTGATAGTTGTTCCTTTCCATCACTCATTGTGTTGATTTCATCATGTCCATTTGGTGATGTTTTTTCACTATAGAATCATATTGCAAATGCACGTGCATTGTTGTGCAACTGGTGATTGAAAATAGGCACCTGGTAACCCAAAAATAAAAATATGGTTGTAAATGCATTTACCGGTACTCCTATTGTCCATGCCCGCTATGTGAGCGCCCTACTACGGCCCTCTATCCATGGAGGCTGTCCTGAGTGCTTTATGGACAGTTTAAAATATTCTGATGGATACGCATTGTTGTGCAACTGGTGATTGAAAAAAGGCACCTGGTAACCCAAAAATAAAAATATGGTTGTAAATGCATTTACCGGGACTCCTATTGTCCATGCCCGCTATGGGAGTACCCTACTACAGTCCTCTATCCATGGGGGCTGTCCTGAGTGCTTTATGGACTGTTTAAAATAGGCACCTGGTAACCCAAAAATAAAAATGTGGTTGTAAAATGCATTTACCGGTCATTCTGATATTAATGCCCGCTATGGGAACACAGGATGGCCGGGCAGTGATAGTTGTTCCTTTCCATCACTCGTTGTGTTGATTTCATCATGTCCATTTGGTGATGTTTTTTCACTATAGAATCATATTGCAAATGCACGTGCATTGTTGTGCAACTGGTAACCCAAAAATAAAACTATGGTTGTAAATGCATTTACCGGGACTCCTATTGTCCATGCCCGCTATGGGAGTACCCTACTACGGCCCTCTATCCATGGGGGCCGTCCTGAGTGCTTTATGGACTGTTTAAAATAGGCACCTGGTAACCCAAAAATAAAAATATGGTTGTAAAATGCATTTAGCGGTCATTCTGATATTAATGCCTGCTATGGGAACACAGGATGGCCGGGCAGTGATAGTTGTTCCTTTTTCTCACTTTTGCTAAGTCACTGTGCATTTGCAATATGGTTCAATGGGCATTTACCATCACGAATTTGTCATGCTATAAAAATCCTGCAGGAATGCGAAATTGACTGGCCCGATGAACTCGGGATGGCTGGGCAGTGATTCTGGTTCATCTCAATCGCTCGTTAGGGTTGATTTCAGAATGTCACTTTGGTGATGGTCCCTCACTATTTAAACATATTGCAAATGGACAAGAGTCACCAGCAAGTCACCATCCATTAGTCAATTAGATATCATTCTGACACCAAACTGATACAAACTGACACCAAACCCACTTTTTCCAACTCGTTTAGTAGCTAACTATCACATACTTCAGAGCTGGTCCAAAATTCACCTTCGGTTCAAACCATTAAAAAAAACATAAAACACGTAGTTACGTTCTAGCTGCGGGTCCAATTCTGATGTTATGTGTAGGCCTAGCTGAGGCGACCCCGAATCCCAAGTTTCGGCTCGATAGGTCATTTGGAGTCCGAGCAAACCCTAATTGGTGCTGAAAATCCACTTTTTTCCATGACTTGCTACGGGGTCCTTGAATGAGCTATCGGACAGAAACGTTGGGGTCCGTCTATATGGGCCGAGACGGTCACAATGCACCTAGTCTTGTGACTCTGGGACATTTCTAAATGTCGTCATTTTCGTGATGCAAAAATGAATTGAAGTCATTGCAAATGTACGAGGCTGTTTCTCGGTCCGAGAACCTTCTAGAGCCACGTAACTCACCACGCCCTATCGACCTGAGGTCTAGAACAGGATTCTAAAGTTTCGGAACTCTAGGTCTGACGGTTCTTTAAAAGTTCCAACAAGGTTAACTAATGCAGGCAGTGTATGTCTCTACGCACCCCAATACGTCCCTCCTTCCAAGCTGTGTGTGTGTGTGATTTAGTTTTCCTTTGAAATTTCATGGGAAAATTACTGATTTACAGTTCATGGGGGTTGCCTAATCACATATATGAAGTTTTGGAAAGATCTGACTTTTTTAACCCCTCGGAACAGCCCCTGAGACACCAATTATGGCATTTCCGGTTGGCACAGGAAGCTATAAGTCAACACATATCCTCATTGGGGTATGCTTTTACAGAATCCTGAGTTTTAAGTCCTTACGTTAAGAACTGACTGATTTACACAGGGTTGAATGCACTATGTCTATCAAACTGCAGGCAGGGTATGGATATACACTTTTAGGGCGATTTTAACCACTTCCGGTTGGGCCAGGAAGCTTAGAATCAACACAGGTAGACCTCATAGTAGCCTGATGGACTGTTACCGAAGACAGGTTCATACGGCATCCATAACCCATATAGACTTCAGGTTGAATTTAGGGGTGCAGGCAATGTATTCCTATGGGGAGAGAAGTCAATGCAAACTCTTTGAAGTAAACACCTTCTTTTACCTATTAAGGGTTAATGCCACATGGTCAAGGTTAGGCTTGCACAGATCGGGAGGACCTTAGGAACATTCCTGTGGTTGAATTGTCCTTCTAAACCTAACGAACCGCTGTCACCCAAAAGCAAATGACGTTGTAGGGCAGGCTTCATTTTGGGCCTACTTTTCTAATGGTCGCTGCGCTTAGACCGAGCGAGCTACGGTCAAGCGGGATATCTCGCTGAATTCGGCACGGCCTAGGGATTATGGTAATGCCATTGCCTGCTCTCTGTGTTTTTAAGCACCGCACTTTGTCACTCCATCCTTGCTGTGTGTGTGTGTGAGAGCTTTTCTTTGACATCTGTTGGGAGAAATGACTGACTTACAGTTTATGGGGGTTGCCTAATCACACATATGAAGTTTTGAAAAGATCTGACCTTTTTAACCCTTGGAAACTGCCACTGTGACACCATTTAAGGCTCTTCCGGTTGGCACAGGAAGCTATAAATAAACTCATATCCTGATTGGGGTATGCCTTTACAGAATCCTGAGTTTAAGTCTTTACGTTAAGAACTGAGTTATTTACGGAGGGTTTAGTGAGTGTGTGTCATTTCAGAAAATCATAGAAAATCACAGAAATCTCACAGAGCTCCGCAGCACACTTTAAAAAGATTCGTATGAACACCCTGCAACTGGATCTGTAACTGTTGAAAAAAACACCTATCTTTGAACATCACCAATCTGTCATTGTACGATTTCTCTTAAATGACGATAGATAAATGGCTGGTTCTTTTTTTATTGACACCGGAGGCTCCTTGACTTTGACGTGAAGTGGAAAAATAATTTCTCTATTTTCATTTTGGACCTTTAATCCCAGAGAAATGGCCATAACTCAAAAACCGTTGAGGCCTAGACGCCATCTTGTTCGGGGCCAACTGCCCATTATGCCAAACCTACGCTCACCGAGTTTCGGCTTCAAAATATTTTCCGTTTTCGAGATAAGGCCCCGTCGTGATTCGTGATGTTTTGTCCAATTGCAATATGATTGCTTATGCCCTCTTGTGGGATTTTCCGGGACAGTGGAAAAATGACCAAAATTTGATTATTTTATCAAACGGAAACCGAATGTCCGACAAAGTTCATTTGATGACTTCCCGGTAGGTCCGGCCCTGCTGCTTGGCCCGACGCAGTCCGCGAATTTTACAAACGTTTTCGGACGTCTAGTAAGGGACCGTACATTTGCAATATGGACTTTCTCACTAACCATACAGCAAATGTCAAAATGTTCCCTTAAGGTATGGTAAAACTTTAGCTTGTTTCATGTCACCGGGAAAGGTGCCTTGTTCAAGAGATAGATTAACCTCTAGCATCGAGCAATCCTGTATCTGGCTCATTACCATAACGCAGCGTTTTCTATTCATGAAAATCGCAAATGAAATTAAATAAATATATTGAAACACAAGCTTAGCCTTTTGTTAACAACACTGTCATCTCAGATTTTCAAAATATGCTTTAACCTGATAGTACGCCCCATCCCGCATGCGGTATCGTTACTACAGCCTCAAGCTCATTACCATAACGCAACGTTAGCGATTTTTAAAAATCGCAAATGAAACGAAATAATTATGCCTGTTCTCAAGCTTATCCTTTTCTTAACAATCCTGTCGTCTCAGATTTTCAAAATATGCTTTAGAACCAGAGAAAATCACTAATTTGTGTAAGAGTGGTGATAGCTAGCTTAGCATTAGCGTTAGCATTTAGCACGCAACATATTCACAAAAACCAGCCAAGGAATCAAATGAAATAATTTACCTTTGAAGAACTTCAGATGTTTCAATGAGGAGACTCTCAGTTACATAGCAGATGTCCAGTTTTTCCTGAAAGATTCTTGTGTAGGACACATCGTTCCCTTTTGTTACTATGCATTTGGCTACCGAAACTAACAGAAAATTCAGTCACCTACATGTCGAACTTTTTTCCGAATTAACTCCATAATATTGACTGAAACATGGAAAACGTTGTTTGAATCAATCCTGAAGGTGGTTTGTCATATTTCTCTCCATTGAAAGCACCGTCCTTGTAGCCTGGTTTGTTCTGAGAAGTGACTGGAAAAATACTGGGAGTTGATTTTTGCGCACTGATTGCCACGCAGACACCAAGAGGGACACCTGGCAATTGTAGTCTCTTATGGTCAATCTTCCAATGATATGCCTACAAATACGTCACAATGCTGCAGAGACCTTGGGGAAACAAGAGAAAGAGTCCGTTCATTCCTGTCGCATTCACAGCCATATAAGGCGATCATGGAAAACGTAGCCTCAGAAATCCTGTGCATTTCCTGGTCGGTCATACATCTTGGTTTTGCCCGAAGCATTTGTTCTAAGGGACTCACAGTGAAAATCTTTGCATTTCTGGAAACGTAAGACTGTCTTCTTTCCAAAGCTATCAATTCCAAGCATATTCGAGCATCTTTTCGTGAAAAAATATTGCGCTTAAAACGGGCACGTCTTTTTATCCAAAAATGAAATACTGCCCCTAGAGTACTAACAGGTTAACCAAAGCTACACAAGCATTTGTGTAAGAGTATTGATAGCCTAGCATAGCATTAAGCCTAGCATTCAGCAGGCAACATTTTCACAAAAACAAGAAAAGCATTCAAATAAAAGCATTTACCTTTGAAGAACTTCGGATGTTTTCAATGACGAGACTCTCAGTTAGATAGCAAATGTTCATTTTTTCCAAAAATATTATTTGTGTAAGAGAAATAGCTCTGTTTTGTTCATCACGTTTGGCTAAGAAAAAAAAACGAAAATGCAGTGACTTACAACGCCGAACGTTTTTCCAAATTAGCTCCACAATATCGACAGAAACATGGCAAACGTTGTTTAGAATCAATCTTCAAGGTGTTTTCACATATCTATTCGATAATCTATCAGTGGTGGCAGCTGGCTTCTCATCAGAAGAAAACTGAAAAATACTGCAGCTGGAGATTACGCAATAATTGCGACGGAGGACACCAAACGACCACCTGGTATATGTAGTCTCTTATGGTCAATCTTCCAATGATATGCCTACAAATACGTCACAATGCTGCAGACACCTTGGGAAAAACGTGGAAAAGGTAAGCTGACTCCTAGCTCCTCCACAGCCATATAAGGAGTCATTGCCATGAGGCGGTTTAAAAAAATGCGACACTTCCTGATTGTATTTTTATCTGTTTTTATTCTGTAACATCAGTCCTGTGGCACTCACAGACAATATCTTTGCAGTTTTGGAAACGTCATAGTGTTTTCTTTCCAAAGCTGTCAATTATATGCATAGTCGAGCATCTTTTCGTGACAAAATATCTTGATTAAAACGGGAACGTTTTTCATCCAAAAATTTAAAGAGCGCCCCCTATATCGAAGAAGTTAACAATATTCGTAATACAAGGGCCAATTTGCTCAGCAGAATCTTTTAGAAACCTTGCAGGAATAATATCCAGGCCTGTGGCTCTGTGGCATTTAAGCTCTGCCAGCATACTGACTATGTTGGCTGTTGCTGCCTTTGCAAAAGAAAAATAGTTTGGCTGAACCACTAACTCTACATAATACTTCTTGACTTGGTTGCATCCATTCAAACCAGAACTGGTGGGCAGCTTGCTAACCAGCTTGCTGGCAACAGAAGTCAAAAAATATTTGAATTCTTTGGCAACCTCTGCTTTTTCATATACCATCTCCCACTTGATGTTCAGTCCAACACTGTTTAGTTTGTTTTGGTAGTACTACTACAGCCTAGTTCCTTAATAGAGCCCCCTCTCCTGGATCCGGGATCGTGACTACGGCTCAAGCTCATTAGCATAACGCACAATGCGAAAAAATATTCCTACAAATATTTAACCTTCACACATTAACAAGTCCAATAGCTAAAATGAAAGATAAACATCTTGTTAATCTACCCAGCAAGTCAGATTTCTAAAATGTTTTACGGCGAAAACATAGCACATATTTATATTAGATCCCCACCGAAACAAAAGGCAAGCGGCGGCCATTTTGTCCCAGAAAAAAATAAAATTTAAAAGTAGGATTAAAAAATAAATAATTCACTAACCTTTTGAAAATCTTCATCAGATGACAGTAATATTACATGTTACACAGTACATTTAATTTTTTTTCAATAATATGCTATTTTATCCATAAATCTCGGTTGACGACATTTAAAAAAAAAACATGCTACTCAAATGTCAGGAGAAATGATGATAGCTCCGACAGATAACGTCAGATAACAAGCAATAAACATGACTAAATATACATGTTCTACATATATTTACAAAGATACACTTCTTCTTAATGCAACCGCTGTATTACATTTATTTTTAACGTTAAAGACATCGTTCACTTGGCTATACTAGGAGTCGGCGCTCAGATATTAGCAGTACGTTTGGAGTCCACAGAAACCCAAAATAACCACATAAATATTCCCTTACCTTTGATGTTCTTCCATCAGAAGACGTAGAAGGAGTCATACTTACCCAATAAATCGTTTGGTTTCACGTTGCGTGTCCCTGTATTAGCATATGCTAACTGCTTCAGCTGAAATGCATCAAAAATGACTTCTGGTCCAGCACTCTTGCGCATTAAAACTTCCAATTTACATATTATATGTCGATTAAACTGGTCAAACGATGTGCAAAATCGAGCTTTATGATGTTTTTAGCATGTAGAACAAAGGACAGCGCTAACAGACAAACCGGCTTCAAATGCTGGATCTTGGAAAAAGATGTTCTCCAAATCGGCCGCGCGCAATAGAGTGCATGATTTTCAGAGGGACACGAGCAATTTCGCGCCTCACAGTGAACGCGCCATTTGAAAGCAGGCATTGCGCTGAACAGATAGAGACTCTCCTTGGAGCGGTGGCTGCCTGGAAAGGGTGGGGGCCATGACGTCAAAGTTGACCCAACTTTTCTCATGACAAGAGAGACTTTGGGAGAAAGGCTGTCCTGGGAGTTCTGCTTTACATACAGACATAATTTAAACGGTTTTAGAAACGTTAGAGTGTTTTCTATTCAATAATAATTTTTATATGCATATATTAGCAATTTTGGGGAAAAATATTTTCAGTTTACTATGGGTACGCACTTTCTCCAACAGGGGCAGTATAGAGCGAGAGTACTAAGAGGTTAAATGATTTCCAAAGATTTTTAGGGTCATTTTTGTTTTCAATTATTTTCTCAGCAAAGGAACCCCTCTTAGCTTCATCCATCCTGCTCTGTGCTTCATCCATCCTGCTCTGTGCTTCATCCATCCTGCTCTGTGCTTCATCCATCCTGCTCTGTGCTTCATCCATCCTGCTCTGTGCTTCATCCATCCTGCTCTGTGCTTCATTTCTGTGACGTTTATATAGGACAAAATCATGCTGCTCTTGAGAGTTCTTACATTTCTTAAAGGCCTTATTCCTTGCTTGGATAGATTACTAACCTAGTTAAAATATCTCTGTCTTCTCTACTATACTTCAGTTTAGTACCCTAGCTATAAAATCTCTGTCTTCTCTACTATACTTCAGTTTAGTAACCTAGTTATAATATCTCTGTCTTCTCTACTATACTTCAGTTTAGTAACCTAGTTATAATATCTCTGTCTTCTCTACTATACTTCAGTTTAGTAACCTAGCTATAATATCTCTGTCTTCTCTACTATACTTCAGTTTAGTAACCTAGTTATAATATCTCTGTCTTCTCTACTATACTTCAGTTTAGTAACCTAGCTATAATATCTCTGTCTTCTCTACTATACTTCAGTTTAGTAACCTAGTTATAATATCTCTGTCTTCTCTACTATACTTCAGTTTAGTAACCTAGTTATAATATCTCTGTCTTCTCTACTATACTTCAGTTTAGTAACCTAGTTATAATATCTCTGTCTTCTCTACTATACTTCAGTTTTTAGTAACCAGTTTAGTTATAATATCTCTGTCTTCTCTACTATACAGTTTTCAGTTTAGTAACCAGTTTAGTAACCTATAATATCTCTGTCTTCTCTACTATACTTCAGTTTAGTAACCTAGTTATAATATCTCTGTCTTCTCTACTATACTTCAGTTTAGTAACCTAGTTATAATATCTCTGTCTTCTCTACTATACTTCAGTTTAGTAACCTAGTTATAATATCTCTGTCTTCTCTACTATACTTCAGTTTAGTAACCTAGCTATAATATCTCTGTCTTCTCTACTATACTTCAGTTTAGTAACCTAGCTATAATATCTCTGTCTTCTCTACTATACATCAGTTTAGTAACCTAGCTATAATATCTCTGTGTCTTCTCTACTATACTTCATTTTAGTAACCTAGCTAAAGTTTCAATGTGGAGAATAAGTATTTTCGTAGTGATTATACCCATGTGCCTATAATGCACTAGCCTCTGGAACAGAGTGTCATTTGGGATGAACAAATTGTAAAAAAAAAATAATAATAACAATTGCATCCCAACGAGGTCCAGACTGCTGTGGTGACACAGCACTTTTCAGGAAACTGGTTGAATAACTCTCTCTGTCTCTCTCTGTCTCTCTCTCTGTCTCTCTCTGTCTCTATCTGTCTCTCTCTGTCTCTCTGTCTCTCTGTCTCTCTCTGTCTCTCTGTCTCTCTGTCTCTCTCTGTCTCTCTCTGTCTCTCTCTGTCTCCTCACAGGTCTTCATTTCACTCTTCTGGGGAACCTAGAGGCCATAGATTGCGACCCGGGCTTCACAGCCAAAGGGAGACTGTGTGATGATTGTGAATGTGATGATATAGATGAGTGTAAAGAGTGGGACAGTACCCCACCCTGTGGAAGTAAAGCTGAATGTTCCAACACACCGGGGAGCTTCTACTGTCACTGTCTACCTGGGTTCATATCCACAATGAATGTCTACTTTACTCCTCTCACTGGGGAATGTAAGGGTGAGTATTCAATGTCTCTGTGTGTGTGTGTGTGTGTGTGTGTGTGTGTGTGTGTGTGTGTGTGTGTGTGTGTGTGTGTGTGTGTGTGTGTGTGTGTGTGTGTGTGTGTGTGTGTGTGTGTGTGTGTGTGTGTGTGTGTGTGTGTGTGTGAATGCTACATGTCAAGGGTATTAAACATTGCTTTGGCTCCTATCTCCTGATTTCCTCTGTTCAGGATGTTGTCCAATAGAAAAGTGTTTTTGTTGCAAAACGCTTTGAACACACCCCATATTTCCTTCTCTCTTCAGACTTCGATGAGTGCCTGGAGAAACCACATGTTTGTGGCAACAACACCATTTGCCTCAACATCATCGGGAGCTACAACTGCCAGTGTCAACCTGGGTTCAGAGTTACTTACACTGGACGCTGTACAGGTGAGTCCAGCAAGGGAGAATCATTCTGTGTGTGTGTGTGTGTCCACTACAGATAAGGATGAGTGTGTGTGTATTTGTGCATCCATGTCTGTGTGTGTGTGTGTGTGTGTGTGTGTGTGTGTGTGTGTGTGTGTGTGTGTGTGTGTGTGTGTGTGTGTGTGTGTGTGCGTGTGTGTGATGTGAGGATCTCAGCTTAGCTTGTGTGTGTGTGTCCACTACAGATGAGGATGAGTGTGTGTGGGTTCCCCCGGTGTGCGGCGCTCTGGGCATGTGCACAAACACACCTGGCCGATACACCTGCACCTGTCCGTCAGGGCTCAGTAACCACGGCAACAACACTGCCCCCTGTACAGGTGAGTTGGCCAAGGCCACGCTAGCTCTGACCTCTTACCCATGAACTCTAACCTCTGACCTTCGACCCCGTGACCCTCACCCTTTGAATACATCTGTCAGATCTCACAACGCCTGGAAAACATGTATAACACATCAGTTAACAAGGTATAGCAGCAATTTGATGTCTGGATGGATGTTTAACCCATCAGTAACCCGTCACAGGATATAGCAGCAATTTGATATACGACTGCACAGTTGATGACGTGGCACGCAGCCATTGGTGCAATGTAATAATTACAATTGAGTCAGCCTGGAATGTGACCACGTAAATCAGGGGATTCCAAAACTCTCCTCCGGGACACAAAGCCTTCCATGTATTGTAGCTATTCCACAGCTAGTTCACCTGATTCAACTTGTCAACTAATCTTAAAGCCCTTCACTAGGTGAATCAGGTGAGTTAGTTCAGGAATAAAACAAAGTGGTGAAATGTTTGGGTGTCCCAGAGGAGAGGTTTGAGAACCACTGACTGCACAGTTGATGACACGGTACACAGCCATTGGTGCAATATAATAATGTGTGTGTGTGTGTGAGTGTGCGTGTTTGTGTGCGTGTCTGTATGTGTGAATCTTACATGTCAAGGAAACAAAACATTACTTTGAATTATCTTCTCTGTTCTGTGCCATATTTGCAGAGCAGTGATTCCCCAACTTCTCCTCTAGAACCACAGACAGAGGTTAGGGAATCACTGGAGGAGAGGTTAGGGAATCACTGGAGGAGAGGTTAGGGAATCACTGGAGGAGAGGTTAGGGAGTCACTGGGGGAGAGGTTAGGGAATCACTGGAGGAGAGGTTAGGGAGTCACTGGGGGAAAGGTTAGGGAATCACTGGAAGAGAGGTTAGGGAATCACTGGAGGAGAGGTTAGGGAATCACTGGAAGAGAGGTTAGGGAATCACCGGAGGAAGGGTTAGGGAATCACTGGAAGAGAGGTTAAGGAATCACTGGAGGAGAGGTTAGGGAATCACTGGAAGAGAGGTTGGGGAATCACTGGAGGAGAGGTTAGGGAATCACTGGAGGAGAGGTTAGGGAATCACTGGAGGAGAGGTTAGGGAATCACTGGAGGAGAGGTTAGGGAATCACTGGAGGAGAG
Organism: Oncorhynchus nerka; assembly: GCF_034236695.1. Classification (NCBI taxonomy): domain Eukaryota; kingdom Metazoa; phylum Chordata; class Actinopteri; order Salmoniformes; family Salmonidae; genus Oncorhynchus; species Oncorhynchus nerka. The sequence continues at coordinate 13,274,159 of NC_088410.1, forward strand.
GTTAGGGGTGGAGAGGTTGGGAATCACTGGAGGAGAGGTTAGGGAATCACTGGAGGAGGAGGGGTTGGAGGGAGAGTCACTGGAGGAGAGGTTAGGGAATCACTGGAGGAGAGGTTAGGGAATCACTGGAGGAGAGGTTAGGAGAGTCACTGGAGGAGAGGTTAGGGAGTCACTGGAGGAGAGGTTAGGGAATCACTGGAGAAGAGGTTAGGGAGTCACTGGAGGAGAGGTTAGGGAGTCACTGGAGGAGAGGTTATGGGGTCACTGGAGGAGAGGTTAAAGGATCACTGGAGGAGAGGTTAAAGGATCACTGGAGGAGAGGTTATGGAGTCACTGGAGGAGAGGTTAAAGGATCACTGGAGGAGAGGTTATGGAGTCACTGGAGGAGAGGTTAAAGGATCACTGGAGGAGAGGTTATGGAGTCACTGGAGGAGAGGTTAAAGGATCACTGGAGGAGAGGTTATGGAGTCACTGGAGGAGAGGTTAGGGAATCACTGGAGGAGAGGTTAAAGGATCACTGGAGGAGAGGTTATGGAGTCACTGGAGGAGAGGTTAGGGAATCACTGGAGGAGAGGTTAAAGGATCACTGGAGGAGAGGTTGTGGAGTCACTGCCATGTCAACATGTTTCCTTCTCTCTTCAGACATCGATGAGTGCCTGGAGAAACCACAGTTTTGTGGCAGCAACGCCAGTTGCCTCAACACAATTGGGAGCTACCACTGCCAGTGTCAACCTGGGTTCAGATTCTCTAATCACACTGTGAAGGTGAGTCCCACAAGAGGGAATAATTGTGTGTGTGTGTGTGTGTGTGACTTCTCTTGATTAATTGATTGATTGATTGACTGCTTTAGCTTGAGACATCACTACATACTGTACATATGTATGTATGGGGAGATTTTATAGAGTCCATGGAGACTATAGCATTTATGTTTATATAGACTATTGAGACTATCGATTCAAAGGGACTGAAGATGCCTTAGTGACAATAGACACTACAGAGACTATAGGGACAATAGATACTACAGAGACTATAGGGACAATAGATACTACAGAGACTATAGGGACAATAGATACTACAGAGACTATAGGGACAATAGATACTGCAGAGACTATAGGGACAATAGCTACTACAGAGACTATAGGGACAATAGATACTACAGAGACTATAGTGACAATAGATACTACAGAGACTATAGGGACAATATATACTACAGAGACTATAGGGACAATAGATACTACAGAGACTATAGGGACAATAGATACTACAGAGACTATAGGGACAATAGATACTACAGAGACTATAGGGACAATAGATACTACAGAGACTATAGGGACAATGGATACTACAGAGACTATAGGGACAATAGATACTGCAGAGACTATAGGGACAATAGATACTACAGAGACTATAGGGACAATAGATACTACAGAGACTATAGGGAGAATAGAGACTGCAGAGACTATAGGGACAATAGAGACTACAGAGACTATAGGGACAATAGATACTGCAGAGACTATAGGGACAATAGATACTACAGAGACTATAGGGACAATATATACTGCAGAGACTATAGGGACAATATATACTGCAGAGACTATAGGGACAATAGATACTACAGAGACTATAGGGACAATAGATACTACAGAGACTATAGGGACAATAGCTACTATGACAACCACAGAGACTAAAGCATTTATGTCTATATAGACTATTGAGACTATCGATACTGAGGGACTAAAGATACTAAAGAGACTATAGAGACTGTAGAGGAACCGCAGAAGAAGGTAACGACAAGAGAATGGTTGAAGATGCATAAGGAGTAACCATGGTGATTACTGGGTGTGTTGGGGAATAGTACTAAGTGAATGTGGATATGAGTGTTGAAATGACAGGTTAAGATGATTGACATTTGGATATTAAGAGATTGAAATGTGGATATTAACATTAACATATTTGGAATAATAAGAGATATTATTTGTACTGAGTGAATGAGAGCTTTCAGGGAACTAGCCTCAGTGTGAAAGGTGTGTGTATGAATTAATGTCCCAACCAGTTCTGTGAGCTGAGTTTTTAACATTATATAGGGATTCTGCGTGATGCGAAGATATGAAAGGAGAGAGTACTATTACCAAATATACTGTATGAATATTATACTGAGTTACTAGAGATGTGATGATGTAACAATGTATGTAGAGTATAATGGGTTACTAGATATGTGATGATGTAACAATGTATGTAGAGTATAATGGGTTACTAGAGACGTGATGATGTAACAATGTATGAATATTATACTGAGTTACTAGAGATGTGATGATGTAACAATGTATGTAGAGTATAATGTGTTACTAGAGATGTGATGATGTAACAATGTATGTAGAGTATAATGTGTTACTAGAGATGTGAAGATGTAACAATGTAGGTAGAGTATAATGGGTTACTAGAGACGTGATGATGTAACAATGTATGTAGAGTATAATGTGTTACTAGAGATGTGATGATGTAACAATGTATGTAGAGTATAATGTGTTACTAGAGATGTGATGATGTAACAATGTATGTAGAGTATAATGTGTTACTAGAGATGTGATGATGTAACAATGTATGTAGAGTATAATGTGTTACTAGAGATGTGATGATGTAACAAATGTATAATGTTACTAGAGATGTGAAGATGTAACAATGTATGTAGAGTATAATGGGTTACTAGAGATGTGATGATGTAACAATGTATGAATATTATACTGAGTTACTAGAGATGTGATGATGTAACAATGTAGGTAGAGTATAATGGGTTACTAGAGACGTGATGATGTAACAATGTATGTAGAGTATAATGTGTTACTAGAGATGTGAAGATGTAACAATGTAGGTAGAGTATAATGGGTTACTAGAGACGTGATGATGTAACAATGTATGTAGAGTATAATGTGTTACTAGAGATGTGATGATGTAACAATGTATGTAGAGTATAATGGGTTACTAGATATGTGATGATGTAACAATGTATGTAGAGTATAATGGGTTACTAGAGACGTGATGATGTAACAATGTATGAATATTATACTGAGTTACTAGATATGTGATGATGTAACAATGTATGTAGAGTATAATGGGTTACTAGAGATGTGATGATGTAACAATGTATGTAGAGTATAATGGGTTACTAGAGATTTGATGATGTAACAATGGATGTAGAGTATAATGTGTTACTAGAGATGTGATGATTTAACAATGTATGTAGAGTATAATGGGTTACTAGAGATGTGATGATGGAACAATGTATGTAGAGTATAATGTGTTACTAGATATGTGATGAAGTAACAATGTATGAATATTATACTAAGTTACTAGAGATGTGATGATGTAACAATGTATGAATATTATACTGAGTTACTAGAGATGTGATGATGTAACAATGTATGAATATTATATATTATAGATAAGCTTCCTGTGGACAAATAGATACGCTGCCAGTGAAAATGAACAGAACTCACTGAACTCAAACAGGCTGTAAGGGACATTTGGGACAGAAAGAGTAGACAGTAATAGTTAGGACATGCCTACTCATTCAAGGGTTTTCTTTATTTTAACTATTTTCTACTATCAAATAACACATATGGAATCATGTAGTAACCAAAAAAGTGTAAAACAAATTTGAAATAATATAATTAGCCACGCTTGCGTTGATGACAGCTTTGCACACTCTTGGCATTCTCTCAAACAGCTTCATGAGATAGTCACCTGGAATGCATTTCAATTAACAGGTTTGTTTTGTTAAAAGTTCATTTGAGGAGGCAGGTGTGGTATACAGAATATATCCCTATTTGGTAAAAGACCAAGTCCACATTATGGCAAGAACAGCTCAAATAAGCAAAGAGAAACGACTGTCCATCATTACTTTAAGCCGTGAAGGTCAGTCAATGTGGAACATTTCAAGAACTTTGAAAGTTTCATCAAGTGCAGTCGCAACAAACATCAAGCACTATGATGAAACTGTCTCTCATGAGGACAGCCACAGGAAAGGAAAACCCAGTTACCTCTGCTGCAGAGGATCAGTATTATACTTACCAGCCTCAGCGATTTCAGCCCAAAGAAATGCTTCACAGAGTTCAAGTAACAGACACATCTCAACATCAACTGTTCAGAGGAGACTGCATGAATCAGGCCTTCATGGTCAAATTACTGCAAAGAAACCACTACTAAATGACTCCAATAATAAGAAGAGATTTGCTTGCACCAAGAAACACAAGCAATAGACATTAAACCGATGAAAATGTGTCCTTTGGTCTGATGAGTCCAAATTTGATTTTTTTTGGTTCCAACCGCCGTGTCGTGAGACACAGAGTAGGTGAACGGATGATCTCCACATCTGTGGTTCCCACCGTGAAGCATGGAGGAGGAGGTGTAATGTTGTGGGGTGCTTTGCTGGTGACACGGTCTGTGATTTACATAGAATTCAAGGCACACTTAACCAGCATGGCTACCACAGCATTCTGCAATGAGCCGCCATCCCATCTGGTTTGCACTTAGTGGGACTATCATTCGTTTTTCAACAGGACAATGACCCCAACACACCTCCAGGCTGTGTAAGGGCTATTTGACCAAGAAGGAAAGTGACTGAGTGCTGCATCCGATGACCTGGCCTCCACAATCACCCAACCTCAACCAAATTGAGATGGTTTTGGATGAGTTGGGCCGCATAGTGAACGAAAAGCAGCCAACATATGCTCAGCATATGTGGGAACTCCTTCAAGACTTTTGGAAAAGCATTCGAGGTGAAGCTGGTTTAGAGAATGCCAAGAGTGTGCAAAGCTGCCATCAAGGCAAAGGGGGCTACTTTGAAGAATCTAAAACATAGATTATATTTTGATTTGTTTAAAACTTTTTTAGTTACGACATGATTCCTTCCATATGTGTTATTTCATAGTTTTGATGTCTTCACTATTATTTTACAATGTAGAAAATAGTCAAAATAAAGAAAAACCCTTGAATGAGTAGGTGTGTCCAATCTGTGGACTGGTTCTGCATGTCAATGCAACAGGTTCAAAATGATTAGACTACAAGAAAGGGACTTTGGGATTGTTTACTTTAGAAGGTGCCTATTCTGCTTAATGGGACACTGTATCATCTGAAGTGTCTGAAGTATGATTCTGTTTACACATGGTTTTATCAAGACTTCTTGCCCAAGATGCAATAAGCTTGAATAAGATGAAGACTTTTTTAGCACTAATTATTAGATTAAGATGAAGACTTTTAGGACTGATTAAGATGTAGCATAGTGAAAACTAAGTATATGTTAATTTTCTTTCTTCCAGAACTGATGGAAATTCCAATATCAAGTTTTCTGATGAGTTTAGCAATGGTTTTGTCACGTCTGCTCCTGCTCCCCCTCTCTGACGCTCGAGGTTGCCAGGCGGCTCATCATTACTCACACCTCTCACCATCGTTACGCGCCCCAGCGTTTCATCGGACTCACCTGGACTCCATCACGTCATTGATTATCTACCCTATATCTGTCACCCCCTCCAGTTCATTTTACGCGTCTGCATTGATGTTGTTTTGTTTCTCCTGTTCAGACGCTGTTCCTGTTTTTCATGTCTGTTAATCCATTAAATATTCATTCCCTGTACTTACTTCTCGTCACACAGCGTCTGGCATCACAGGGCCATTACAGATTGTGTACATTTCCTTTTTAAAGACTTGCTGAGGCATTTAACAGTTAGTGACACTGTAGTAATATACAGGTTAAAGATACCTGGATCAGGCTGTTTTTTAATAGATTTTTATAGAACCTTTATTTAACTGGACAAGTCAGTTAATTAAAAACAAAATGTTATTTACCATGATGCCCAAGGAACAGTGGGTTAACTGCCTTGTTCAGAGGCAGAACAACATATATATTTTTCTTCCAGCTCCGGGGATTCGATCTAGCAACCATTCGGTTTTTGGCCCAATGCTCTAACCACTAGGCTACTGCCGCCCCTTAGGATACCTATCTCCCTGCTGTTAACCTCTCTTGGGTAGGGGGCAGTATTTTCTCCTCTGGGTGAAAAGCATGCCCAAAGTAAATTGCCTGTTACTCAGGCCCAGAATTTAGGATATGCATATAATTAGTATATTTGGATAGAAAACACTCTAAAGTTTCCAAAACTGTTCAAATAATATGCCTATGAGTATAACTAAACTGATATGGCAGGCGAAAACCTGAGAAAAATCCATCCAGGAAGTGGAATTGTTTTCATGTGGCTGTTTTTCAACTCAATACCAATAGAGAATCCAATGGGTTAGGAATCAGATTGCAGTTCCAATGGCTTCCACTAGATGTCAACAGTCTTTAGACATATTTTCAGGCTTTTATTTTGAAAAACAATGTGTAAAAAGCCATTGTGATCAGAGGACAGAGGAAGTTTGCAGACCTGATTTGGCGCACTCTTTGTTATTTTTCATTTCTATTGAAAACGGTATTGTCCTGTTTAAATATTATTGATTATAAATACAATTAACATCCTGAGGATTAATTATAAGTGTAACTGGGAGTCTGTGAGTGCAACCATATGAAGATCATCAAAGGTAAGTGATTAATTGTATCGCTATTTCTGACTTTAGTGACTCCTCGACTAGGCTGGTAAATGATTGTATGCTTTTTTTTACACGGGGCGCTGTCCTCAGATAATCTCATGGTATGCTTTCGCTGTAAAGCATTTTTGAAATTTGACACAGCGGCTGGATTAACAAGAAGTTAATCTTTAAGGGAGATCCCTCATTATTTGTTTGTACAAATGTTGCACAAAGGGAAATTGTCCTGTTAATCCAACCACGGTGTCAGATTTATAAAATGCTTTTCGGCGAAAGCATACCTAGCCCAGAACATACCTAGCCCAGATCATAGCCCAGTTGACAAATTATTCCAAACAGTAACCAGCCAAGCAGAAGCGTTACAAAACTCAGAAATAGAGATAAAATTAATCCCTTACCTTTGATGATCTTCATATGGTGGCAATCAGAAGACATTCATTTACTCAATAAATGTTCATTTTGTTCAATAAAGTCTCTTTATATCCAAAAACCTCAGTTTTGTTAGCACGTTTTCTTCAGTAATCCACAGGCTCAAACGCACTCAAAACAGGCAGACAAAAAAATCCAAATTATATCCGTAAAGTACATAGAAACATGTCAAACGATGTTAATATTCCATCCTCAGGTTGTTTTTGGCCTAAATGATCTATAATATTTCAACCGGACAATAACATCATCAATATAAAAGGTAAACAAGAAATGCACTCTCTCGGGATTGCGCATGAAAAAGCTCTGCGACACGGTAGGGTCCACTCATTCAGACTGGTGTTACTCCCTCATTTATAAGAATACAAGCCTGAAACAATTTCTAAAGACTGTTGACATTTGGTGGAAGGCAGAGGATCTGCAAATTGAGTCCTAAATCAATGGATACTGTAATGGCATTGAATAGAAAACTACAAAATCCCCCACCCCAAATACTTCCTGAATGGATTTTTCTCAGGTTTTCGCCTGTTAAATCAGTTCTGTTTTACTCACAGACACCATTTTAACAGTTTTGGAAACTTTGGAGTGTTTTCTATCCAAATCTACCAAATCTACCAGTTATATGCATATCATATCTTCTGGGCCCGAGTAGCAGGCTGTTTAATTATGGGCATGCTTTTCATCCAATATTCTGAATGCTGCCAACCTAGAGAGGTTAACTTCTTGCGTCGAGCCATCCGGGATCGTGACTACAGCCTCAAGCCCATTACCATAACGCAACGTTAACTATTCATGAAAATCGCAAATGAAATGAAATCAATATGCTAGCTCTCAAGCTTAGCCTTTTGTTAACAACACTGTCATCTCAGATTTTCAAAATATGCTTCTCAACCATAGCAAAACAAGCATTTTTGTAACAGTATTGATAGCCTAGCATAGGATTATGCCTGGCATTCAGCATGCAACATTTTCACAAAAACCAGAAAAGCATTCAAATAAAATCATTTACCTGTGAAGAACTTCAGATGTTTTCAATGAGGAGACTCTCAGTTAGATAGCAAATGTTCAGTTTTTACAAAAAGATTATTTGTGTTGACAAATCGCTCCGTTTTCTTCATCACGTTTGGGTAAGAAAAAAAACGAAAATTAAGTCATTAAAACGCAAACTTTTTCCAAATTAACTCCATAATATCGAAAGAAACATGGCAAACGATGTTTAGAATCAATCCTTAAGGTGTTTTTCACATATCTATCGATGATAAATCCTTCGTGGCATTTGACTTTCTCTTCTGAAGAAATGGAACGCGCATGGACCTAGAGATTACGCAATAATTTCGACACAGGACACCGGGCAGACACTTGGTAAATGTAGTCTCTTATGGTCAATCTTCCAATGATATGCCTACAAATACGTCACAATGCTGCAGACACCTTGGAGAAACGACAGAAAGGGCAGGCTCATTCCTGGCGCATTCACAGCCATATAAGGAGACATTGGAACACAGCGCCTTCAGAATCTGGGGCATTTCCTGTATGAAACTTCATCTTGGTTTCGTCTGTAGCATTAGTTCTGGGGCACTCACAGATAATATCTTTGCAGTTTTGGAAAAGTCTGCATTTTTTATTTCCAAAGCTGTCAATTACATGCATAGTCAAGCATCTTTTCGTGACAAAATATCTTGTTTAAAACGGGAACGTTTTTTATCCAAAAATTAAAAGAGCGCCCCCTATCTCGAAGAGTGCAAACCTTGTACACAAAATGTTTGAAATGTTTGAAACGTCTTTTAAGATTCGGAAGTACAGGGAAAGAATGGTGAAATAAACACTCACTTAATAAGGTTGAATGACCTCCGACCTCTATTCTGACTTTCTGGTGAGGCCTAATCACCCTCACTAGAAAGGCTAGAGACATTGGGTGAGATTTAAATGTAAGATGTAAACACTGATAATTAGTAAGAAGATTATAAATTAAATGAGATTGGTCACATTCACATGTTTTATCAATAGTCCTATGTGTGATTCAGACCATGAGGAGGAGAGAGAGAGAGAGAGAGTGCTGAGAGAGAGAGAGAGAAGAGAGAGAGTGCTGAGAGAGAGAGAGAGAGAGAGAGAGAAGAGAGAGAGAGAGAGAGAGAGTGCTGAGAGAGAGAGAGAGAGAGAGTGCTGAGAGAGAGAGAGAGAGGAGAGAGAGAGTGCTGAGAGAGAGAGAGAGAGTGCTGAGAGAGAGTGCTGAGAAAAAGAGAGAGAGAGAGAGAGAGAGAGAGAGAGAGAGAGAGAGAGAGAGGTCACAATCAGATGAGCTCTTGCATTTTTCAGCATTTTCTTTAAAAAAGATAGATTAGGAGTTAGATAAACTTGGATCTTTTGTCAGGAACACATACTGGATTCTACCCTCTACAACATAACCCCCACTTCAAATCTAAACTTAAAACCTACAACCTAATTTTGGACGGAATTACGGAATCACCTGGAAGGTTCACAACTACAAAGATTTATTTCTCTATACAGCAAATTCTCTGGAAAACAACAGAAACCTGAAAACACCATCCAACCTGGAACTGAGTGAGTAATGCTTAGTCTGAAACCCTACTTAATCTCCAAAAGCCAAGAAGAAAAATACACAACATTACTTTATAAGGACTGAATTCTAACATAATTCTGCCAAGCTTGATACAGCTTCAACTAAGCACTGACGTGTCAAGTGAGAGGTGTCAAAGCCCATTAGCCCAACAATGGCAGGAGAGTCACACAGTGTACCCCAACCAAATGGAGAGGCCTTAGAAGCTGCCTCCCGCTGTTCAGAGGTAATTAAAATACAGTACCCTTTGCATGTAAAGAATAATAAGGCAAGAAAAGATTACAAAATGAAGCTCCTTATGGAAAATCAAGAGACACTTTTTGCTGACTATTACAAAAATGGGAACATCAGCAACCTTATCTTCCACACAAACCATCCCCTGGCATGGCACAGTGCTATATTAGCACACTACCCCTCTGTTAAGAGATCGGGGGTTAACGACGGGTGGAAACTCAGAATACTTGACAACGAGGACTCTGAGTCAAGTAATATAAATATCTATAAATCCGGAACAGTAATGGTACAGAGTAACCCCAAACAGTTTCAGCTGGACTTTCACCTAATCAAAGAATTAGCCCAGCAGGAGAAGCTCTCCCTTGATAAAGATACCCCCACACCGAGCGGGTCAGACCAGACCTCTTCATTATGTAACCCCACAGACGAGCAACCCCAGTGGAGAGTCAACCTCCCAGCACAGATTACCACTCCCTCATTGAAATGAAGGACAAATTCACCCAGCTGGAGATAAGGCAGGTGGAGCTGGAACAGCAGGTGATTACACTTCAGTCAGCACAGACCCAGACAACAGTCCAGCACAACAACACCCCCTTAACCAGACCCGGAGAGCTGGAGGTGGACAGAGACATATCTGCACTTGGACAGTGGTGAGACAAATACAACAGGAGAAAGGGGAGCAGAACAGAGCACTAGAGGAGAGTATCAGACTGCTGGTGGAGGAAAGGTTGAGGGGGATGGAGGAGAGGGTGAGGGGGATGGAGGAGAAGTTGAGGGGGATGGCGTGTGACAGAGAACAACCCACTAGAGAGGTGGCCACCCCCACAGAGAAGCCAGCAGAACAGCCCACCTCAGCACCCAACAAAAATCTCGACACCACAGCAGAACAGTCCACACCAGACCCTGACCATAGAGTCGACATCACAGCAGAACAGACAAATGAAGAACCCCAAGCCCAGAGGCTCTCACCCCCTCTGAGCACCCCCCCTGTCAGCCACCCTGATAGCCCTTCTGACAACCCCCCCACACCCACTGAGGACAAACACAAGACACAAATTGTACTACTTATGGACTCAAATGGGAAATATATAGAAGAAAAAAAACTTTTTCCCAAACACAGTGTGTCTAAACTCTGGTGTCCAAACACCCAGCGCGCCCTAGACCTTCTGTCTGAGGCCAAACTAGGCTCACCCAGCCACATAATAATACACACAGGCACAAACGACCTGAGAGCACAGCAGGAAAGAGTGGCCACAGCACTGAAGGGAGTGATTGAAAAGGCTTCTTCTACTTTCCCCAACGCACAAGTGGTTATCTCCACCCTGCTACCACGAAAAGACTTCCACCTTGCCACAATACAGCGGGTAAATGCAAGTATTTCCCGTGACTGTGCCTCAAAACCAAATGTTTTCCTGGCCCACCACTCCACCCCGGACTTGAACAGCCTCTATGACCAGGTCCACCTCTACAAGGCAGCAGTGCCCACCTTTGCCCGAACTCTAAAGGACATCGCTCTCAAACGTATCCCCAACACTTCACACAGGAGCAACAGATCAATAGACACCCCACCCAGACCAGCGAGACACCCTCCCAGATCTGCAGGACCCCCCCCTGGACCTACACATAGAGGACCCACGCCAAGAGGAATTACATCCAGACCACAGTACACCCAGACACATCCACACCCCCACCCCAACCAATCAACACCCCCCACGTCAACCATGCCCACACCCCATTTAGGCCCCCTCAGATCAGACCTATGCCACTCCTGCCCACCCGATGCACCCCACCCCCGCAAAGAGGGCCTCAACATGGAAGCCACACATACGCCCAGGTAGTGAGCGGGCAAACAGTCCCAACCCCCACTCTCACACTCGCCCAAGCCAATGGCATGTACCAGATGCTCAGCAGGCTCTGCTCACACTTACTGGCCTGAGGCCAAACCACGACCAACAACATTGGACACTCTATGGAACAAAAGCCTTCACTATATTATCCTGGAATATCCAAGGCCTGAGGTCATCTGCCTTTGGCCTAAAGAGCAGAAACCCGGACTTCACCAAAGAAATCGGTAATACAGACATTGTCATCCTGCAAGAAACCTGGTATAGAGGAGACGGACCCACTGGTTGCCCTCTAGGTTACAGAGAGCTGGTACATTTACATTTACATTTAAGTCATTTAGCAGACGCTCTTATCCAGAGCGACTTACAAATTGGTGCATTCACCTTATGACATCCAGTGGAACAGTAGTGCATCTAAATATTTTAAGGGGGGGGGGGGGGTGAGAGGGATTACTTTATCTTATCCTAGGTATTCCTTAAAGAGGTGGGGTTTCAGGTGTCTCCGGAAGGTGGTGATTGACTCCGCTGTCCTGGCGTCGTGAGGGAGTTTGTTCCACCATTGGGGGGCCAGAGCAGCGAACAGTTAGTCCCATCCACCAAACTACCAGGTGTGAAACAGGGAATGGACTCAGGGGGTATGCTAATTTGGTATAGAGCAGAGCTAACTCACTCCATTAAATTAATCAAAACAGGAACATTCTACATTTGGCTAGAAATTCAAAAGGAAATGATCCTAACAGAGAAAAATGTCCTCCTGTGTGCTACCTATATCCCCCCACTAGAATCCCCATATTTTAATGAAGACAGCTTCTCCATCCTGGAGGGGGAAATCAATCATTTCCAGGCCAAGGGACATGTACTAGTCTGTGGCGACCTAAATGCCAGAACCGGACAAGAACCTGACACCCTCAGCACACAGGGGGACAAACACCTGCCTGGAGGTGACAGCATTCCCTCCCACATATGCCCGCCTAGGCACAACTATGACAACATAACCAACAAAAACGGGTCACAACTCCTGCAGCTCTGTCGCACGCTGGGTATGTACATAGTCAACGGTAGGCTTCGAGGGGACTCCTATGGTAGGTACACCTATAGCTCATCTCTTGGCAGTAGTACTGTAGACTACTTTATCACTGACCTCAACCCAGAGTCTCTCAGAGCGTTCACAGTCAGCCCACTGACACCCCTATCAGACCACAGCAAAATCACAGTCTACTTAAACAGAGCAATACTTAATCATGAGGCATCAAAGCCAAAGGAACTGAGTAACATTAAGAAATGCTATAGATGGAAAGAATGCAGTTTGGAAACCTACCAAAAAACAATTAGGCAACAACAAATTCAATACCTTTTAGACAATTTCCTGGGTAAAACATTCCACTGTAATAGTGAAGGTGTAAACTTGGCAGTAGAACATCTTAACAGTATATTTGACCTCTCAGCTTCCCTATCAAATCTAAAAATCTCAAATAGAAAACCGAAGAAAATTAACAATAATGACAAATGGTTTGATGAAGAATGCAAAAATCTAAGAAATAAATTGAGAAACCTGTCCAACCAAAAACATAGAGACCCGGAAAACCTGAGTCTACGCCTTCACTATGGTGAATCACTAAAACAATACAGAAATACACTACGGAAAAAGAAGGAACAGCATGTCAGAAATCAGCTCAATGCAATTGAAGAATCCATAGACTCTAACCACTTCTGGGAAAATTGGAAAACACTAAACAAACAACAACACGAAGAATTATCTATCCAAAATGGAGATGTATGGGTAAACCACTTCTCCAATCTTTTTGGCTCTATAACAAAGAATAAAGAGCAAAAACATATACATGATCAAACACAGATCTTAGAATAAACTATTAAAGACTACCAGAACCCACTGGATTCTCCAATTACATTGAATGAGTTACAGGACAAAATAAAAAACCTCCAACCCAAAAAGGCCTGTGGTGTTGATGGTATCCTCAATGAAATGATCAAATATACAGACAACAAATTCCAATTGGCTATACTAAAACTCTTTAACATCATACTTAGCTCTGGTATCTTCCCCAATATTTGGAACCAAGGACTGATCACCCCAATCCACAAAAGTGGAGACAAATTTGACCCCAATAACTACCGTGGAATATGTGTCAACAGTAACCTTGGGAAAATCCTCTGCATTATTATTAACAGCAGACTCGTACATTTCCTCAATGAAAACAATGTACTGAGCAAATGTCAAATTGGCTTTTTACCAAATTACCGTACAACAGACCATGTATTCACCCTGCACACCCTAATTGACAACCAAACAAACCAAAACAAAGGCAAAGTCTTCTCATGCTTTGTTGATTTCAAAAAAGCCTTTGACTCAATCTGGCATGAGGGTCTGCTATACAAACTGATTGAAAGTGGTGTTGGGGGTAAAACATACGACATTATAAAATCCATGTACACAAACAACAAGTGTGTGGTTAAAATTGGCAAAAAACACACACATTTCTTCACACAGGGTCGTGGGGTTAGACAGGGATGCAGCTTAAGCCCCACCCTCTTCAACATATATATCAACGAATTGGCACGGGCACTAGAAAAGTCCGCAGCACCCGGCCTCCCCCTGCTATAATCCGAAGTCAAATGTCTGCTGTTTGCTGATGATCTGGTGCTTCTGTCACCATCCAAGGAGGGCCTACAGCAGCACCTAGATCGTATGCACAGATTCTGTCAGACCTGGGCCCTGACAGTAAATCTCAGTAAGACCAAAATAATGGTGTTCCAAAAAAGGTCCAGTCACCAGGACCACAAATACAAATTCCATCTAGACACTGTTGCCCTAGAGCACACAAAAAACTATACATACCTTGGCCTAAACATCAGCGCCACAGGTAACTTCCACAAAGCTGTGAACGATCTGAGAGACAAGGCAAGAAGGGCATTCTATGCCATCAAAAGAAACATAAATTTCAACATACCAATTAGGATTTGGCAAAAAATACTTGAATCAGTCATAGAGCCCATTGCCCTTTATGGTTGTGAGGTCTGGGGTCCGCTCACCAACCTAGACTTCACAAAATGGGACAAACACCAAATTGAGACTCTGCACGCAGAATTCTGCAAAAATATCCTCCATGTACAACGTAGAACACCAAATAATGCATGCAGAGCAGAATTAGGCCGATACCCACTAATTATCAAAATCCAGAAAAGAGCCGTTAAATTCTACAACCACCTAAAAGGAAGCGATTCACAAACCTTCCATAACAAAGCCATCACCTACAGAGAGATGAACCTGGAGAAGAGTCCCCTAAGCAAGCTGGTCCTGGGGCTCTGTTTTTATTTTTTACTTAACCGGCAGTGTTGTTGTTGTTTTGGACGCATAAAACACGATGTGAGTCATTTGTCAAAAGGGAAGAGGTGTATTGTGGTTGTTGTTCTTGGTTGTTGTTTGTATTGTGCGTTTTTGTTTTGTTTGTTGTATGTTGTTTTGTTTGTTTTATTTTTGTCTTGCTTAAAAAAAAAATCTCTCCAGATTGGTTCTGCTGTCGGGATTTCTCCCTAAGGTTTAGCCCTCTACCAAACCTGACCCTGTAACTCTGCAGTGAGGTCGTCAATGTTACAGGGAGTATAAGCCCATTTGAAAAAATGGTTTTAACAGTGTGTTGTTATTCTATTTGACATTTGTCTTAGACATTTCTATTAAGAATATTGGTGGTAATAATTTGTCATACAGTAAATTGTTTGTCTGGTTTCAGGCTTTTATTTTGAAAAACGACGTGTTAAAAGCCATTTTAACAATTTTAAATATTTTAACAATAGTTATCACAGTGTAATACAAGGAGGGAAAGTGAGGGAAAATGTTGCTGTCTGAAGAGGTAGCATTGAATTGTACACAGCATCTCCTCTCACTCTATCTTGGTTCGTGCAGGTGACTGTGACCTCCTCCGCAGACCAATTGACAGTACGCCCAGAACATTGTTCTGGGAACCAAAAGGAGTATCTCAGTTTTAAGGTCCCAGATTTGAGAGAAGAAACCTTGTTAGTTATCAGTCAGTCAGTCACTTGCAGGAACCAACGTTGATGATGAATATTGAATAATGTAAATCATGCTTATATGAATTGTTTGGATAGCCGTATATTAGAGAACTAACGGGACTGTCCCGGCAGAGCTCCTGACCGATGTGTACTATGCATGAAGTGTGTTGGAACCTCTCCAGCTTGCTGATGATAAAGAATGATTAATTTAAGTTTGTAAGTAATTTAAGTAATTTCCACGACAACGCAAATAATATTATGTTGTCACATCAGCACGGCAATGGTTGTAATGGATACCCTGTTTGGTTTGAGCAAGTGTGATTGATAGGTGAGAACAGCATGTTTGTGTGTCCGTGTGTGTGTGTTTGTGTGGCTGTGTGTGTGGCAAGGGCTCAAAATGCTTTGTGTGTGTCCAATAAAGATCAGGATGTGTGTGTGTATTTGTGTATTTGTGCATCCGTGTGTGTGTGTGTGTGTGTGTGTGTGTGTGTGTGTGTGTGTGTGTGTGTGTGTGTGTGTGTGTGTGTGTGTTGATGCGAGTATCTCAGCTTAGCTTGTGTGTGTGTGTGTCCACTACAGATGAGGATGAGTGTGTGTGGGTTCCCTCGGTGCGCAAACACACCTGGTCGATACACCTGTCTGTCAGGGCTTAGTAACAACAGTAACAACACTGCGCCCGGCACAGATGAGGCCATGGTAGCCTTGACCCCTGAACCTGCCCTGACCTCTAACCCCATGACCCCTATCCTTTGGCCACATTCCAATCCAGACGTCTGCCTGAACTCACAGCTGTACCCATCACGTGATATAGCAGCAATCTGATGCCTGACTGAGCTGTAAGTCCAGCACAGACTGTGGGAGGAGCACAGTACTACATAGAGCCATGACTACATGGAACTCTATTCCACATTAAGTAACTCACGCCAACAGTAAAGTTTGATTAAACAAGAAATACACCTTATGGAACAGCGGGGACTGTGAAGCAACACAAACATAGACAAGTGCATATAAACACAAGATAAAATACACAGTATACACTCATGTACACAAGGATAATGTGTTGTAGATAAGTGGTAGAAGAGTAGAGGCCTGAGGGCACACACTTAATATGTTGTGAAATCTGTTATGAATGTACTGTAATGTTTTTCAAACAACCTTAATTTTGCTGGAAGAGGAAGAGTAGCTGCTGCCTTGACAGGAACTAATGGGGATCCAGAATAAATACAACTACAACTACGTAGCACACAGCCATTGGTTGAAGCAATGCAACGACTGCATTGTAGTTGGACTGGAACGTGACCCCGTACCCTAAACCAGTTTGAACTATGACCCCAACACATCGTCTTGCATGCGGCAGAACTAAGACTCGGGGTGCGTCCCAATAATCCCTCCTGTCTCGTGAAGTGTACACTTGTTCACTTTCCTTCACTGAACTCACACTAGCATGCCTCCACCAATCCAATGCTTTTAGTTTTGAAGTAGTGAACAAGTGTACACTTCAGAGGAAAGGAGGGAGAAGTGTCCTCGAGTGGAATGTTTCTTAATATTTGTAATAATTTCATAATTAAGCAACTTTTTATAATTTTTTAATGCTGAAAATCCAGTGTTTCTATTTTAAACGTTGTTGTTATAATACACTCTAATGTGATATATATGTTATATGTGTTATATTATATATATATACTCTAATGTGATATAAAGTGTAATATTGGAATGAAACTGACATGGTTCATGGTAATGTTATGTATATAAAGTGTAATATTGTGTCTTATATTTAGACAGTCAAACAGCGATGGATATCTCAGAGAAAACGATGCAGAGGAAATAATATGACATTTTAAGTGCAGTCCTCCGGACCAGGTTGAAGATCAAATGCGGCCCACTTGGCAAAATGAGTTTGACCCCCCTGAACTAGACTGTTAGAGAGGTCACTACCCTCACTGATCTCAATGCTACTTCCTCAAACAGAGGTTACTGTTGTGCCACTGCAAACCGCCCCATAAGGACAGGTCTAGGTTCAGTTACTGTGTAAGCCTGGATAATGATGATCAGTAAGGGACCATGTAAACTGATCTGAGTGTGGTGCTTATATTACAGTAGGGACTTTCCTCTGTTGCTGTAGATACCGTTATTCCACTGGCAGCTTCCTCTTTGTAGTGTTGAGACCCAAATGACGCTCTATTCCCTGTATAGTGCACTACATTAGACCAGGGCCCTATTCCCTATATAGTGCATTACATTAGACCAGGGCCCATAGAGCACTATATAATAGGTTGTCATTTGGGATGCATGCTAGGATGGTTACCATGGTAACATTTTCATCACTGGTGTGCTGTGGGTTTCTGGGTCTTTTAATCTCCACCTCGACTTCCTCTCTGTCTCATGTCTTCATTTATATCTTAGTTAGTTGGAATCTGATGGTAAACTTGGTTGCCCATGGCAACAACTTGGATCTACTATGAGCATGATAAGGATGTGACAGTTTTCATTTGTGTGTTGTGTTGTTGTGGTGTGTTGTGGTGTGTGTTGTGGTGTGTAGTGTTGTTGTATTGTGGTGTGGTGTGTGTTGTATTTGTATTTATTAAGGATCCCCATTAGTTCCAGTCAAGGCAGCAGCTACTCTTCCTGGGGTCCAGCAACATTGAAGCAGTTTAAAAACATTACAAAACATTCACAACAGAATGTAGTACTGTGGAATAGAGTTCCATGTAGTCATGGCTCTATGTAGTACTGTGGAATAGAGTTCCATGTAGTCATGGCTCTATGTAGTACTGTGGAATAGAGTTCCATGTAGTCATGGCTCTATGTAGTACTGTGGAATAGAGTTCCATGTAGTCATGGCTCTATGTGGTACTGTGGAATAGAGTTCCATGTAGTCATGGCTCTATGTAGTACTGTGGAATAGAGTTCCATGTAGTCATGGCTCTATGTAGTACTGTGGAATAGAGTTCCATGTAGTCATGGCTCTATGTAGTACTGTGCGCCTCCCATAGTCTGTTCTGGACTTGGGGACTGCGAAGAGACCTCTGGTGGCATGTCTTGGGGGGTATGTATGGCTGTCTGAGCATTGTGCCAGTAGTTCAAACAGACAGCTTGGTGCTTTCAAAATGGCCAGTCATCTCATAAATACAAGTAATGAGGAAGTTGATCTCTCCTTCACTTAGAGCCAGGAAAGTTTGACGCACATATTATTAGTGTTAGCTCTCTGTGTACAACAGAAGGCCAGCCGTGCTGCCCTGTTCTCACCCAATTGCACTTTTGCTCCAGTAAGTCCCTCTTTATGGCACCTGACCACACGACTGAACAGTAGTTAAGCTGCGTCAAAATTAGGGCCTGTAAAACCTGCCTTGTTGACAGTGTTGTTAAGAAGGTAGAAACTAGGGCCTGTAAAACCTGCCTTGTTGACAGTGCTGTTAAGAAGGTAGAAACTAGGGCCTGTAAAACCTGCCTTGTTGACACTGTTGTTAAGAAGGTAGAAACTAGGTCCTGTAGGACCTGCCTTGTTGACAGAGCTGTTAAGAAGGTAGAAACTAGGTCCTGTAGGACCTGCCTTGTTGACAGTGCTGTTAAGAAGGCAGAGCAACACTTTATTATGGACAGACTTCTCCCCATCGTAGCTACTGTTGTATCAATATGTTTTGACCAGGACAGTTTACGATCCAGGGTTACTCCATGCAGGTTAGTCACCTTCACTTGCTTTATTTCTACATTATGCATTTGAAGATTTATTTGAAGTTTAGGGTTGGGTGAATGATTTGTCCCAAATATAATGCTTTTAGTGTTTGAAATATTTAGGACTAAATGGTTCCTTGCCCCCCATTTTGAAAGTAACTGCAGCTCTTTGTTAAGTGTTGCAGTCATTTCAGGCTCTGTAGTAGTTCAAATCAAATCAAATCAAATTTATTTATATAGCCCTTCGTACATCAGCTGATATCTCAAAGTGCTGTACAGAAACCCAGCCTAAAACCCCAAACAGCAAGCAATGCAGGTGTAGAAGCACGGTGGCTAGGAAAAACTCCCTAGAAAGGCCAAAACCTAGGAAGAAACCTAGAGAGGAACCAGGCTATGTGGGGTGGCCAGTCCTCTTCTGGCTATGCCGGGTGGAGATTATAACAGAACATGGCCAAGATGTTCAAATGTTCATAAATGACCAGCATGGTCGAATAATAATAAGGCAGAACAGTTGAAACTGGAGCAGCAGCACAGTCAGGTGGAAGTTGAAACTGGAGCAGCAGCATGGCCAGGTGGACTGGGGACAGCAAGGAGTCATCATGTCAGGTAGTCCTGGGGCATGGTCCTAGGGCTCAGGTCAGTTGAAACTGGAACAGCAGCATGGCCAGGTGGACTGGGGACAGCAAGGAGTCATCATGTCAGGTAGTCCTGGGGCATGGTCCTAGGGCTCAGGTCCTCCGAGAGAGAGAAAGAAAGAGAGAAGGAGAGAATTAGAGAACGCACACTTAGATTCACACAGGACACCGAATAGGACAGGAGAAGTTCCAGATATAACAAACTGACCCCAGCCCCCCGACACATAAACTACTGCAGCATAAATACTGGAGGCTGAGACAGGAGGGGTCAAGAGACACTGTGGCCCCATCCGAGGACACCCCGGACAGGGCCAAACAGGAAGGATATAACCCCACCCACTTTGCCAAAGCACAGCCCCCACACCACTAGAGGGATATCTTCAACCACCAACTTACCATCCTGAGACAAGGCTGAGTATAGCCCACAAAGATCTCCGCCACGGCACAACCCAAGGGGGGGCCAACCCCGACAGGATGGCCACAACAGTGAATCAACCCACTCAGGTGACGCACCCTCCAGGGACGGCATGAGAGAGCCCCAGTAAGCCAGTGACTCAGCCCCTGTAATAGGGTTAGAGGCAGAGAATCGCAGTGGAAAGAGGGGAACCGGCCAGGCAGAGACAGCAAGGGCGGTTCGTTGCTCCAGAGCCTTTCCGTTCACCTTCCCACTCCTGGGCCAGACTACACTCAATCATATGACCCACTGAAGAGATGAGTCTTCAGTAAAGACTTAAAGGTTGAGACCGAGTTTGCGTCTCTGACATGGGTAGGCAGACCGTTCCATAAAAATGGAGCTCTATAGGAGAAAGCCCTGCCTCCAGCTGTTTGCTTAGAAATTCTAGGGACAATTAGGAGGCCTGCGTCTTGTGACCGTAGCGTACGTGTAGGTATGTACGGCAGGACCAAATCAGAGAGATAGGTAGGAGCAAGCCCATGTAATGCTTTGTAGGTTAGCAGTAAAACCTTGAAATCAGCCCTTGCTTTGAAAGGAAGCCAGTGTAGAGAGGCTAGCACTGGAGTAATATGATCACATTTTTTGGTTCTAGTCAGGATTCTAGCAGCCGTATTTAGCACTAACTGAAGTTTATTTAGTGCTTTATCCGGGTAGCCGGAAAATAGAGCATTGCAGTAGTCTAACCTAGAAGTGACAAAAGCATGGATGAATTTTTCTGCATCATTTTTGGACAGAAAGTTTCTGATTTTTGCAATGTTACGTAGATGGAAAAAAGCTGTCCTCGAAATGGTCTTGATATCTTCTTCAAAAGAGAGATCAGGGTCCAGAGTATCGCCGAGGTCCTTCACAGTTTTATTTGAGACGACTGTACAACCATTAAGATTAATTGTCAGATTCAACAGAAGATCTCTTTGTTTCTTGGGACCTAGAACAAGCATCTCTGTTTTGTCCGAGTTTAATAGTAGAAAGTTTGCAGCCATCCACTTCTTTATGTCTGAAACACATGCTTCTAGCGAGGGCAATTTTGGGGCTTCACCATGTTTCATTGAAATGTACAGCTGTGTGTCATCCGCATAGCAGTGAAAATTTACATTATGTTTTCGAATAACATCCCCAAGAGGTAAAATATATAGTGAAAACAATAGTGGTCCTAAAACGGAACCTTGAGGAACACTGAAATTTACAGTTGATTTGTCAGAGGGCAAACCATTCACAGAGACAAACTGATATCTTTCCGACAGATAAGATCTAAACCAGGCCAGAACATGTCCGTGTAGACCAATTTGGGTTTCCAATCTCTCCAAAAGAATGTGGTGATCGATGGTATCAAAAGCAGCACTAAGGTCTAGGAGCACGAGGACAGATGCAGAGCTCGGTCCGATGCCATTAAATGTCATTTACCACCTTCACAAGTGCCGTCTCAGTGCTATGATGGGGTCTAAAACCAGACTGAAGCATTTCGTATACATTGTTTGTCTTCAGGAAGGCAGTGAGTTGCTGCGCAACAGCCCTCTCTAAAATTTTTGAGAGGAATGGAAGATTCGATATAGGCCGATAGTTTTTTATATTTTCTGGGTCAAGGTTTGGCTTTTTCAAGAGAGGCTTTATTACTGCCACTTTTAGTGAGTTTGGTACACATCCAGTGGATAGAGAGCCGTTTATTATGTTCAACATAGGAGGGCCAAGCACAGGAAGCAGCTCTTTCAGTAGTTTAGTTGGAATAGGGTCCAGTATGCAGCTTGAAGGTTTAGAGGCCATGATTATTTTCATCATTGTGTCAAGAGATATAGTACTAAAACACTTGAGCGTCTCTCTTGATCCTAGGTCCTGGCAGAGTTGTGCAGACTCAGGACAACTGAGGTTTGGAGGAATACACATGTTTAACTAGTTGCTCCTACCCTCTACTTTTTTGAACATTTTGTTAAAAATCGCGCAACATTTCAGCGCCCTGCTACTCATGCCAGGAATATAGTACGTTCATATGGTTAGAATGTGTGTATAGGAAACCCTCGGACGTTTTTAAAACTGGTTAAATCACGACTGTGGCTATTACATAACGTGCGTTACATCGGAAAGCGCAGGAAAACCTGATCACAGAAAATGGAAATAAATATCCTTGCGCCACTTCCAGCAATTGTTAACAGTGAGCCGAATTAGATAAGACCGAGCATTCAACTCCCACAGCATCCCCATGCAGTCGAGTATCTTGTGAATTTAATCCTCTTTGATTCTTGGTTGAACCGAAAGAGGGGCACGACGTACCTCCGGTCTCCGCCCAGATCATTCCGGAAGAGCTCTCTCCTGAAATTTTTTCCAAGACGACAGCTAATGATATGTACATCGCCTAAGGATGATTTTTATCGCTTATTAACGTTTACTAATACCTAAAGTAGCATTACAAACGTATTTCAAGTGTTTTGTGAAAGTTTATCGTCTACTTTTTGAATTTTAAAAATGACGTTACGTTGTGAAATCGCTGTTTTTTTCGTTTATCACACAGTCTACATATAACGATATCTTGGCTTTATATGGCCCGATTTAATCTAAATAAAGACCCAATAGTGTTTATGGGACATCTAGGAGTGCCAACAAAGAAGATGGTGAAAGGTAATGACTGTTTTCTATTTTATTGTGCGGTTTGTGTAACGCCGAAATGCTAATTATTTTGTTTACGTCCCCTGCTGTGCTTTTCTGTTGTAGTGTATTGGTGCATGCTATCAGATAATAGCTTCTCATGCTGTCGCCGAAAAGCATTTTAAAAATCTGACTTGTTGCCTGGATTCACAACGAGTGTAGCTTTAATTTGATACCCTGCATGTGTATTTTAATGAACTTTTGAGTTTTAACTAATACTATTAGCATTTAGCGTAGCGCATTTGCATTTCCAGAGCTCTAGTTGGGACGCAAGCGTCCCAGGTAGAGGTAAGAGGTTAAAGAGGAGTCCGTAATTTGCTTTCTAATAATCATAATCTTTTCCTCAAAGAAGTTCATGAATTTATCACTGCTAAAGTGAAAGTCATCCTCTCTTGGGGAATGCTGCTTTTTAGTTAGCTTTGCGGCAGTATCAAAAAGGAATTTCGGATTGTTCTTATTTTCCTCACTTAAGTTAGAAAAATAGGATGATCGAGCAGCAGTAAGGGCTCTTCGGTACTGCACGGTACCGTCCTTCCAAGCTAGTCGGAAGACTTCCAGTTTGGTGTGGCGCCATTTCCGTTCCAATTTTCTGGAAGCTTGCTTCAGAGCTCGGGTATTTTCTGTGTACCAGGGAGCTAGTTTCTTATGAGATTTTTTTTTTTTAGTTTTTAGGGGTGCAACTGCATCTAGGGTATTGCGCAAGGTTAAATTGAGATCCTCAGTTAGGTGGTTAACTGATTTTTGTCCTCTGGCGTCCTTGGGTGGGCAGAGGGAGTCTGGAAGGGCATCAAGGAATCTTTGTGTTGTCTGTGAATTTATAGCACGACTTTTGATGTTCCTTGGTTGGGGTCTGAGCAGATTATTTGTTGCAATTGCAAACGTAATAAAATGGTGGTCCGATAGTCCAGGATTATGAGGAAAAAGAAGATCCACAACATTCATTCCATGGGACAAAACTAGGTCCAGCGTATGACTGTGACAGTGAGTGGGTCCAGAGACATGTTGGACAAAACCCACTGAGTCGATGATGGCTCCGAAAGCCTTTTGGAGTGGGTCTGTGGACTTTTCCATGTGAATATTAAAGTCACCAAAGATTAGAATATTATCTGCTATGACTACAAGGTCCGATAGGAATTCAGGGAACTCAGTGAGAAACGTTGTATATGGCCCAGGAGGCCTGTAAACAGTAGCTATAAAAAGTGATTGAGTAGGCTGCATAGATTTCATGACTAGAAGCTCAAAAGACGAAAACGTCATTTTTTTTTCTGTAAATTGAAGTTTGCTATCGTAAATGTTAGCAACACCTCCGCCTTTGCGGGATGCACGGGGGATATGGTCACTAGTGTAGCCAGGAGGTGAGGCCTCATTTAAAACAGTAAATTCATCAGGCTTAAGCCATGTTTCAGTCAGGCCAATCACATCAAGATTATGATCAGTGATTAGTTCATTGACTATAATTGCCTTTGAAGTAAGGGATCTAACATTAAGTAGCCCTATTTTGAGATGTGAGGTATCATGATCTCTTTCAGTAATGACAGGAATGGAGGTGGTCTTTATCCTAATGAGATTGCTAAGGCGAACACCGCCATGTTTAGTTTTGCCCAACCTAGGTCGAGGCACAGACACGGTCTCAATGGTGATAGCTGAGCTGACTACACTGACTGTGCTAGTGGCAGACTCCACTATGCTGGCAGGCTGGCTAACAGCCTGCTGCCTGGCCTGCACCCTATTTCATTGTGGAGCTAGAGGAGTTAGAGCCCTGTCTATGTTGGTAGATAAGATGAGAGCACCCCCTCCAGCTAGGATGGAGTCCGTCACTCCTCAGCAGGTCAGGCTTGGTCCTGTTTGTGGGTGAGTCCCAGAAAGAGGGCCAATTATCTACAAATTCTATCTTTTGGGAGGGGCAGAAAACAGTTTTCAACCAGCGATTGAGTTGTGAGACTCTGCTGTAGAGCTCATCACTCCCTAACTGGGAGGGGGCCAGAGACAATTACTCGATGCCGACACATCTTTCTAGCTGATATGCACGCAGAAGCTATGTTGCGCTTAGTGATCTCTGACTGTTTCATCCTAACATCGTTGGTGCCAACGTGGATAACAATATCTCTATACTCTCTACACTCGCCAGTTTTAGCTTTAGCCAGCACCATCTTCAGATTAGCCTTAACGTCGGTAGCCCTGCCCCGGTAAACAGTGTATGATCGCTGGATGATTCGCTTTAAGTCTAATACTGCGGGTAATGGAGTCGCCAATGACTAGAGTTTTCAATTTGTCAGAGCTAATGGTGGGAAGCTTCGGCGTCTCAGACCCCGTAACGGGAGGAGTAGAGACCAGAGAAGACTCGGCCTCTGACACCGACCCGCTGCTTAATGGGGAAAACCGGTTGAAAGTTTCTGTCGGCTGAATGAGCGACACCGGTTGAGCATTCCTACAGCATTTCCTTCCAGAAACCGTGAGAAAGTTGTCCGGCTGCGGGGACTGTGCCAGGGGATTTATACTACTATCTGTACTTACTGGTGGCACAGACGCTGTTTCATCCTTTCCTACACTGAAATTACCCTTGCCTAACGATTGCGTCTGAAGCTGGGCTTGCAGTACAGCTATCCTCGCCGTAAGGCGAGTACAGCGGCTGCAATTAGAAGGCATCGTGTTAATGTTACTACTTAGCTTCGGCTGTTGGAGGTCCTGACGAATCGTGTCCAGATAAAGCGTCCGGAGTGAAAAAGTTGAGGAAAAAATAAATAAATATATGAACGGTAATTAAAAAGTGAAAACCGTAAAGTTGTCAGGTAGCAAAATAGGTTGGCAACAAAACGCACAGCAACTCGAAAACAAGCCTGCAAGTTGTGACCGGAAATGACGTAAGCTAGGTAACATCAGATCATATAGTAGTTGACATATATAGTGTTGTGTCATCCTCATGCATAGACCCACTGGCTTCACTCAAAAGTATGTCAACTGCTCGGCCTCCGACCACAAGGCACTACAGAGTGTTGTAACGGCTTTCTTCCTGGGAAGGAGAGGTTGGACCAAAACGCAGCGTGGTTATAGTTCATGTTCTCTCTGCTACGGTACCAGAGCACCAAGTCTAGGTCCAAGAGGCTTCTAAACAGCTTCTACCCCCAAGCCGTAAGACTCCTGAACATCTAATCCAATGGCTGCCCAGACTATTTGCATTGCCCCCCTCCTCCTTTACACTGCTGCTACTCTCTTTTATTATCTATGCATAGTCACTTTAATAACTCTACCTACCTCAATTACCTAG
>NC_088410.1:13305505-13370505 GCF_034236695.1 Oncorhynchus nerka
TAGCTAGCCAGCTAGCCCCGAATCAACAACGCAGCCACTGCCAGCTAGCCTACAAAGTCAACAACGCAGCCACTGCCAGCTAGCCTACTTCAGCAGTACTGTATCATTTTTAATCATTTTAGTCAATAAGATTCTTGCTACGTAAGCTCAACTTTCTGAACATTCGAGACGTGTAGTCCACTTGTCATTCCAATCTCCTTTGCATTAGCGTAGCCTCTTCTGTAGCCTGTCAACTATGTGTCTGTCTATCCCTGTTCTCTCCTCTCTGCACAGACCATACAAACGCTCCACACCGCGTGGCCGCGGCCACCCTAATCTGGTGGTCCCAGCGCGCACGACCCACGTGGAGTTCCAGGTCTCCGGTAGCCTCTGGAACTGCCGATCTGCGGCCAACAAGGCAGAGTTCATCTCAGCCTATGCCTCCCTCCAGTCCCTCGACTTCTTGGCACTGACGGAAACATGGATCACCACAGATAACACTGCTACTCCTACTGCTCTCTCTTCGTCCGCCCACGTGTTCTCGCACACCCCGAGAGCTTCTGGTCAGCGGGGTGGTGGCACCGGGATCCTCATCTCTCCCAAGTGGTCATTCTCTCTTTCTCCCCTTACCCATCTGTCTATCGCCTCCTTTGAATTCCATGCTGTCACAGTTACCAGCCCTTTCAAGCTTAACATCCTTATCATTTATCGCCCTCCAGGTTCCTCGGAGAGTTCATCAATGAGCTTGATGCCTTGATAAGCTCCTTTCCTGAGGACGGCTCACCTCTCACAGTTCTGGGCGACTTTAACCTCCCCACGTCTACCTTTGACTCATTCCTCTCTGCCTCCTTCTTTCCACTCCTCTCCTCTTTTGACCTCACCCTCTCACCTTCCCCCTACTCACAAGGCAGGAAATACGCTCGACCTCATCTTTACTAGATGCTGTTCTTCCACTAACCTCATTGCAACTCCCCTCCAAGTCTCCGACCACTACCTTGTATCCTTTTCCCTCTCGCTCTCATCCAACACTTCCCACACTGCCCCTACTCGGATGGTATCGAGCCGTCCCAACCTTCGCTCTCTCTCCCCCGCTACTCTCTCCTCTTCCATCCTATCATCTCTTCCCTCTGCTCAAACCTTCTCCAACCTAACTCCTGATTCTGCCTCCTCAACCCTCCTCTCCTCCCTTTCTGCATCCTTTGACGCTCTATGTCCCCTATCCTCCAGGCCGGCTCGGTCCTCCCCTCCCGCTCCGTGGCTCGACGACTCATTGCGAGCTCACAGAACAGGGCTCCGGGCAGCCGAGCGGAAATGGAGGAAAACTCGCCTCCCTGCGGACCTGGCATCCTTTCACTCCCTCCTCTCTACATTTTCCTCTTCTGTCGCTGCTGCTAAAGCCACTTTCTACCACTCTAAATTCCAAGCATCTGCCTCTAACCCTAGGAAGCTCTTTGCCACCTTCTCCTCCCTCCTGAATCCTCCTCCCCCTCCCCCCCTCCTCCCTCTCTGCAGATGACTTCGTCAACCATTTTGAAAAGAAGGTCGACGACATCCGATCCTCGTTTGCTAAGTCAAACGACACCGCTGGTTCTGCTCACACTGCCCTACCCTGTGCTCTGACCTCTTTCTCCCTCTCTCTCCAGATGAAATCTCGCGTCTTGTGACGGCCGGCCGCCCAACAACCTGCCCGCTTGACCCTATCCCTCCTCTCTTCTCCAGACCATTTCCGGAGACCTTCTCCCTTACCTCACCTCGCTCATCAACTCATCCCTGACCGCTGGCTACGTCCCTTCCGTCTTCAAGAGAGCGAGAGTTGCACCCCTTCTGAAAAAACCTACACTCGATCCCTCCGATGTCAACAACTACAGACCAGTATCCCTTCTTTCTTTTCTCTCCAAAACCCTTGAACGTGCCGTCCTTGGCCAGCTCTCCCGCTATCTCTCTCAGAATGACCTTCTTGATCCAAATCAGTCAGGTTTCAAGACTAGTCATTCAACTGAGACTGCTCTTCTCTGTATCACGGAGGCGCTCCGCACTGCTAAAGCTAACTCTCTCTCCTCTGCTCTCATCCTTCTAGACCTATCGGCTGCCTTCGATACTGTGAACCATCAGATCCTCCTCTCCACCCTCTCCGAGTTGGGCATCTCCGGCGCGGCCCACGCTTGGATTGCGTCCTACCTGACAGGTCGCTCCTACCAGGTGGCGTGGCGAGAATCCGTCTCCTCACCACGTGCTCTCACCACTGGTGTCCCCCAGGCTCTGTTCTATGCCCTCTCCTATTCTCGCTATACACCAAGTCACTTGGCTCTGTCATAACCTCACATGGTCTCTCCTATCATTGCTATGCAGACGACACACAATTAATCTTCTCCTTTCCCCCTTCTGATGACCAGGTGGTGAATCGCATCTCTGCATGTCTGGCAGACATATCAGTGTGGATGACGGATCACCACCTCAAGCTGAACCTCGGCAAGACGGAGCTGCTCTTCCTCCCGGGAAGGACTGCCCGTTCCATGATCTCGCCATCACGGTTGACAACTCCACTGTGTCCTCCTCCCAGAGCGCTAAGAACCTTGGCGTGATCCTGGACAACACCCTGTCGTTCTCAACTAACATCAAGGCGGTGGCCCGTTCCTGTAGGTTCATGCTCTACAACATCCGCAGAGTACGACCCTGCCTCACACAGGAAGCGGCGCAGGTCCTAATCCAGGCACTTGTCATCTCCCGTCTGGATTACTGCAACTCGCTGTTGGCTGGGCTCCCTGCCTGTGCCATTAAACCCCTACAACTCATCCAGAACGCCGCAGCCCGTCTGGTGTTCAACCTTCCCAAGTTCTCTCACGTCACCCCGCTCCTCCGCTCTCTCCACTGGCTTCCAGTTGAAGTTCGCATCCGCTACAAGACCATGGTGCTTGCCTACGGAGCTGTGAGGGGAACGGCACCTCAGTACCTCCAGGCTCTGATCAGGCCCTACACCCAAACAAGGGCACTGCGTTCATCCACCTCTGGCCTGCTCGCCTCCCTACCACTGAGGAAGTACAGTTCCCGCTCAGCCCAGTCAAAACTGTTCGCTGCTCTGGCCCCCCAATGGTGGAACAAACTCCCTCACGACGCCAGGACAGCGGAGTCAATCACCACCTTCCGGAGACACCTGAAACCCCACCTCTTTAAGGAATACCTAGGATAGGATAAAGTAATCCTTCTGAACCCAGGTTGACACTGGCAGTGGAAGCTCCCAATGGTGTTGAGGCAACTGGCGTTGCTGCCACAAACCTGAGGTGTATCTTGGCACTCATCGAGGTCTGAAGAGAGAAGGGAATATATTGAAAGACCAGTGATTCACACACCTCTCCAAGAGTAAATAACTCATCCCTCCTCCAGTGATTCCCTAACTTATCCTCCAGTGATTCCCTAATTTATCCTCCAGTGATTCCCTAACCCCTCCTCCAGTGATTCCCTAATCTCTCCTCCAGTTATTCTATAACCTCTCTTTCAGTGACTCCATAACTTCTCCCCCAGTGATTCCCTCTCTTTTCCTCCAGTGATTCCCTCATCTCTCCTCCAGTGATTCCCTAAACTATCCTCCAGTTATTCTATAACCTCTCTTTCAGTGACTCCATAACTTCTCCCCCAGTGATTCCCTCTCTTCTCCTCCAGTGATTCCCTCATCTCTCCTCCAGTGACACCCTAACCTCTCCTCCAGTGATTCCCTAATCTCTACTCCAGTGACTCCATTATCTCTCCTCCATTGATTCCATATTCTATCCTCCAGTGACTCCCTAAAAAAATCCTCCAGTTACTCCTTAACCTCGTCTCCAGTGATTCCCTAACATCTCCTCCAGTAAATCAATAACCTTGCCTCCCTTAAATCACTAACCTGTCCTCCATTGAATCCCTAACCTCTCCTCCAGTGACTCTCTCACCTCTCCTCCAGTGATTCCCTAACCCCTCCTACAATGACTCCCTAACTTCTCCTCCAGTGACTCCCTAACCTCTCCTCCAGTGATTCCCTAACCCCTCCTCCAGTGACTCCCTAACTTCTCCTCCAGTGACTCCCTAACCTCTCCTCCAGTGACTCCCTAAATTGTCCTCCAGTGATTCCCTAACCTCTCCTCCAGTGATCGCCTAACCCCTCCTCCAGTGATTCCCTAACCCCTCCTCCAGTGATTCCCTAACCCCTCCTCCAGTGATTCCCTAACCTCTCCTCCAGTGATCGCCTAACCCCTCCTCCAGTGATTCCCTAACCCCTCCTCCAGTGATTCCCTAAACTCTCCTCCAGTTATTCCATAACCTCTCTTTCAGTGACTCCATAACTTCTCCCCCAGTGATTCCCTCTCTTCTCCTCCAGTGATTCCCTCATCTCTCCTCCAGTGATCGTCTAATCTCTCCTCCAGTGATTCCCTAACCTCTCCTCCAGTAAATCCCTAACCTGTCCTCCAGTAAATCCTTAACCTCTCATTCAGTGACACGCTAACACCTCCTCCAGTGATTCCCTAATCTAACCTTCCAGTGACTCCCAATTCTTTCCTCCAGTGATTCCCTAACCTCTCCTCCAGTGACTCGCTAATCTTCTCTCCAGTGATTACATACCTTATCCTCCAGTGACTCCTTAAACCATCCTCCAGTGACTCCCTACACCCTCCTCCAGTGACTCCCTAACCACTCCTCCAGTAAATCCCTAACCTCCATTTATTCCATACCTACACATAGAATTATATCAATTTCCACCCTCCTCCCCCCTCAATACCTACACATATACCTACACATATAATTATATCATTATCCCCCCTCCTCCCCCTCCATACCTACACATAGAATAATATCATTATCACCCCTCCCCCTCCCCACCTACACATAGAATAATATCATTATCACCCCTCCCCTCCCCACCTACACATAGAATAATATCATTATCCTCCCCCTCCCCACTTACACATATAATTATATCATTATCCTCCCCCTCCCCACCTACACATATAATAATATCATTATCCTCCCCTCCCCACCCACACATAGAATAATATCATTATCCTCCCCCTCCCCACATACACATAGAATAATATCATTATCCTCCCCCTCCCCACTTACACATATAATTATATCATTATCCTCCCCTCCCCACCTACACATATAATTATATCATGATCCCCCTCCCCCTCCCCCTCCCCCTCCCCACCTACACATATAATAATATCATTATCCTAACCCCTCCCCTCCCCACCTACACATATAATTATATCATTCACCGTCTACCGTAGCACTGTAGTAACTATCACACTCAACTGAACGACTTGATTAGTGTAGTGTTAGCTAGCTACATAGTTGTCTTTGCTGTCTTCGTATCCAAGATAATTGTGTAGTTTAGAGTGTGGAGTCTTAGAGTGATAATTGCGTTATTATCGTATTTCGTCGTCCTCCTATCTGCCTAGCAGCTAGCCAGCTAGCATACGTTCACCGGCTACCGTAGCACTGTAGTAACTATCAACACTCAACTGAACGACTTGATTAGTGTAGTATTAGCTAGCTACATAGTTGTCTTTGCTGTCTTCGTATCCAAGATAATTGTGTAGTTAGAGTGTGTAGTCTTAGAGTGATTATCTTAATTTACCGAGGTTAGCTAGCCAGCTATTTTGTCGTCCTTAACGTAGGAGACACTCCTAGCTAGCCAATAGCCAGCCAACGTCTACTGAATAGAACTTTCGCATTCAGGTCGCATTCCGCTTCGCTCCACAGGTAGTATCACATTTTCATTTAATTTCATTACAGTCCCAACGGTGTGATTTGTTTGATCGTAGCTAGCTACATAGCTAGCTACATAGCCGTCTTTGTTTCAAAGATAATTGTGTAGTCTAGAGCGATTTTCTAGGTTAGCTAGCCAGCTATTGTCGTTCTCCTAACGCAACGTAACGTAACCAACACTGCTAGCTAGCCAGCTAGCCCCCGAAAAGCAGCATTGTAGAAACTTCACACTCAACGGAACGACTTGATTAGGGTAGTGTCAACAACGCAGCTAGCCTACCTCAGCAGTACTGTATCATTTTAATCTTTTTAGTCAATTAGATTCTTGCTACGTAAGCTTAACTTTCTGAACATTCGAGACGTGTAGTCCACTTGTCATTCCAATCTCCTCTGCATTAGCGTAGCCTCTTCTCTAGCCTGTCAACTATGTGTCTGTCTATCCCTGTTCTCTCCTCTCTGCACAGACCATACAAACGCTCCACACCGCATGGCCGCGGCCACCCTAATCTGGTGGTCCCAGCGCACGACCCACGTGGAGTTCCAGGTCTCCGGTAGCCTCTGGAACTGCCGATCTGCGGCCAACAAGGCAGAGTTCATCTCAGCCTATGCCTCCCTCCAGTCCCTCGACTTCTTGGCTCTGACGGAAACATGGATCACCACAGATAACACTGCTACTCCTACTGCTCTCTCTTCGTCCGCCCACGTGTTCTCGCACACCCCGAGAGCTTCTGGTCAGCGGGGTGGTGGCACCGGGATCCTCATCTCTCCCAAGTGGTCATTCTCTTTCTCCCCTTACCCATCTGTCTATCGCCTCCTTTGAATTCCATGCTGTCACAGTTACCAGCCCTTTCAAGCTCAACATCCTTATCATTTATCGCCCTCCAGGTTCCCTCGGAGAGTTCATCAATGAGCTTGATGCCTTGATAAGCTCCTTTCCTGAGGACGGCTCACCTCTCACAGTTCTGGGCGACTTTAACCTCCCCACGTCTACCTTTGACTCATTCCTCTCTGCCTCCTTCTTTCCACTCCTCTCCTCTTTTGACCTCACCCTCTCACCTTCCCCCTACTCACAAGGCAGGCAATACGCCGACCTCATCTTTACTAGATGCTGTTCCTCCACTAACCTCATTGCAACTCCCCTCCAAGTCTCCGACCACTACCTTGTATCCTTTTCCTCTCGCTCTCATCCAACACTTCCCACACTGCCCCTACTCGGATGGTA
Source organism: Oncorhynchus nerka (assembly GCF_034236695.1). Taxonomy (NCBI): domain Eukaryota; kingdom Metazoa; phylum Chordata; class Actinopteri; order Salmoniformes; family Salmonidae; genus Oncorhynchus; species Oncorhynchus nerka. The sequence goes on from NC_088410.1 coordinate 13,312,446, forward strand.
TCGCGCCGTCCCAACCTTCGCTCTCTCTCCCCCGCTACTCTCTCCTCTTCCATCCTATCATCTCTTCCCTCTGCTCAAACCTTCTCCAACCTATCTCCTGATTCTGCCTCCTCAACCCTCCTCTCCTCCCTTTCTGCATCCTTTGACTCTCTATGTCCCCTATCCTCCAGGCCGGCTCGGTCCTCCCCTCCCGCTCCGTGGCTCGACGACTCATTGCGAGCTCACAGAACAGGGCTCCGGGCAGCCGAGCGGAAATGGAGGAAAACCGCCTCCCTGCGGACCTGGCATCCTTTCACTCCCTCCTCTCTACATTTTCCTCTTCTGTGTCTGCTGCTAAAGCCACTTTCTACCACTCTAAATTCCAAGCATCTGCCTCTAACCCTAGGAAGCTCTTTGCCACCTTCTCCTCCCTCCTGAATCCTCCTCCCCCCCTCCTCCCTCTCTGCAGATGACTTCGTCAACCATTTTGAAAAGAAGGTCGACGACATCCGATCCTCGCTTGCTAAGTCAAACGACACCGCTGGTTCTGCTCACACTGCCCTACCCTGTGCTCTGACCTCTTTCTCCCCTCTCTCTCCAGATGAAATCTCGCGTCTTGTGACGGCCGGCCGCCCAACAACCTGCCCGCTTGACCCTATCCCCTCCTCTCTTCTCCAGACCATTTCCGGAGACCTTCTCCCTTACCTCACCTCGCTCATCAACTCATCCCTGACCGCTGGCTACGTCCCTTCCGTCTTCAAGAGAGCGAGAGTTGCACCCCTTCTGAAAAAACCTACACTCGATCCCTCCGATGTCAACAACTACAGACCAGTATCCCTTCTTTCTTTTCTCTCCAAAACCCTTGAACGTGCCGTCCTTGGCCAGCTCTCCCGCTATCTCTCTCAGAATGACCTTCTTGATCCAAATCAGTCAGGTTTCAAGACTAGTCATTCAACTGAGACTGCTCTTCTCTGTATCACGGAGGCGCTCCGCACTGCTAAAGCTAACTCTCTCTCCTCTGCTCTCATCCTTCTAGACCTATCGGCTGCCTTCGATACTGTGAACCATCAGATCCTCCTCTCCACCCTCTCCGAGTTGGGCATCTCCGGCGCGGCCCACGCTTGATTGCGTCCTACCTGACAGGTCGCTCCTACCAGGTGGCGTGGCGAGAATCCGTCTCCTCACCACGTGCTCTCACCACTGGTGTCCCCAGGGCTCTGTTCTAGGCCCTCTCCTATTCTCGCTATACACCAAGTCACTTGGCTCTGTCATAACCTCACATGGTCTCTCCTATCATTGCTATGCAGACGACACACAATTAATCTTCTCCTTTCCCCTTCTGATGACCAGGTGGTGAATCGCATCTCTGCATGTCTGGCAGACATATCAGTGTGGATGACGGATCACCACCTCAAGCTGAACCTCGGCAAGACGGAGCTGCTCTTCCTCCCGGGAAGGACTGCCCGTTCCATGATCTCGCCATCACGGTTGACAACTCCACTGTGTCCTCCTCCCAGAGCGCTAAGAACCTTGGCGTGATCCTGGACAACACCCTGTCGTTCTCAACTAACATCAAGGCGGTGGCCCGTTCCTGTAGGTTCATGCTCTACAACATCCGCAGAGTACGACCCTGCCTCACACAGGAAGCGGCGCAGGTCCTAATCCAGGCACTTGTCATCTCCCGTCTGGATTACTGCAACTCGCTGTTGGCTGGGCTCCCTGCCTGTGCCATTAAACCCCTACAACTCATCCAGAACGCCGCAGCCCGTCTGGTGTTCAACCTTCCCAAGTTCTCTCACGTCACCCCGCTCCTCCGCTCTCTCCACTGGCTTCCAGTTGAAGTTCGCATCCGCTACAAGACCATGGTGCTTGCCTACGGAGCTGTGAGGGGAACGGCACCTCAGTACCTCCAGGCTCTGATCAGGCCCTACACCCAAACAAGGGCACTGCGTTCATCCACCTCTGGCCTGCTCGCCTCCCTACCACTGAGGAAGTACAGTTCCCGCTCAGCCCAGTCAAAACTGTTCGCTGCTCTGGCCCCCCAATGGTGGAACAAACTCCCTCACGACGCCAGGACAGCGGAGTCAATCACCACCTTCCGGAGACACCTGAAACCCCACCTCTTTAAGGAATACCTAGGATAGGATAAAGTAATCCTTCTCACCCCCTTAAAAGATTTAGATGCACTATTGTGAAGTGGCTGCTCCACTGGATGTCATAAGGTGAATGCGCCAATTTGTAAGTCGCTCTGGATAAGAGCGTCTGCTAAATGACTTAAATGTAATGTAAATGTAGATAGATTATCAGGGCAAATGAGAAACGCTCGCTAACAGGGATGTAAACAAATATGTGAAAAATATTTGACAGACATTTCTTTGATATTTTATTTAATTTCATGAAACTTGGGACCAACACTTTACATGTTGCATTTATATTTTTGTTCAGTGTAGTTTCTTGCCTGTGTTTATACTGTTGTGTGTATATTGTGTAGTTTGTATTTTTCTGTAGTGCATTCGGAAAGTATTCAGACCCCTTGACTTTTTCCATCATTTGTTTTATTACAGCCTAACTATAAAATGGAATGAATAATTTGTTCCCCCTTGTCAATCTACACACAATACCCCATAAAGACAAGGCTATAATTTTTTTTTTTTTTTTTTTTTGCAAATGCATTAAAAGTGCAACACAGAAATACCTTATTTAAATAAGTAGTCAGACCCTTTGCTTTGAGACTCGAAATTGAGCTCAGGTGCATCCTGTTTCCATTGATCATCTTTGAGGTGTTTCTACAACTTGATTGGAGTCCACCTGTGATAAATTCATTTGATTGGACATGATTTGAAAGACACACACCCGTCTACATAAGGTCCCACTGCTGAGCAAAAACCAGGCCATGAGGTCGAAGGAATTGTCTGTAGAGCTCTGAGACAGGATTGTGTCAAGGCACAGATCTGGGGAAGGGTACCAAAGCATGTCTGGAGCATTGAAGGTCCTCAAGAACACAGTGGCCTCCATCATTCTTAAATGGAAGAAGTTTGGAATCACCAAGACTCTTCCTAGAGCTGGCCGCCCTGCCAAACTGAGCAATCGGGGGAAAAGGGCCTTGGTAAGGGAGGTGACCATGAACACGATGGTCACTCTGACAGAGCTCCAGAGTTCCTCTATGGAGATGGGAGAACCTTCCAGAAGGACAAATATCTCTGCAGCACTCCACCAATCGGGACTTCATGGTAGTGTGGCCAGATGGAAGTCACTCCTGAGCAAAAGGCACATGACAGCAAATTGGAGTTTGCCAAAAATGCACCTTCAGACATTGAGGAACAAGATTATCTGGTCTGGTGAAACCAATCTTGAACTCTTTGGCCTGAATGCCAAGCATCACGTCTGGAGGAAACCTGGCACCATCCCTACGGTGAAGCATGGTGGTGACAGCATCATGCTGTGGGGATGCTGTTCAGTGGCAGGGACTGGGAGACTAGTCAGGATCGAGGGAAAGATGAATGGAGCAAAGTACAGATAGATCCTTGATGAAAACCTGCTCCAGAGTGCATAGAATATCAGACTGGGGCAAAGGTTCACCTTCCAACAGGACAACAACACTAAGCACACAGCCAAGACAATGCAGGAGTGGCTTCGGAACAAGTCTCTGAATGTCCTTGAGTGGCCCAGCCAGAGCCTGGACTTGAACTCAATCGAACATCTCTGGAGAGAAGTGAAAACAGCTGTGCAGCGACGCTTCCAATCAAACCCGAAATATCTTGAGAGAGTCTGCAGAGAATGGGAGAAACCCCCCAAATACAGGTGTGCCAAGTTTGTAGCATCATACCCAAGAAGACTCAAGGCTGTAATCACTACCAAAGGTGCTTGAACACATTACTGAGTAAAGGGTCTGAATACTTATGATAATGTGATATATTTTTTGTTGTTGTAATTAAATGCTATAACATTCTAGAAACCTGTTTTTTGCTTTGTCATAATGGGGTATTGTGGGTAGATTGATGAGAAAAAAATATATATTTAATCCACTGTAGAATAAGGCTGTAATGTAACAAAACATAGAAAATGTCAAGAGGTCTGAATACTTTCCGAATACACTGTACAGACAGTTTAGTGTGTACAGACAGGTTTAGTGTGTACAGACAGGTTTAGTGTGTACAGACAGGTTTAGTGTGTACAGACAGGTTTAGTGTGTACAGACAGGTTTGTGTGTGTACAGACAGTTTGTGTGTGTACAGACAGTTTGTGTGTGTACAGACAGTTTGTGTGTGTACAGACAGTTTGTGTGTGTACAGACAGTTTGTGTGTGTACAGACAGTTTGTGTGTGTACAGACAGTTTGTGTGTGTACAGACAGTTTGTGTGTGTACAGACAGTTTGTGTGTGTACAGACAGTTTTAGTGTGTGTACAGACAGTTTTAGTGTGTGTACAGACAGTTTTAGTGTGTGTACAGACAGTTTTAGTGTGTACAGACAGTTTTAGTGTGTACAGACAGTTTTAGTGTGTGTTACGAATCCCTTTTGGCCCGACAGTCTAGGGGGGATGGTAATAAGACCCGTAACATAACTCATGCAATTTATAATAGTGACAAAGTAAAAGTGTGAACGAAATAACCACGACAACTGAAATCTACCGTCAAACTCAGTTTATTCATAAACACACGGTAATGGAGGGAGCAGGAAAAGGGTCTGAGCTGGACCCAAGGAAAGAAACAATAAGTATAAAAACACCCCTAAGCTAGACTAGCCTACTTTAACAACAGCTAACTAACTAACCAAAAACACCCCTAAGCTAGACTAGCCTACTTTAACAACAGCTAACTAACTAACCAAAAACACCCCTAAGCTAGACTAGCCTACTTGAACAACAGCTAACTAACCAAAAATACAGTGGGTGGTCCGCCCAGTTCTAACTAGTGTATTTAACAAAGTTCACCTACGGGTAGTGTATGCCCATGGGCGACTTGTCTTGGTTCCCCCTTTTCACACCAGCAAACAAACACCATGATCAAAAACAATACTCACAGGTGATGACAAAGTGATATGGAGGTGCTCAAACAAAAGAGAGGTCAATACACAAAGAGAGAGTGAAACAGAGAGACCTACAGACATGGCATTTACAGAGAGATTGAGCTCCACAGCAAACAACTGACAGGGTTTTTAAACCAAGGGAAAGGAACGGTGATTGGGTAGGAAACAGGAGGAGGTGTGTCTTCTGATTGATGATTGTTGACTGATTGGGGAGTGATGATTTTCACCTGTGAGGGGAGAAGGAGAGAAAATAAACACACACAGGATACTTGTATCCGTAACGTGTATAGACAGGTTTAGTGTGTATAGACAGGTTTAGTGTGTATAGACAGGTTTAGTGTGTATAGACAGTTTTAGTGTGTATAGACAGGTTTAGTGTGTATAGACAGGTTTAGTGTGTATAGACAGTTTTAGTGTGTATAGACAGGTTTAGTGTGTATAGACAGTTTTAGTGTGTATAGACAGTTTTAGTGTGTATAGACAGTTTTAGTGTTTATAGACAGTTTTATTGTGTATTGACAAGTTTAGTGTGTATAGACAGGTTTAGTGTGTATAGACAGTTTTAGTGTGTATAGACAGTTTTAGTGTGTATAGACAGTTTTAGTGTTTATAGACAGTTTTATTGTGTATTGACAAGTTTAGTGTGTATAGACAGTTTTAGTGTGTATAGACAGGTTTAGTGTGTATAGACAGGTTTAGTGTTTATAGACAGTTTTAGTGTGTATAGACAGTTTTAGTGTGTATAGACCGTTTTAGTGTGTATAGACAGTTTGGCAGTAGTCAGACGTCAGCTTGTGTTATGTTAAACTAGGCTTTGGTATGTAGTTTTATGTTATATGTTAAGATAAGATAACATCTTAATATATGTTAGCTACTATATTATGTTGTGCTATAAGTTAGTATATGTTATTGTATGTGTCACTATACTGTATGTAAGTAAATTCAGGTAGTTGTGTTATGGATGTAGTACTATGTTCAGGTAGTTGTGTTATGGATGTAGTTCTATGTTCAGTTAGTTATGTTATGGATGTAGTACTATGTTCAGGTAGTTATGTTATGGATGTTATGGATGTAGTACTATGTTCAGGTAGTTATGTTATGGATGTTATAGATGTAGTTCTATGTTCAGGTAGTTGTGTTATGGATGTAGTACTATGTTCAGGTAGTTATGTTATGGATGTAGTATTATGTTCAGGTAGTTATGTTATGGATATAGTACTATGTTCAGGTAGTTATGTTATGGATGTTATGGAGGTAGTACTATGTTCAGGTAGTTAAGTTATGAATGTTATGGATGTAGTTCTATGTTCAGGTAGTTATGTTATGGATGTAGTACTATGTTCAGGTAGTTATGTTATGGATGTAGTTCTATGTTCAGGTAGTTATGTTATGGATATAGTACTATGTTCAGGTAGTTATGTTATGGATGTTATGGAGGTAGTACTATGTTCAGGTAGTTAAGTTATGAATGTTATGGATGTAGTTCTATGTTCAGGTAGTTATGTTATGGATGTAGTACTATGTTCAGGTAGTTATGTTATGGATATAGTACTATGTTCAGGTAGTTAAGTTATGGATGTTGTGGATGTTGTTCTATGTTCAGGTAGTTATGTTATGGATGTTATGGATGTAGTACTATGTTCAGGTAGTTAAGTTATGGATGTTGTGGATGTAGTACTATGTTCAGGTAGTTATGTTATGGATGTAGTTCTATGTTCAGGTAGTTATGTTGTGGATGTAGTTCTATGCTCAGGTAGTTGTGTTATAGATGTTATGGATGTAGTTCTATGTTCAGGTAGTTTTGTTATGGATGTAGTTCTATGTTCAGGTAGTTGTGTTATAGATGTTATGGATGTAGTTCTATGTTCAGGTTGTGTTGTTATGGATGTAGTTCTATGTTCAGGTAGTTGTGTTATAGATGTAGTACTATGTTCAGGTAGTTTTGTTATGGATGTTATGGATGTAGTTCTATGTTCAGGTAGTTGTGTTATGGATGTTATGGATGTAGTTCTATGTTCAGGTAGTTGTGTTATAGATGTAGTACTATGTTCAGGTAGTTATGTTATGGATGTTATGGATGTAGTACTATGTTCAGGTAGTTGTGTTATGGATGTTATGGATGTAGTTCTATGTTCAGGTAGTTGTGTTATGGATGTAGTACTATGTTCAGGTAGTTGTGTTATAGATGTTATAGATGTAGTACTATGTTCAGGGTATGTTCTGTTATTTATTACTGTCAGAATACCACTGTTTCCAGGAATCAACACAGTTGCACCATTGACACCAGTTGACTATTTGGAGAGTCCCTGAATGAGTCAGAGCTGGGTTCAAATACTACTCGATATATATTGCAAACAGTTAATCTGGGCTTTATTGAGTTTGCCTGGAGTAATTGAACCAATAGAATAGTGTCTACAGTACAAACCCTGCCCATACAGCACTTCAGACAGGCTAGAAATGAAAGGATCTGAAATGTTTTAAACAGTATTTGAACCCAGGTCTGACACGAGGACAGATTTCTCTACTTCTTCGCCTTGACTGAGTGAGCATAGCCTTACTATTGAGAAAGACCGCCGAAAGCAGATCTGGCTCTCAAGAGAAGACAGGATATGTGCACACTGCCCACAAAATGAGTTGGAAACTGAGCTACACTTCCTAACCTCCTGCCCAATGTATGACCATATTAGAGACACATATTTCAGACAGACAGACAGACAGACAGACAGACAGACAGACAGACAGACAGACAGACAGACAGACAGACAGACAGACAGACAGTCAATAAGTACTCAAGAAGTACTCAACCCCTCTGTAATGTCAAGCCTAAATAAGTTCAGGACTAAGAATGTGCTAAAACAAGTCACATAATAATTTGGAAGGACTCACTCTGTGTTCAGTGATATATATATACATTATCATGATGATGTGGCTGGAGACACTTTTCTCCTTAAAGTCCAATATCTTGACAACTTTACTGCTGAAATGCAAAACATAATGAAACAAATACCAAAAGATAGTTTTTGAGTGATATTCCCCTTTACGTTTAGTAAACTAGCTATAATATCTCTGTCTTCTCTCCTATACTTCAGTTTAGTAACCTAGCTATAATATCTCTGTCTTCTCTCCTATACTTCAGTTTAGTAACCTAGTTATAATATCTCTGTCTTCTCTACTATACTTCAGTTTAGTAACCTAGCTATAATATCTCTGTCTCTACTATCAGTTTAGTAACCTAGTTATAATATACTTCAGTTTAGTAACCTAGTTATAATATCTCTGTCTTCTCTACTATACTTCAGTTTAGTAACCTAGTTATAATATCTCTGTCTTCTCTCCTATACTTCAGTTTAGTAAACTAGCTATAATATCTCTGTCTTCTCTACTATACTTCAGTTTAGTAACCTAGCTATAATATCTCTGTCTTCTCTACTATACTTCAGTTTAGTAACCTAGTTATAATATCTCTGTCTTCTCTCCTATACTTCAGTTTAGTAACCTAGTTATAATATCTCTGTCTTCTCTACTATACTTCAGTTTAGTAACCTAGCTATAATATCTCTGTCTTCTCTCCTATACTTCAGTTTAGTACCCTAGCTATAATATCTCTGTCTTCTCTACTATACTTCAGTTTAGTAACCTAGCTATAATATCTCTGTCTTCTCTACTATACTTCAGTTTAGTAACCTAGTTATAATATCTCTGTCTTCTCTACTATACTTCAGTTTAGTAACCTAGTTATAATATCTCTGTCTTCTCTACTATACTTCAGTTTAGTAACCTAGCTATAATATCTCTGTCTTCTCTACTATACTTCAGTTTAGTAACCTAGCTATAATATCTTTGTTTTCCCTCCTATACTTAAGTTCAGTAACCTAGTTATAATATCTCGGTTTTCTCTCCTAAACTTCAGTTTAGTAACCGAGCTAAAGTTGCAATGTGGAGAATATGTGTTTTCCTAGTGATTATACCCACGTGCTTATAATGCACTAGCCTATGGAACAGAGTGCAATTTGGGATGAACAAATTGTAAAAATAATAATAATAATAATTGCATCCCAACGAGGTCCAGCCTGCTGTGGTGTTGACACAGCACTTTTCAGGAAACTGGTTGAATAACTCTCTCTGTTTCTCTGTCTCTCTATCTCTCTCTGTCTCTCTGTCTCTCTCTGTCTCTCTGTCTCTCTCTGTCTCTCTCTCTCTCTCTGTGTCTCTCTCTCTCTCTCTGTGTCTCCTCACAGGTCTTCATTTCACTCTTCTGGGGAACCTAGAGGCCATAGATTGCGACCCGGGCTTCACAGCCAAAGGGAGACAATGTGATGATATAGATGAGTGTAAAGAGTGGGACAGTACCCCACCCTGTGAAAGTACTGCCACGTGTTACAACACACCGGGGAGCTTCTACTGTCAGTGTCAACCTGGGTTCAGATCCACAACGACTGTCGACTTTACTCCTCTCACTGGGAAGTGTAAGGGTGAGTATTTAATTGTCTGTCTCTGTGTGTGTGTGTGTGTGTGTGTGTGTGTGTGTGTGTGTGTGTGTGTGTGTGTGTGTGTGTGTGTGTGTATGTGTGTGTGTGGGGGGAAATTATATTATTCTATGTGTAGGTGGGGAGGGGGTGGATAATGATATTATTCTATGTGTAGGTGGGGAGGGGTGATAATGATATTATTCTATGTGTGGGTGGGGAGGGAGGTGGATAATGATGTTATTATATGTGTAGGTGGGGAGGGGGTGATAATGATATTATTCTATGTGTAGGTGGGGAGGGGGTGATAATGATATTATTCTATGTGTAGGTGGGGATGTGTGGGTGGGGAGGGTGGATAATGATGTTATTATATGTGTAGGTGGGGAGGGGGTGATAATGATATTATTCTATGTGTAGGTGGGGAGGGGGTGATAATGATATTATTCTATGTGTAGGTGGGGAGGGGGGTGATAATGATATTATTCTATTTGTGGGTGGGGAGGGGGATAATGATATTATTCTATGTGTAGGTGGGGAGGGGGTGATAATGATATTATTCTATGTGTAGGTGGGGAGGGGGATAATGATATTATTCTATGTGTAGGTGGGGAGGGGGAGGGGGGATAATGATATTATTCTATGTGTAGGTGGGGAGGGGAGGGGGTTAATGATATTATTCTATGTGTAGGTGGGGAGGGGAGTGAAAATGATACTTTTCTATGTGTAGGTCGGGAGGGGGATAATGATATTATTTTATGTGTAGGTGTGGAGGAGGGATAATGATATTGTTCTATGTGTAGGTGTGGAGGGGGATAATGATATTGTTCTATGTGTAGGTGGGGAGGGGGAGGGGGATAATGATATTATTCTATGTGTAGTTGGGGAGGGGGAGGGGGATAATGATATTGTTCTATGTGTAGGTGGGGAGGGGGAGGGGGTGAATAATGATATTATTCTATGTGTAGTTGGGGAGGGGGAGGGGGTTGATAATGATATTGCTCTATGTAAATGTTCTCATTGTGAACGTATGTATTGATGTATTCATGTGGAAGAAACAGCTCATGTGTGAGGCTGGGGTCTCAGTTTAGCTCGTGTTTGTGTCTGTGTGAATGTTACATGTTATGGGATCAATATCTCCTCTGTTCTGTGCCATATTGAGAGTTTGTCGATCAGTGATCCCCCAAGTTCTCCTCTAGAACCACAGACTGTCTTCTTCTTTGATGTATTCCACAACTAGCACAGCTGATTCTAATGGTAACCTGATCATCAAGCCCTTCATTCCTTAATTCAGCTGATTCTAATGGTCACCTGATCATCAAGCCTTTCATTCCTTAATTCAGCTGATTCTAATGGTAACCTGATCATCAAGCCTTTCATTCCTTAATTCAGCTGATTCTAATGGTAACCTGATCATCAAGCCTTTCATTCCTTAATTCAGCTGATTCTAATGGTAACCTGATCATCAAGCCTTTCATTCCTTAATTCAGCTGATTCTAACGGTAACCTGATCATCAAGCCTTTCATTCCTTATTTCAGCTACGTTAGTTCTGGAATACATCAAATACGTGGACTGTCTTGAGTCACTGGAGGAGAGGTTAGGGAGTCACTGGAGGAGAGGATAGGGAGTCACTGGAGGAGAGTTTAGGGAATCACTGGAGGAGGGGTTAGGGAATCACTGGAGGAGGGGTTAGGGAATCACTGGAGGAGAGGTTAGGGAATCACTGGAGGATGGGTTTGGGAATCACTGGAGGAGAGGTTAGGGAACCACTGGAGGATGGGTTTGGGAATCACTGGAGGAGGGGTTAGGGAATCACTGGAGGAGAGGTTAGGGAGTCATTGGAGGAGAGGTTAGGGAGTCACTGGAGGAGAGGTTAGGGAATCACTGGAGGAGAGGTTAGGGAGTCACTGGAGGAGAGTTTAGGGAGTCACTGGAGGAGAGGTTAGGGAATCACTGGAGGAGAGGTTAGGGAGTCACTGGATGAGAGGTTGGGGAGTCACTGGAGGAGAGGTTAGGGAATCACTGGAGGAGGGTGTTAGGGAGTCACTGGAGGAGAGGTTAGGGAGTCACTGGATGAGAGGTTAGTGAGTCACAGCTCTATCACCATATGTCCCTATCTCTTCAGAGCTCAATGAGTGCCAGGAGACACCACAGGTTTGTGGCAGCAACTCCGTTTGCCTCAACACCATCGGGAGCTTCAAATGCCAGTGTCAACCTGGGTTCAGATTCTCTCGTAACACTGAGAAGGTGAGTCCACAAGATGGCATCATTGTGTGTGTGTGTTTTGTCTTGATTTATTGATTAATTGATTGACTGCTTTAGTTGGAAACATCACTACATACTGTACATATGTATTTATGGGAAGACTTTATAGAGTCCATAGAGACTATAGCATTTATGTTTATATAGACTATTGAGAATATGGATTCTAAGAGACTAAAGATGCCTTAGTGACAATAGATACTATAGAGACTATAGGGACAATAGCTACTATGGCAACCACAGAGACTGAAGCATTTATGTCTATATAGACTATTGAGACTATCGATACTGAGGGACTAAAGATACTAAAGAGACTATAGAGACTGTAGAGGAACCGCAGAAGAAGGTAACGACAAGAGAATGGTTGAAGATGCATAAGGAGTAACCATGGTGATTACTGGGTGTGTTGGGGAATAGTGCTAAGTGAATGTGGATGTGAGAGTTGAAATGACAGGTGAAGATGATTGACATTTGGATATTAAGAGATTGAAATGTGGATATTAATAACAGATTGATATTTGGAAAATAATTGATAAGCTGAAGTTTTGAATTTTGAATAATAAGAGATATTATTTGTACTGAGTGAATGAGAGCTTTCAGGGAACTAGCCTCAGTGTGAAAGAGATGTGTGTCTGAATGAATACCCCAACCAAATCTGTGAGCTGAGTTTTTAACATTATATAGGGATGCTGCGTGATTTGAAGATATGAAAGGAGAAAGTACTATTACCAAATATACTGTATGAATATTATACTGAGTTACTAGAGATGTGATGATGTAACAATGTATGTAGAGTATAATGTGTTACTAGAGATGTGATGATGTAACAATGTATGTAGAGTATAATGGGTTACTAGAGATGTGATGATGTAACAATGTATGTAGAGTATAATGTGGTACTAGAGATGTGATGATGTAACAATGTATGTAGAGTATAATGTGGTACTAGAGATGTGATGATGGAACAATGTATGTAGAGTATAATGTGGTACTAGAGATGTGATGATGTAACAATGTATGTAGAGTATAATGTGTTACTAGAGATGTGATGATGGAACAATGTATGTAGAGTATAATGTGGTACTAGAGATGTGATGATGGAACAATGTATGTAGAGTATAATGTGTTACTAGAGATGTGATGATGGAACAATGTATGTAGAGTATAATGGTACTAGAGATGATGATGGAACAATGTATGTAGAGTATAATGTGATGATGGAACTAGAGATGTTACTAGAGATGTGATGATGTAACAATGTATAGAGTATAATGGGTTACTAGAGATGTGATGATGTAACAAATGTAGAGTATAATGTGTTACTAGAGATGTGATGATGTAACAATGTATGTAGAATATAATGTTACTAGAGATGTGATGATGTAACAATGTATGTAGAGTATAATGGGTTACTAGAGATGTGATGATGTAACAATGTATGTAGAGTATAATGTGTTACTAGAGATGTGATGATGTAACAATGTATGTAGAGTATAATGGGTTACTAGAGATGTGATGATGTAACAATGTATGTAGAGTATAATGGGTTACTAGAGATGTGATGATGTAACAATGTATGTAGAGTATAATGTGTTACTAGAGATGTGATGATGTAACAATGTATGTATAAGTTATAGATGTGATGATTACTAGAGTATAATGGGTTACTAGAGATGTGATGATGTAACAATGTATGTAGAGTATAATGTGTTACTAGAGATGTGATGATGTAACAATGTATGTAGAGTATAATACTAGAGATGTGTTACTAGAGTATAATGTGAGAGATGATGAACAATGTATGTGTATAATGGGTTACTAGAGATGTGATGATGTAACAATGTATGTAGAGTATAATGGGTTACTAGAGATGTGATGATGTAACAATGTATGTAGAGTATAATGTGTTACTAGAGATGTGATGATGTAACAATGTATGTAGAATATAATGGGTTATAGAGATGTGATGATGTAACAATGTATAGAATATAATGGGTTACTAGAGATGTGATGATGTAACAATGTATGTAGAGTATAATGGGTTACTAGAGATGTGATGATGTAACAATGTATGTAGAGTATAATGTGTTACTAGAGATGTGATGATGGAACAATGTATGTAGAGAGTATAGATGTGATGTTACTAGAGATGTGTATGATGATAACAATGTATGTAGAGTATAATGGGTTACTAGAGATGTGATGATGTAACAATGAGTATATGGGTTACTAGAGATGTGATGATAATGTGTAGAGTATAATGGGTTACTAGAGATGTGATGATGGAACAATGTATGTAGAGTATAATGTGGTACTAGAGATGTGATGATGTAACAATGTATGTAGAGTATAATGTGTTACTAGAGATGTGATGATGTAACAATGTATGTAGAGTATAATGGGTTACTAGAGATGTGAAGATGTAACAATATGTAGAGTATAATGGGTTACTAGAGATGTGATGATGTAACAATGTATGTATTATACTGAGTTATAGATGATGTTAACTAGAGATGGGTTACTGATGTGATGGAACAATGTATGTAGAGTATAATGTGTTACTAGAGATGTGATGATGTAACAATGTATGTAGAGTATAATGGGTTACTAGAGATGTGATGATGTAACAATGATGTAACAATGTATGTAGAGATGTGATATAATGTGTTACTAGAGATGTGATGATGTAACAGTATAATGTGTTGATGATGTAACAATGTATGTAGAGTATAATGGTTACTAGAGATGTGATGATGTAACAATGTATGTAGAGTATAATGTGTTACTAGAGATGTGATGATGTAACAATGTATGTAGAGTATAATGGGTTACTAGAGATGTGATGATGTAACAATGTATGTAGAGTATAATGTGTTACTAGAGATGTGATGATGTAACAATGTATGTAGAATATAATGTGTTACTAGAGATGTGATGATAGAACAATGTATGTAGAGTATAATGTGTTACTAGAGATGTGATGATGTAACAATGTATGAATATAATGTTACTAGAGATATGATAGAACAATTATGTAGATATAATTGTTTAGATGTAATATGTATTGTTAATGTGTTACTAGAGATGTGATGATGTAACAATGTATGAATATTATACTGAGTTACTAGAGATTTGTTAATGTAATATTTTGTTAATGTAATATGTTGTTAGTAGAGATTTGTTAATGTAATATGTTGTTAGTAGAGATTTGTTAATGTAATATGTTGTTACTAGAGATTTGTAAATGTAATATGTTGTTAGTGGCTTTCAGAGAGCACTTTAATAACGTGGTGTCTTAGTATTTTGAAGTGTTTTTGAATACAAGGTCACATGAGGAAAATAGGAATTGAGACTCATCATATTAGAGGCAGCCATCTGTTTTGTTTGGGTTTTAAAGATACGCTTCCTGTGGACAAATAGATAAGCTGCCAGTGAAAATGAACATAACTCACTGAACTCAAACAGGATGTAAGGGACATTTGGGACAGAAAGAGTAGACAGTACAAGTCAAAAGTTAGGACACGCCTCCTCATTCAAGGGTTTTCTTTATTTGAACTATTTTCTACTATCAAATAACACATATGGAATCATGTAGTAACCAAAAAAGTATAAAAGAAAAAACATTTTTAAGAAGCCGCCCTTGTGTTGATGACAGCTTTGCAAACTCTTTGTAGTCTCTCAAACAGCTTCATGAGATAGTCACCTGGAATGCATTTCAATTAACAGGTTTGCTTTGTTAAAAGTTCATTTGAGGAGGCAGGGGTGGTATACAGAATATAGCCCTATTTGGTAAAAGACCAAGTCCACATTATGGCAAGAACAGCTCAAATAAGCAAAGAGAAACGACAGTCCATCATTACTTTAAGCTGTGAAGGTCAGTCAATGTGGAACATTTCAAGCACTTTGAAAGTTTCATCAAGTGCAGTCGCAACAAACATCAAGCACTATGATGAAACTGTCTCTCATGAGGACAGCCACAGGAAAGGAAGACCCAGAGTTACCTCTGCTGCAGAGGAGAAGTTCATTACAGTTAACTGTCTCTCACGAGGACATCCACAGAAAAGGAAGACCCAGAGTTACTTCTGCTGCAGAGGAGAAGTTCATTACAGTTAATTGGCTCTCATGAGGACAGCCACAGAAAATGAAGACCCAGAGTTACCTCTGCTGCAGAGGATAAGTTCATTACAGTTAACTGTCTCTCATGAGGACAGCCACAGAAAATGAAGACCCAGAGTTACCTCTGCTGCAGAGGATAAGTTCATTACAGTTAACTGTCTCTCATGAGGACAGCCACAGAAAATGAAGACCCAGAGTCACCTCTGCTGCAGAGGATAAGTTCATTACAGTTAACTGTCTCTCATGAGGACAGCCACAGGAAAGGAAGACCCAGAGTTACCTCTGCTGCAGAGGATAAGTTCATTACAGTTAACTGTCTCTCATGAGGACAGCCACAGGAAAGGAAGACCCAGAGTCACCTCTGCTGCAGAGGATAAGTTCATGAGGAGACTGCATGAATCAGGCCTTCATGGTCAAATTACTGCAAAGAAACCACTACCAAATGAAACCAATAATAAGAAGAGATTTGCACCAAGAAACACAAGCAATAGACATTAAACGGATCAAAATGTGTCCTTTGGTCTGATGAGTCCACATTTGAGTTTTTTGGTTCCAACCGCCGTGTCGTTGTGAGACACAGAGTAGGTGAACGGATGATCTCCGCATGTGTGGTTCCCACCGTGAAGCATGGAGGAGGAGGTGTAATGGTGTGGGGTGCTTTGCTGGTGACACGGTCTGTGATTTATTTAGAATTCAAGGCACACTTAACCAGCATGGCTACCACAGCATTCTGCGGTGATACGCCATCCAATCTGGTTTGCACTTAGTACCACTATCATTTGTTTTTCAACAGGACAATGACCCAACACACCTCCAGGCTGTGTAAGGGCTATTTGACCAAGAAGGAAAGTGACAGAGTGCTGCATCCGATGACCTGGCCTCCACAATCACCCGACCTCAAACCCAATTTACATTGTTTGGGATGAGTTGGACCGCATAGTGAAGGAAAACCAGCCAACATGTGCTCAGCATATGTGGGAACTCCTTCAAGACTTTTGGAAAAGCATTCGAGGTGAAGCTGGTTTAGAGAATGTCAAGAGTGTGCAAAGCTGCTATCAAGGCAAAGGGGCGCTACTTTGAAGAATCTAAAACATAAAATATATTTAGATTTGTTTAAAACCTTTTTAGTTACTACTTGATTCCATATGTGTTATTTCATAGTTTTGATGTCTTCACTTTTATTTTACAATGTAGAAAATAGTCAAAATAAAGAAAAACCCTTGAATGAGTAGGTGTGTCCAATCTGTGGACTGGTTCTGCATGTCAATGCAACAGGTTCAAAATGATTAGATTACAAGAAAGGAGCTCTGGGATTGTTTACTTTAGAAGGTGCCTATTCTGCTTAATGGGACACTGTATCATCTGAAGTGTCTGACATATGATTCTGTTTACACATGGTTTTATCAAGACGTCTCGCCCAAGATGCAATAAGCTTGATTAAGATGAAGACTTTTAGGACTGATTAAGATGTAGCATAGTGAAAACTAAGTATATGTTAATGTTCTTTCTTCCAGTACTGATGGAAAGTCCAATATCAAGTTTTCTGATGAGTTTACCAATGATTTTGTCACGTCTGCTCCTGCTCCCCCTCTCTGACGCTCGAGGTTGCCAGACGGCTCATCATTACTCACACCTCTCACCATCGTTACGCGCCCCAGCGCTTCATCGGACTCACCTGGACTCCATCACGTCATTGATTATCTACCCTATATCTGTCACCCATCCAGTTAATTTTCCGTGTCTGCATTGATGTTGTATTGTTTCTCCTGTCCAGACACTCTTACTGTTTTTCGTGTCTGTTAATCCATTAAATATTCATTCCCTGTACTTACTTCTCGTCTCCCAGCGTCTGGCATCACAGAGCCATTACAGATTGTGTACATTTCCTTTTTAAAGACTTGCTGAGGCATTTGACAGTTAGTGACACTGTAGTAATATACAGTATAAAGATACCTGGATCCGGCTGTTTTTCAGTTTATTTTTATTTAAATTGAACCTTTATTTGACTAGACAAGCCAGTTAAAAACAAAATGTTACTTACAATGATGCCCTAGGAACAGTGGGTTAACTGCCTTGTTCAGGGGCAGAACAACATGTATATTTTCTTTCAGCTCCAGGGATTCGATCAAGCAACCATTCGGTTATTGTCCCAATGCTCTAACCACTAGGCTACCTGCCACTAGGATACCTATCTCCTCTCTTGGGTAGGGGGTAGTATTTTCACCTCCTGATGAAAAACATGCCCAAAGTAAATGGCTTGTTTCTCAATCCCAGAATTTAGGATATGCATATAATTAGTAGATTTGGATAGAAAACACTCTAAAGTTTCCAAAACTGTTAAAATAATATGCCTGTGAGTATGACAGAACTGATATGGCAGGCGAAAACCTGAGAAAAATCCATCCAGGAAGTGGAATTGTTTTCATGTGGCTGTTTTTCATTTAAATAGTTTGTCTGGTTTCAGAAAAACGACGTGTTAACAGCCATTTCAACAGTTTTAACAATAGTTATCACAGTGTCATACAAGGAGGGAAAATGTTGCTGTCTGAAGAGGTAGCATTGAATTGTACACAGCATCTCCTCTTACTCTATCTTGGTTCTTGCAGGTGACTGTGACCACCTCCTCAGACCAATTGACAGTACGCCCAGAACATTGTTCTGGTAACCAAAATGAGTATCTCAGTTTCAAGGTCCCAGATTTGAGAGAAGAAACCTTGTTAGTTATCAGTCAGTCAGTCACTTGCAGGAACCAATGTTGCATAATGAATCATGTAAATCATGCTTATATGAATTGTGTGGATAACCGTATATTAGAGAACTAACGGGACTGTCCCGGCAGAGCTCCTGACCGATGTGTACTATGCATGAAGTTTGTTGGAACCTCTCCAGCTTGCTGATAATAAAGAATGATTCATTTAAGTTTGACTTTGAGTCCCTGGTGGTAATTTCCACGACAACGCAAATAATATTATGTTGTCACATCAGCACGGCAATGGTTGTAATGGATACCCTGTTTGGTTTGTGCAAGTGTGATTGATAGGTGAGAACAGCATGTTTGTGTGTCCGTGTGTGTGTGTTTGTGTGTCTGTGTGTCTGTGTGTGTGGCAAGGGCTCAACATGCTTTGTGTGTCCACTACAGATGAGGATGTGCGTGTGTATTTGTGCCTCCGTGTGTGTGTGTGTGTGTGTGTGTGTGTGTGTGTGTGTATGTGTGTGTGTGTGATGCGAGCATCTCAGCTTAGCTTGTGTGTGTGTGTCCACAAGAGATGAGGATGAGTGTGTGTGGGTTCCCTCGGTGCGCAGCCCTCTGGGCATGTGCACTAACACACCTGGTCTATACACCTGTCTGTCAGGGCTTAGTAACAACAGTAACAACACTGCGCCCGGCACAGATGAGACGGCTGAGGCCATGCTAGCCCTGACCCCTGATGCCTGCCCTGACCTCTGACCCCCGACCCCTGTCTTTTGGCCACATTCCAATCCAGACATCTGCCTGAACTCACAGCTGTACCCGTCACGTGATTTAGCAGCAATCTGATGCCTGACTGAGCTGTAAGTCCAGAACAGACTGTGGGAGGAGCACAGTACTACATAGAGCCATGACTACATGGAACTCTATTCCACATCAAGTAACTCACGCCAACAGTAAAATTTGATTAAAAAAGAAATACACCTTATGGAACAGCGGGGACTGTGAAGAAACACAAACATAGACAAGTGCATATAAACACAAGATAACATACGCAGTATACACACATGTACACAAGGATTTTGTGTGGTAGATAAGTGGTAGAAGAGTAGAGGCCTGAGGGAACACACTTAATATGTTGTGAAATCTGTTATCAATGTATTGCAATGTTTTTCAAACTGCATTAATTTGGCTGGAAGAGGAAGAGTAGCTGCTGCCTTGACAGGAACTAATGGGGATCCAGAATAAATACAACTACAGCTAGGTATCACACAGCCATTGACAGGAACTAATGGGGATCCAGAATAAATACAACTACAAAAGTAATACAACGGCTGCATTGTAGTTGGACTGGAACATGCCTAAAACCAGTTGGGACGTGACCCCGTACCCTAAACCAGTTGGAACGTGACCCCGTACCCTAAACCAGTTGGAACGTGACCCCGTACCCTAAACCAGTTGGAACGTGACCCCGTACCCTAAACCAGTTGGAACGTGACCCCGTACCCCAAACCAGTTTGAACGTGACCCCGTACCCTAAACCAGTTTGAACGTGACCACGTACCCTAAACCAGTTTGAACGTGACCCCGTACCCTAAACCAGTTGGAACGTGAACCCGTACCCTAAACCAGTTGGAACTGTGAGCCCGTACCCTTAACCAGTTTGAACGTGACCACGTACCCTAAACCAGTTTGAACGTGACCCCGTACCCTAAACCAGTTGGAACGTGACCCCGTACCCTAAACCAGTTGGAACTGTGAGCCCGTACCCTTAACCAGTTGGAACGTGACCCCGTACCCTAAACCAGTTTGAACGTGACCCCGTACCCTAAACCAGTTGGAACGTGACCCCGTACCCCAAACCAGTTTGAACGTGACCACGTACCCTAAACCAGTTTGAACGTGACCCCGTACCCTAAACCAGTTTGAACGTGACCCTGTACCCTAAACCAGTTGGAACGTGACCCCGTACCCTAAACCAGTTGGAACGTGACCCCGTACTCTAAACCAGTTGGAACGTGACCCCGTACCCTAAACCAGTATGAACGTGACCCCGTACCCTAAACCAGTTGGAACGTGACCCCGTACCCTAAACCAGTTGGAACTGTGAGCCCGTACCCTTAACCAGTATGAACGTGACCCCGTACCCTAAACAAGTTTGAACGTGACACAGTACCCTAAACCAGTTTCAACGTGACCCCGTACCGTAAACCAGTTTCAACGTGACCCCAACACATCGTCTTGTAGGAGGCAGAACTAAGACTCGGTGTGCGTCCCAATAATCCCTCCTCTCTCGTGAAGTGTACACTTGTTCACTTTCCTTCACTGATCTCACACTAGCATGCCCCCACCAATCCAATGCTTTTAGATTTGAAGTAGTGAACGAGTGTACACTTCAGAAGAAAGGAGAGAGTAGCGGCCTCATGAGTGGAATGTTTCTTAATATTTTTCATAAATTCATAATTAATTAAACAACTTTTTATAATTTTTAATGTAAAAAGTCCAGTGTTTCTATTTTAAACGTTTTTGTTATATTACACTCTAATGTTATGTATATAAAGTGTAATTACATTTTTTAATTTTTAATTTTACCTTTATTTTATTAGGCAAGTCAGTTAAGAACAAATTCTTAGTTTCAATGACGGCCTAGGAACAGTGGGTTAACTGCTTGTTCAGGGGCAGAACGACAGATTTGTACCTTGTCAACTCGGGGATTCGAACTTGCAACCTTTCGGTAACTAGTCCAACACTCTAACCACTAGGCTACCCTGCCTATAGGAATGCAAACTCAAAATTGTATACAATTCTATATCTGACATGGTACAGGTGTCTCATATTTAGACAGTCAAATAGTGATGGATCTCTCATAAAAAATGATGCAGAGAAAATATATGACATTTTAAGTGCAGTCCTCCGGACCAGGTTGAAGATCAAATGCGGCCCACTTGGCAAAATGAGTGTGACCCCCCTGAACTAGACTGTTAGAGAGGTCACTACCCTCACTGTTCCCAATACTACTTCCCCAAACAGAGGTTACTGCTGTGCCACTGCAAACCGCCCCATAAGGACAGGTCTAGGTTCAGTTTTACTGTGTAAGCCTGGATAATGATGATTAGTAAGGGACAATGTAAACTGATCTGAGTGTGGTGCTTATATTACAGTAGGGGCTTTCCTCTGTTGCTGTAGATACCGTTATTCCACTGGCAGCTTCCTCTTTGTAGTGCTGAGGCCCAAATGACACCCTATTCCCTGTATATTGCACTACATTAGACTAGGGCCCATAGTGCACTGTATAATAGGTTGTCATTTGGGATGCGTTCTTGGATGGTTACCATTGTAACATTTCATCACTGGTGTGCTGTGGGTTTCTGGGTGTTTTAATCTCCACCTCAACTTCCTCTCTGTCTCATGTCTTCATTTATAACTTAGTTGGTATCTGATGGTAAACATGGTTACCCATGGCAACAACTTGGATCTACTATGAGCATGATAAGGATGTGACAGTTTTCGTTTGTGTGTTGTGTTGGTGTGGTGTGTTGTGGTGTGTGGTGTGTAGAGTTGTTGTATCGTGGTGTGTTGTGGTGTGTGTTGTGGTGTGTGTTGTATTTGTATTTGTTAAGGATCCCCATTAGTTCCAGTCAAGGCAGCAGCTACTCTTCCTGGGGTCCAGAAACATTGAAGCAGTTTAAAAACATTACAAAACATTCACAACAGATTTCACAACACACTAAGTGTGTGCCCTCAGACCCCTACTCCACTACCACATGTCTACAACACAAAATGAATGTGTACGTGTGTGTATAGTGTGTATGTTATTGTGTGTGTACGTGTGTGTATAGTGTGTATGTTATTGTGTGTGTATGTGTGTGTATAGTGTGTATGTTATTGTGTGTGTACGTGTGTGTATAGTGTGTATGTTATTGTGTGTGGATGCGTGTCTGTGCGTATGTTTGTGTTGCTTCACAGTCCCTGCTGTTCCATAAGGTGTAATTTGATCTGTTTTTTAAATCATATTTGACTGCTTACATCAGGAACTTGATGTGGAATAGAGTTCCATGTAGTCATGGCTCTATGTAGTACTGTGGAATAGAGTTCCATGTAGTCATGGCTCTATGTAGTACTGTGGAATAGAGTTCCATGTAGTCATGGCTCTATGTTGTACTGTGGAATAGAGTTCCATGTAGTCATGGCTTTGTAGCTACTGTATAGAGTTCCAGTACTATGTTGATGTGGAATAGAGTTCCATGTAGTCATGGCTCTATGTTGTACTGTGGAATAGAGTTCCATGTAGTCATGGCTCTATGTATTACTGTGGAATAGAGTTCCATGTAGTCATGGCTCTATGTAGTACTGTGGAATAGAGTTCCATGTAGTCATGGCTCTATGTAGTACTGTGGAATAGAGTTCCATGTAGTCATGGCTCTATGTAGTACTGTGGAATAGAGTTCCATGTAGTCATGGCTCTATGTTGTACTGTGGAATAGAGTTCCATGTAGTCATGGCTCTATGTAGTACTGTGGAATAGAGTTCCAT
Source organism: Oncorhynchus nerka (assembly GCF_034236695.1). NCBI lineage: Eukaryota > Metazoa > Chordata > Actinopteri > Salmoniformes > Salmonidae > Oncorhynchus > Oncorhynchus nerka. The sequence goes on from NC_088410.1 coordinate 13,335,519, forward strand.
GTAGTCATGGCTCTATGTTGTACTGTGGAATAGAGTTCCATGTAGTCATGGCTCTATGTAGTACTGTGGAATAGAGTTCCATGTAGTCATGGCTCTATGTATTACTGTGGAATAGAGTTCCATGTAGTCATGGCTCTATGTTGTACTGTGGAATAGAGTTCCATGTAGTCATGGCTCTATGTTGTACTGTGGAATAGAGTTCCATGTAGTCATGGCTCTATGTAGTACTGTGGAATAGAGTTCCATGTAGTCATGGCTCTATGTTGTACTGTGGAATAGAGTTCCATGTAGTCATGGCTCTATGTAGTACTGTGGAATAGAGTTCCATGTAGTCATGGCTCTATGTTGTACTGTGGAATAGAGTTCCATGTAGTCATGGCTCTATGTAGTACTGTGGAATAGAGTTCCATGTAGTCATGGCTCTATGTATTACTGTGGAATAGAGTTCCATGTAGTCATGGCTCTATGTTGTACTGTGGAATAGAGTTCCATGTAGTCATGGCTCTATGTTGTACTGTGGAATAGAGTTCCATGTAGTCATGGCTCTATGTAGTACTGTGGAATAGAGTTCCATGTAGTCATGGCTCTATGTTGTACTGTGGAATAGAGTTCCATGTAGTCATGGCTCTATGTTGTACTGTGGAATAGAGTTCCATGTAGTCATGGCTCTATGTTGTACTGTGGAATAGAGTTCCATGTAGTCATGGCTCTATGTTGTACTGTGGAATAGAGTTCCATGTAGTCATGGCTCTATGTAGTACTGTGGAATAGAGTTCCATGTAGTCATGGCTCTATGTTGTACTGTGGAATAGAGTTCCATGTAGTCATGGCTCTATGTTGTACTGTGGAATAGAGTTCCATGTAGTCATGGCTCTATGTTGTACTGTGGAATAGAGTTCCATGGAGTCATGGCTCTATGTGGTACTGTGCACATCCCATAGTCTGTTCTGGACTTGGGGGACTGCGAAGAGACCTCTGGTGGCATGTCTTGGGGGGTATATATGGCTGTCTGAGCTTTGTGCCAGTAGTTCAAACAGACAGGTCATTCAACATGTCCAGTCATCTCATAAATACAAGTAATGAGGAAGTGGATCTCTCCTTCACTTAGAGCCATGAAAGTTTGACGCACATATTATTAGTGTTAACTCTCTGTGTACAACAGAAGGCCAGCCGTGCTGCCCTGTTCTCAGCCAATTGCACTTCTCCTACAGTAAGTCCCTCTTTGTGGCACCTGACCACACGACTGAACAGTAGTCAAGCTGCGTCAAAATTAGGGCCTGTCAAACCTGCCTTGTTGACAGTGCTGTTAAGAAGGTAGAAACTAGGGCCTGTAGGACCTGCCTTGTTGACAGTGTTGTTAAGAAGGTAGAAACTAAGGCCTGTAGGACCTGCCTTGTTGACAGTGTTGTTAAGAAGGTAGAAACTAGGGCCTGTCGGACCTGCCTTGGTGACAGTGTTGTTAAGAAGGTAGAAACTAGGGCCTGTAGGACCTGGCTTGTTGACAGTGTTGTTAAGAAGGTAGAAACTAGGGCCTGTAGGACCTGCCTTGTTGACAGTGTTGTTAAGAAGGTAGAAACCAGGGCCTGTAAAACCTGCCTTGTTGACAGTGCTGTTAAGAATGTAGAAACTAGGGCCTGCATGACCTGCCTTGTTGACAGTGCTGTTAAGAAGGTAGAAACTAGGGCCTGTAGGACCTGCCTTGTTGACAGTGCTGTTAAGAAGGTAGAAACTAGTGCCTGTAGGACCTGCCTTGTTGACAGTGTTGTTAAGAAGGTAGAAACTAGGGCCTGTAGGACCTGCCTTGTTGACAGTGTTGTTGAGAAGGTAGAAACTAGGGCCTGTAGGACCTGCCTTGTTGACAGTGCTGTTAAGAAGGTAGAAACTAGGGCCTGTAGGAACTTCCCTGTTGACAGTGCTGTTAAGAAGGTAGAAACTAGGGCCTGTAGGACCTGCCTTGTTGACAGTGCTGTTAAGAAGGTAGAAACTAGGGCCTGTAGGACCTGCCTTGTTGACAGTGTTGTTAAGAAGGTAAAAACTGGGGGACAAAATGGCGCCGTAGAGAGAACACCGTGTTTCAGCGAGCTCTCGTGGCTTTCGTAAATGTATAATCTTACATTAATCTCCTAGTTTGAAAAAGTGGTAGAATTGGCTAAATAAGTTACCATATAATGAGTCTTGACGACTATTTCGCAAAAATCTCCGACAACATGCCCAATAGAACTACTAAGAAGTCGACCAAAACCACCACCCCTGTGGATGTGCATTTAAGTCATTTAGCAGACATTTAAGTCATTTAGCAGACGCTCTTATCCAGAGCGACTTACAAATTGGTGCTTTCACCTTATGACATCCAGTGGAACAGCCACTTTACAATAGTGCATCTAGGTCTTTTAAGGGGGGGGGGGTGAGAAGGATTACTTTATCCTATCCTAGGTATTCCTTAAAGAGGTGGGGTTTCAGGTGTCTCCGGAAGGTGGTGATTGACTCCGCTGTCCTGGCGTCGTGAGGGAGTTTGTTCCACCATTGGGGGGCCAGGGCAGCGAACAGTTTTGACTGGGCTGAGCGGGAACTGTACTTCCTCAGTGGTAGGGAGGCGAGCAGGCCAGAGGTGGATGAACGCAGTGCCCTTGTTTGGGTGTAGGGCCTGATCAGAGCCTGGAGGTACTGAGGTGCCGTTCCCCTCACAGCTCCGTAGGCAAGCACCATGGTCTTGTAGCGGATGCGAGCTTCAACTGGAAGCCAGTATGTGCATGAGGAGCTAGCTAACGTTAGCGAAGCTAACACCATTGCGGATCCTGGCACAATGGACTTGATTATTCAAAAGATGACTGATAACGTTACTAAAGTGGTCGATGCTAAGATAAGAACGGTTTTGGAAGCAATAGCAGGCCATTCAGCTGAAATACAGAGGGTTGTGGAATGTGTTGTTGAGGCGGAGGGAAGAGTTGCTGCAGTGGAAAATTCAACTACATCTATGGACGCTAAGATAAAAGCACTTGAGAAACAGGTGCGCAACATTGCGGAGCACATTGACGACTTGGATAATCGAGGACGCAGATGCAATATTTGTGTTGTGGGACTCCCGGAAAAATCTGAAGGGACACGTTCAGTAAAATTCTTTGAGGAATGGATCCCTGACTACCTACAAATGGACACTCAGGCTGGTCGGGTGAAGCTGGACAGAGCCCATCGCTCTCAAGCACCGATACCCGGTCCCAATCAGCGCCCACTGCCGGTGGTTATAAAGTTCCACAACTTCACCGACAAGCAGCGCGTCATGGATGCGGCTAGAATCATCGGCTCTGATGGTAGTCAACATAAAGGTCCAAAGGTCTCATTCTTCAATGATTACTCCACAGCGGTTGTACGAAGACGCAAAGCGTTTGATGGGGCGAAGGTGGACTACGCACTGTTGTACCCGGCCACATTGAAGATTATGGTCAACGGATCTCCTAAAAAGCTCTACTCACCTGAAGAGGCTGCTGCGTTTATTGACTCTCTCGGGTAAATAACTTTAAGCTGCACCTCCACAGTATTGAATAACTTTGTTTATTTTTGGTTGAATCTGATCATGAAACAGTTGTGTGAGTCCTCAATTACTCCGGATCAGTAATATTCGTATCTTTATTATTTTTCTTGCTAAAGTAATAGCCGCTATAGCTCAGGCTGAGATATGTGTGAATCCATATTGGTGCCCAGGCTTGGTTTTAGGTGGAAGAGCCTGAATCTTCTTCTATTGATTTTCTTTTCCATATATATAAAGGATGAGGCTATTGAGTGGCAATGCGGACTTAAGAGTCTACATTGGAGAGTTGAAATCCCCTGCATGTTAGCTAGTGGGAAAACCCCCTTTTGGATCTTTACATGTTTAATTTTTGGGTTTAGTATAGTTCGAGTTCAGGGTTCATATAGTTTGTTTATGCTCAGTGAGATAGAGGAGAGTTCAACACATGGAAAAAGGTACCACCCCACTTTTACAGTAGGATCCAGTCTGGATATTGAATGGTCAAGATACAATGGCAGGTAATAGACTGCGTGTATGTACATGGAACATTAGAGGGAGCCATAACCCCATTAAAAGGAAGAAGGTTCTGTCTTTTTTGAAAAAAGAAAATATTGATATTGCCCTGTTGCAAGAAACTCATTTGGATGATAAGGAGCACCTGAAATTACAACAAGGGGGGTTTGGTCAAGTGTTTTTCTCATCATTTACATCCAGAAGTAGAGGTGTAGCAATTCTGGTGAAAAATTACTTAACACTTAAGGTCTTGAATTGTGTGAAAGATACATTTGGTCGCTTTGTTATAATTAATGGTACTTTACAAGGGCAGATCATTTCCATAATGAATATTTACTTTCCCCCTGCTCACCCCCCTGATTTCCTCACTAAGGCGTTCCTAGATTTTTCAGAATTAAACTCGGACAATGCAGTTGTTGGAGGAGATTTTAACTGCTTGCTGAACCCCCTTATTGATAGGTTTCCCAGCGGTATAGCTTCACTCTCTCCTCAAGCTAAGTCACTTAAAGCTATTTGTGATGATCTGGGGTATGCGGATGTCTGGAGAGCCTTTCATCCCTCCAATAGAGAGTTCACTTTTTTCTCTGCACCTCATGGATGATTCATTTAAGTTTGACTTTGAGTCCCTGGTGGTAATTTACACGACAACGCAAATAATATTATGTTGTCACATCAGCACGGCAATGGTTGTAATGGATACCCTGTTTGGTTTGTGCAAGTGTGATTGATAGGTGAGAACAGCATGTTTGTGTGTCCGTGTGTTTGTGTTTGTGTGTCTGTGTTTCTGTGTGTGTGGCAAGGGCTCAACATGCTTTGTGTGTGTCCACTACAGATGAGGATGTGCATGTGTATTTGTGCATCCGTGTGTGTGTGTGTGTGTATATGTGTGTGTGTGTGATGCGAGCATCTCAGCTTAGCTTGTGTGTGTGTGTCCACTAGAGATGAGGATGAGTGTGTGTGGGTTCCCTCGGTGCGCAGCCCTCTGGGCATGTGCACTAACACACCTGGTCTATACACCTGTCTGTCAGGGCTTAGTAACAACAGTAACAACACTGCGCCCGGCACAGATGAGACGGCTGAGGCCATGCTAGCCCTGACCCCTGATGCCTGCCCTGACCTCTGACCCCCGACCTCTAACCCCCGACCCCTGTCTTTTGGCCACATTCCAATCCAGACATCTGCCTGAACTCACAGCTGTACCCGTCACGTGATTTAGCAGCAATCTGATGCCTGACTGAGCTGTAAGTCCAGAACAGACTGTGGGAGGAGCACAGTACTACATAGAGCCATGACTACATGGAACTCTATTCCACATCAAGTAACTCACGCCAACAGTAAAATTTGATTAAAAAAGAAATACACCTTATGGAACAGCGGGGACTGTGAAGCAACACAAACATAGACAAGTGCATATAAACACAAGATAACATACGCAGTATACACACATGTACACAAGGATTTTGTGTGGTAGATAAGTGGTAGAAGAGTAGAGGCCTGAGGGAACACACTTAATATGTTGTGAAATCTGTTATCAATGTATTGCAATGTTTTTCAAACTGCATTAATTTGGCTGGAAGAGGAAGAGTAGCTGCTGCCTTGACAATAACTAATGGGGATCCAGAATAAATACAATGACAGCTAGGTAGCACACAGCCATTGACAGGAACTAATGGGGATCCAGAATAAATACAACTACAGCTAGGTAGCACACAGCCATTGACAGGAACTAATGGGGATCCAGAATAAATACAATGACAGCTAGGTAGCACACAGCCATTGGTTGAAGTAATACAACGGCTGCATTGTAGTTGGACTGGAACGTGACCCCGTACCCTAAACCAGTTGGGACGTGACCCCGTACCCTAAACCAGTTGGAACATGACCCCGTACCCTAAACCAGTTGGAACGTGACCCCGTACCCTAAACCAGTTGGACCGTGACCCCGTACCCTAAACCAGTATGAACGTGACCCCGTACCCTAAACCAGTTGGAACGTGACCCCGTACCCTAAACCAGTTGGAACGTGACCCCGTACCCTAAACTAGTAGGACCGTGACCCCGTACCCTAAACCAGTATGAACGTGACCCCGTACCCTAAACCAGTTGGAACGTGACCCCGTACCCTAAACCAGTTGGACCGTGACCCCGTACCCTAAAACCGTGACCCCGTACCCTAAACCAGTTGGAACGTGACCCCGTACCCTAAACCAGTTGGAACGTGACCCCGTACCCTAAACTAGTAGGACCGTGACCCCGTACCCTAAACCAGTATGAACGTGACCCCGTACCCCAAACCAGTTGGAACGTGACCCCGTACCCTAAACCAGTTGGACCGTGACCCCGTACCCTAAACCAGTTAGAACGTGACCCCGTACCCTAAACAGTTGGAATGTGACCCCGTACCCTAAACCAGTTGGAACGTGACCCCGTACCCTAAACCAGTTGGAACGTGACACCGTACCCTAAACCAGTTGGACCGTGACCCCGTACCCTAAACCAGTTGGAACGTGACCCCGTACCGTAAACCAGTTTCAACGTGACCCCAACACATCGTCTTGTAGGAGGCAGAACTAAGACTCGGTGTGCGTCCCAATAATCCCTCCTCTCTCGTGAAGTGTACACTTGTTCACTTTCCTTCACTGATCTCACACTAGCATGCCCCCACCAATCCAATGCTTTTAGATTTGAAGTAGTGAACGAGTGTACACTTCAGAAGAAAGGAGAGAGTAGCGGCCTCATGAGTGGAATGTTTCTTAATATTTTTCATAAATTCATAATTAATTAAACAACTTTTTATAATTTTTAATGTAAAAAGTCCAGTGTTTCTATTTTAAACGTTTTTGTTATATTACACTCTAATGTTATGTATATAAAGTGTAATTACATTTTTAATTTTTAATTTTACCTTTATTTTATTAGGCAAGTCAGTTAAGAACAAATTCTTAGTTTCAATGACGGCCTAGGAACAGTGGGTTAACTGCTTGTTCAGGGGCAGAACGACAGATTTGTACCTTGTCAACTCGGGGATTCGAACTTGCAACCTTTCGGTAACTAGTCCAACACTCTAACCACTAGGCTACCCTGCCTATTGGAATGCAAACTCAAAATTGTATACAATTCTATATCTGACATGGTAGAGGTGTCTCATATTTAGACAGTCAAATAGTGATGGATATCTCATAAAAAACAATGCGGAGGAAATATATGACATTTTAAGTGCGGTCCTACGGACCAGGTTGAAGATCAAATGCGGCCCACTTGGCAAAATGAGTTTGACCCCCCTGAACTAGACTGTTAGAGAGGTCACTACCCTCACTGTTCCCAATACTACTTCCCCAAACAGAGGTTACTGCTGTGCCACTGCAAACCGCCCCATAAGGACAGGTCTAGGTTCAGTTTTACTGTGTAAGCCTGGATAATGATGATCAGTAAGGGACAATGTAAACTGATCTGAGTGTGGTGCTTATATTACAGTAGGGGCTTTCCTCTGTTGCTGTAGATACCGTTATTCCACTGGCAGCTTCCTCTTTGTAGTGCTGAGGCCCAAATGACACCCTATTCCCTGTATAGTGCACTACATTAGACCAGGGCCCTATTCTCTGTATAGTGCACTACATTAGACCAGGGCCCATAGTGCACTGTATAATAGGTTGTCATTTGGGATGCGTGCTTGGATGGTTACCATGGTAACATTTCATCACTGGTGTGCTGTGGGTTTCTGGGTGTTTTAATCTCCACCTCAACTTCCTCTCTGTCTCATGTCTTCATTTATAACTTAGTTGGTATCTGATGGTAAACATGGTTACCCATGGCAACAACTTGGATCTACTATGAGCATGATAAGGATGTGACAGTTTTCATTTGTGTGTTGTTTTGGTGTGGTGTGTTGTGGTGTGTAGTGTTGTTGTATCGTGGTGTGTTGTGGTGTTGTGGTGTGTGGTGTGTAGTGTTGTTGTGTTGCGGTGTGTTTTATTTGTATTTGTTAAGGATCCCCATTAGTTCCAGTCAAGGCAGCAGCTACTCTTCCTGGGGTCCAGAAACATTGAAGCAGTTTAAAAACATTACAAAACATTCACAACAGATTTCACAACACACTAAGTGTGTGGCCTCAGACCCCTACTCCACTACCACATGTCTACAACACAAAATGAATGTGTACAGTGTGTATGTTATTGTGTGTGTATGTGTGTGTATAGTGTGTATGTTATTGTGTGTGTATGTGTGTGTATAGTGTGTATGTTATTGTGTGTGTATGTGTGTGTATAGTGTGTATGTTATTGTGTGTGTACGTGTGTGTATAGTGTGTATGTTATTGTGTGTGTATGTGTGTGTATGTGTGTGTATAGTGTGTATGTTATTGTGTGTGTATGTGTGTGTATAGTGTGTATGTTATTGTGTGTGTATGTGTGTGTATAGTGTGTATGTTATTGTGTGTGTACGTGTGTGTATAGTGTGTATGTTATTGTGTGTGGATGCGTGTGTATAGTGTGTATGTTATTGTGTGTGTATGTGTGTGTATAGTGTGTATGTTATTGTGTGTGTACGTGTGTGTATAGTGTGTATGTTATTGTGTGTGGATGCGTGTCTGTGCGTATGTTTGTGTTGCTTCACAGTCCCTGCTGTTCCATAAGGTGTAATTTGATCTGTTTTTTAAATCAAATTTGACTGCTTACATCAGGAACTTGATGTGGAATAGAGTTCCATGTAGTCATGGCTCTATGTAGTACTGTGGAATAGAGTTCCATGTAGTCATGGCTCTATGTGGTACTGTGGAATAGAGTTCCATGTAGTCATGGCTCTATGTTGTACTGTGGAATAGAGTTCCATGTAGTCATGGCTCTATGTTGTACTGTGGAATAGAGTTCCATGTAGTCATGGCTCTTGTTGTACTGTGGAATAGAGTTCCATGTAGTCATGGCTCTATGTTGTACTGTGGAATAGAGTTCCATGTAGTCATGGCTCTATGTTGTACTGTGGAATAGAGTTCCATGTAGTCATGGCTCTATGTAGTACTGTGGAATAGAGTTCCATGTAGTCATGGCTCTATGTTGTACTGTGGAATAGAGTTCCATGTAGTCATGGCTCTATGTTGTACTGTGGAATAGAGTTCCATGTAGTCATGGCTCTATGTGGTACTGTGGAATAGAGTTCCATGTAGTCATGGCTCTATGTTGTACTGTGGAATAGAGTTCCATGTAGTCATGGCTCTATGTTGTACTGTGGAATAGAGTTCCATGTAGTCATGGCTCTATGTAGTACTGTGGAATAGAGTTCCATGTAGTCATGGCTCTATGTAGTACTGTGGAATAGAGTTCCATGTAGTCATGGCTCTATGTAGTACTGTGGAATAGAGTTCCATGTAGTCATGGCTCTATGTAGTACTGTGGAATAGAGTTCCATGTAGTCATGGCTCTATGTAGTACTGTGGAATAGAGTTCCATGTAGTCATGGCTCTATGTAGTACTGTGGAATAGAGTTCCATGTAGTCATGGCTCTATGTAGTACTGTGCGCCTCCCATAGTCTGTTCTGGACTTGGGGACTGTGAAGAGACCTCTGGTGGCATGTCTTGGGGGGTATGTATGGCTGTCTGAGCTTTGTGCCAGTAGTTCAAACAGACAGCTTGGTGCTTTCAACATGTCCAGTCATCTCATAAATACAAGTAATGAGGAAGTCGATCTCTCCTTCACTTAGAGCCAGGAAAATTTGACGCACATATTATTAGTGTTAGCTCTCTGTGTACAACAGAAGGCCAGCCGTGCTGCCCTGTTCTCAGACAATTGCACTTTTCCAACAGTAAGTCCCTCTTTGTGGCACCTGACCACACGACTGTACAGTAGTCAATCTGCGTCAAAATTAGGGCCTGTAAAACCTGCCTTGTTGATAGTGTTGTTAAGAAGGTAGAAACTAGGGCCTGTAGGACCTGCCTTGTTGACAGTGTTGTTAAGAAGGTAGAAACTAGGGCCTGTAAAACCTGCATGTTGACAGTGCTGTTAAGAAGGTAGAAACTAGGGCCTGTAAAACCTGCCTTGTTGACAGTGTTGTTAAGAAGGTAGAAACTAGGGCCTGTAGGACCTGCCTTGTTGACAGTGTTGTTAAGAAGGTAGAAACTAGGGCCTGTAAAACCTGCATGTTGACAGTGCTGTTAAGAAGGTAGAAACTAGGGCCTGTAAAACCTGCCTTGTTGACAGTGCTGTTAAGAAGGTAGAAACTAGGGCCTGTAAAACCTGCATGTTGACAGTGCTGTTAAGAAGGTAGAAACTAGGGCCTGTAGGACCTGCCTTGTTGACAGTGCTGTTAAGAAGGTAGAAACTAGGGCCTGTAAAACCTGCCTTGTTGACAGTGCTGTTAAGAAGGTAGAAACTAGGATCTGTAGGACCTGCCTTGTTGACAGTGCTGTTAAGAAGGTAGAAACTAGGGCCTGTAAAACCTGCCTTGTTGACAGTGCTGTTAAGAAGGTAGAAACTAGGGCCTGTAGGACCTGCCTTGTTGACAGTGCTGTTAAGAAGGTATAAACTAGGATCTGTAGGAGCTGCCTTGTTGACAGTGCTGTTAAGTAGGTAGAAACAAGGGTCTGTAAAACCTGCATGTTGACAATGCTGTTAAGAAGGTAGAAACTAGGGCCTGTAAAACCTGCATGTTGACAGTGCTGTTAAGAAGGTAGAAACTAGGGCCTGTAGGACCTGCCTTGTTGACAGTGCTGTTAAGAAGGTAGAAACTAGGGCCTGTAAAACCTGCCTTGTTGACAGTGCTGTTAAGAAGGTAGAAACTAGGGCCTGTAAAACCTGCCTTGCTGACAGTGCTGTTAAGAACGTAGAAACTAGGGCCTGTAAAACCTGCCTTGTTGACAGTGCTGTTAAGAAGGTAGAAACTAGGGCCTGTAAAACCTGCCTTGTTGACAGTGCTGTTAAGAAGGTAGAAACTAGGGCCTGTAAAACCTGCATGTTGACAGTGCTGTTAAGAAGGTAGAAACTAGGGCCTGTAGAACCTGCCTTGTTGACAGTGCTGTTAAGAAGGTAGAAACTAGGGCCTGTAGGACCTGCCTTGTTGACAGTGCTGTTAAGAAGGTAGAAACTAGGATCTGTAGGAGCTGCCTTGTTGACAGTGCTGTTAAGTAGGTAGAAACAAGGGTCTGTAAAACCTGCATGTTGACAATGCTGTTAAGAAGGTAGAAACTAGGGCCTGTAAAACCTGCATGTTGACAGTGCTGTTAAGAAGGTAGAAACTAGGATATGTAGGACCTGCATTGTTGATAGTGCTGTTAAGAAGGTAGAAACTAGGGCCTGTAAAACCTGCCTTGTTGACAGTGCTGTTAAGAAGGTAGAAACTAGGGCCTGTAGGACCTGCCTTGTTGACAGTGCTGTTAAGAAGGTAGAAACTAGGGCCTGTAGGACCTGCCTTGTTGACAGTGCTGTTAAGAAGGTAGAAACTAGGGCCTGTAGGACCTGCCTTGTTGACAGTGCTGTTAAGAAGGTAGAAACTAGGGCCTGTAAAACCTGCCTTGTTGACAGTGCTGTTAAGAAGGTAGAAACTAGGGCCTGTAAAACCTGCATGTTGACAGTGCTGTTAAGAAGGTAGAAACTAGGGTCTGTAAAACCTGCATGTTGACAATGCTGTTAAGAAGGTAGAAACTAGGGCCTGTAAAACCTGCATGTTGACAGTGCTGTTAAGAAGGTAGAAACTAGGATATGTAGGACCTGCATTGTTGATAGTGCTGTTAAGAAGGTAGAAACTAGGGCCTGTAAAACCTGCCTTGTTGACAGTGCTGTTAAGAAGGTAGAAACTAGGGCCTGTAAAACCTGCATGTTGACAGTGCTGTTAAGAAGGTAGAAACTAGGGCCTGTAGGACCTGCCTTGTTGACAGTGCTGTTAAGAAGGTAGAAACTTGGATCTGTAGGACCTGCCTTGTTGACAGTGCTGTTAAGAAGGTGGAAACTAGGGCCTGTAGGACCTGCCTTGTTGACAGTGCTGTTAAGAAGGTAGAAACTAGGGCCTGTAGGACCTGCCTTGTTGACAGTGCTGTTAAGTAGGTAGAAACTAGGGTCTGTAAAACCTGCATGTTGACAATGCTGTTAAGAAGGTAGAAACTAGGGCCCGTAAAACCTGCATGTTGACAGTGCTGTTAAGAAGGTAGAAACTAGGGCCTGTAGGACCTGCCTTGTTGACAGTGCTGTTAAGTTAAGAAGGTAGAAACTAGGGCCTGTAGGACCTGCCTTGTTGACAGTGCTGTTAAGAAGGTAGAAACTAGGGCCTGTAGGACCTGCCTTGTTGACAGTGCTGTTAATTAGGTAGAAACAAGGGTCTGTAAAACCTGCATGTTGACAATGCTGTTAAGAAGGTAGAAACTAGGGCCTGTAAAACCTGCATGTTGACAGTGCTGTTAAGAAGGTAGAAACTAGGGCCTGTAGGACCTGCCTTGTTGACAGTGCTGTTAAGAAGGTAGAAACTAGGGCCTGTAGGACCTGCCTTGTTGACAGTGCTGTTAAGAAGGTAGAAACTAGGATATGTAGGACCTGCATTGTTGATAGTGCTGTTAAGAAGGTAGAAACTAGGGCCTGTAAAACCTGCCTTGTTGACAGTGCTGTTAATTAGGTAGAAACAAGGGTCTGTAAAACCTGCATGTTGACAATGCTGTTAAGAAGGTAGAAACTAGGGCCTGTAGGACCTGCCTTGTTGACAGTGATGTTAAGAAGGTAGAAACTAGGGCCTGTAGGACCTGCCTTGTTGACAGTGCTGTTAAGAAGGTAGAAACTAGGGCCTTTAGGACCTGCCTTGTTGACAGTGCTGTTAAGAAGGTAGAAACTAGGGCCTGTAGGACCTGCCTTGTTGACAGTGCTGTTAAGTAGGTAGAAACTAGGGCCTGTAAAACCTGCATGTTGACAGTGCTGTTAAGAAGGTAGAAACTAGGGCCTGTAAAACCTGCATGTTGACAGTGCTGTTAAGAAGGTAGAAACTAGGGCCTGTAGGACCTGCCTTGTTGACAGTGCTGTTAAGAAGGTAGAAACTAGGGCCTGTAGGACCTGCCTTGTTGACAGTGCTGTTAAGAAGGTAGAAACTAGGATCTGTAGGACCTGCCTTGTTGACAGTGCTGTTAAGAAGGTAGAAACTAGGGCCTGTAGGACCTGCCTTGTTGACAGTGCTGTTAAGAAGGTAGAAACTAGGGCCTGTAAAACCTGCCTTGTTGACAGTGCTGTTAAGAAGGTAGAAACTAGGGCCTGTAAAACCTGCATGTTGACAGTGCTGTTAAGAAGGTAGAAACTAGGGCCTGTAGGACCTGCCTTGTTGACAGTGCTGTTAAGAAGGTAGAAACTAGGATCTGTAGGACCTGCCTTGTTGACAGTGCTGTTAAGAAGGTAGAAACTAGGATCTGTAGGACCTGCCTTGTTGACAGTGCTGTTAAGAAGGTAGAAACTAGGGCCTGTAGGACCTGCCTTGTTGACAGTGCTGTTAAGAAGGTAGAAACTAGGGCCTGTAGGACCTGCCTTGTTGACAGTGCTGTTAAGAAGGTAGAAACTAGGGCCTGTAGGACCTGCCTTGTTGACAGTGCTGTTAAGAAGGTAGAAACTAGGATCTGTAGGACCTGCCTTGTTGACAGTGCTGTTAAGAAGGTAGAAACTAGGATATGTAGGACCTGCATTGTTGATAGTGCTGTTAAGAAGGTAGAAACTAGGGCCTGTAAAACCTGCCTTGTTGACAGTGCTGTTAATTAGGTAGAAACAAGGGTCTGTAAAACCTGCATGTTGACAATGCTGTTAAGATGGTAGGAACTAGGGCCTGTAAAACCTGCATGTTGACAGTGCTGTTAAGAAGGTAGAAACTAGGGCCTGTAAAACCTGCATGTTGACAGTGCTGTTAAGAAGGTAGAAACTAGGGCCTGTAGGACCTGCCTTGTTGACAGTGCTGTTAAGAAGGTAGAAACTAGGGCCTGTAGGACCTGCCTTGTTGACAGTGCTGTTAAGAAGGTAGAAACTAGGATCTGTAGGACCTGCCTTGTTGACAGTGCTGTTAAGAAGGTAGAAACTAGGGACAAACCTGTTGTTGAAGTGCTGTTAAGAGGTAGAAACTAGGGCCTGTAAAACCTGCATGTTGACAGTGCTGTTAAGAAGGTAGAAACTAGGGCCTGTAGGACCTGCCTTGTTGACAGTGCTGTTAAGAAGGTAGAAACTAGGGCCTGTAGGACCTGCCTTGTTGACAGTGCTGTTAAGAAGGTAGAAACTAGGATCTGTAGGACCTGCCTTGTTGACAGTGCTGTTAAGAAGGTAGAAACTAGGGCCTGTAGGACCTGCCTTGTTGACAGTGCTGTTAAGAAGGTAGAAACTAGGATCTGTAGGACCTACCTTGTTGACAGTGCTGTTAAGAAGGTAGAAACTAGGGCCTGTAGGACCTGCCTTGTTGACAGTGCTGTTAAAAAGGTAGAAACTAGGGCCTGTAGGAACTGCCTTGTTGACAGTGCTGTTAAGAAGGTAGAAACTAGGATCTGTAGGACCTGCCTTGTTGACAGTGCTGTTAAGAAGGTAGAAACTGGGGCCTGTAAAACCTGCCTTGTTGACAATGCTGTTAAGAAGGTATAAACTAGGGCCTGTAGGACCTGCCTTGTTGATAGTGCTGTTAAGAAGGTAGAAACTAGGACCTGTAGGACCTGCCTTGTTGATAGTGCTGTCAAGAAGGTAGAAACTAGGGTCTGTAAAACCTGCCTTGTTGACAGTGCTGTTAAGAAGGTAGAAACTAGGGCCTGTAAAACCTGCCTTGTTGACAGTGCTGTTAAGAAGGTAGAAACTAGAGTCTGTAAGGACCTGCCTTGTTGACAGTGCTGTTAAGAAGGTAGAAACTAGGATCTGTAGGACCTACCTTGTTGACAGTGCTGTTAAGAAGGTAGAAACTAGGGCCTGTAAAACCTGCCTTGTTGACAGTGCTGTTAAGAAGGTAGAAACTAGGGCCTGTAGGACCTGCCTTGTTGACAGTGCTGTTAAGAAGGTAGAAACTAGGATCTGTAGGACCTGCCTTGTTGACAGTGCTGTTAAGAAGGTAGAAACTGGGGCCTGTAAAACCTGCCTTGTTGACAATGCTGTTAAGAAGGTATAAACTAGGGCCTGTAGGACCTGCCTTGTTGATAGTGCTGTCAAGAAGGTAGAAACTAGGGTCTGTAAAACCTGCCTTGTTGACAGTGCTGTTAAGAAGGTAGAAACTAGGGCCTGTAAAACCTGCCTTGTTGACAGTGCTGTTAAGAAGGTAGAAACTAGAGTCTGTAAGGACCTGCCTTGTTGACAGTGCTGTTAAGAAGGTAGAAACTAGGATCTGTAGGACCTGCCTTGTTGACAGTGCTGTTAAGAAGGTAGAAACTAGGGCCTGTAAGGACCTGCCTTGTTGACAGTGCTGTTAAGAAGGTAGAAACTAGGGCCTGTAAAACCTGCCTTGTTGACAGTGCTGTTAAGAAGGTAGAAACTAGAGTCTGTAAGGACCTGCCTTGTTGACAGTGCTGTTAAGAAGGTAGAAACTAGGATCTGTAGGACCTGCCTTGTTGACAGTGCTGTTAAGAAGGTAGAAACTAGGGCCTGTAAAACCTGCCTTGTTGACAGTGCTGTTAAGAAGGTAGAAACTAGGGCCTGTAAAACCTGCCTTGTTGACAGTGCTGTTAAGAAAGTAGAAACTAGGGCCTGTAGGACCTGCCTTGTTGACAGTGCTGTTAAGAAGGTAGAAACTAGGGTCTGTAAGGACCTGCCTTGTTGACAGTGCTGTTAAGAAGGTAGAAACTAGGATCTGTAGGACCTGCCTTGTTGACAGTGCTGTCAAGAAGGTAGAAACTAGGGTCTGTAAAACCTGCCTTGTTGACAGTGCTGTTAAGAAGGTAGAAACTAGGGCCTGTAAAACCTGCCTTGTTGACAGTGCTGTTAAGAAGGTAGAAACTAGGGCCTGTAGGACCTGCCTTGTTGACAGTGCTGTTAAGAAGGTAGAAACTAGGGCCTGTAAAACCTGCCTTGTTGACAGTGCTGTAAGAAGGTAGAAACTAGGGCCTGTAAAACCTGCATGTTGACAGTGCTGTTAAGAAGGTAGAAACTAGGGCCTGTAAAACCTGCCTTGTTGACAGTGCTGTTAAGAAGGTAGAAACTAGGGCCTGTAAAACCTGCCTTGTTGACAGTGCTGTTAAGAAGGTAGAAACTAGGGCCTGTAAAACCTGCCTTGTTGACAGTGCTGTTAAGAAGGTAGAAACTAGGGCCTGTAAAACCTGCCTTGTTGACAGTGCTGTTAAGAAGGTAGAAACTAGGGCCTGTAGGACCTGCCTTGTTGACAGTGCTGTTAAGAAGGTAGAAACTAGGGCCTGTAGGACCTGCCTTGTTGACAGTGCTGTTAAGAAGGTAGAAACTAGGATCTGTAGGACCTGCCTTGTTGACAGTGCTGTTAAGAAGGTAGAAACTAGGGCCTGTAGGACCTGCCTTGTTGACAGTGCTGTTAAGAAGGTAGAAACTAGGGCCTGTAAAACCTGCATGTTGACAGTGCTGTTAAGAAGGTAGAAACTAGGGCCTGTAAAACCTGCCTTGTTGACAGTGCTGTTAAGAAGGTAGAAACTAGGGCCTGTAGGACCTGCCTTGTTGACAGTGCTGTTAAGAAGGTAGAAACTAGGATCTGTAGGACCTGCCTTGTTGACAGTGCTGTTAAGAAGGTAGAAACTATGGCCTGTAAGGACCTGCCTTGTTGACAGTGCTGTTAAGAAGGTAGAAACTAGGGCCTGTAAAACCTGCCTTGTTGACAGTGCTGTTAAGAAGGTAGAAACTAGAGTCTGTAAGGACCTGCCTTGTTGACAGTGCTGTTAAGAAGGTAGAAACTAGGGCCTGTAAGGACCTGCCTTGTTGACAGTGCTGTTAAGAAGGTAGAAACTAGGGCCTGTAAAGGACCTGCCTTGTTGACAGTGCTGTTAAGAAGGTAGAAACTAGGGCCTGTAGGACCTGCCTTGTTGACAGTGCTGTTAAGAAGGTAGAAACTAGGGCCTGTAAAACCTGCCTTGTTGACAGTGCTGTTAAGAAGGTAGAAACTAGGGCCTGTAGGACCTGCCTTGTTGACAGTGCTGTTAAGAAGGTAGAAACTAGGGCCTGTAGGACCTGCCTTGTTGACAGTGCTGTTAAGAAGGTAGAAACTAGGGCCTGTAAAACCTGCCTTGTTGACAGTGCTGTTAAGAAGGTAGAAACTAGGGCCTGTAAAACCTGCCTTGTTGACAGTGCTGTTAAGAAGGTAGAAACTAGGATCTGTAGGACCTGCCTTGTTGACAGTGCTGTTAAGAAGGTAGAAACTAGGGCCTGTAAAACCTGCCTTGTTGACAGTGCTGTTAAGAAGGTAGAAACTAGGGCCTGTAGGACCTGCCTTGTTGACAGTGCTGTTAAGAAGGTAGAAACTAGGGCCTGTAGGACCTGCCTTGTTGACAGTGCTGTTAAGAAGGTAGAAACTAGGGCCTGTAAAACCTGCCTTGTTGACAGTGCTGTTAAGAAGGTAGAAACTAGGGCCTGTAAAACCTGCCTTGTTGACAGTGCTGTTAAGAAGGTAGAAACTAGGGCCTGTAGGACCTGCCTTGTTGACAGTGCTGTTAAGAAGGTAGAAACTAGGGCCTGTAAAACCTGCCTTGTTGACAGTGCTGTTAAGAAGGTAGAAACTAGGGCCTGTAAAACCTGCCTTGTTGACAGTGCTGTTAAGAAGGTAGAAACTAGGATCTGTAGGACCTGCCTTGTTGACAGTGCTGTTAAGAAGGTAGAAACTAGGATCTGTAGGACCTGCCTTGTTGACAGTGCTGTTAAGAAGGAAGAAACTAGGGCCTGTAAGGACCTGCCTTGTTGACAGTGCTGTTAAGAAGGTAGAAACTAGGGCCTGTAAAACCTGCCTTGTTGACAGTGCTGTTAAGAAGGTAGAAACTAGGGCCTGTAAAACCTGCCTTGTTGACAGTGCTGTTAAGAAGGTAGAAACTAGAGTCTGTAAGGACCTGCCTTGTTGACAGTGCTGTTAAGAAGGAAGAAACTAGGGCCTGTAAGGACCTGCCTTGTTGACAGTGCTGTTAAGAAGGTAGAAACTAGGGCCTGTAAAACCTGCCTTGTTGACAGTGCTGTTAAGAAGGTAGAAACTAGGGCCTGTAAAACCTGCCTTGTTGACAGTGCTGTTAAGAAAGTAGAAACTAGGGCCTGTAGGACCTGCCTTGTTGACAGTGCTGTTAAGAAGGTAGAAACTAGGGAAGGTAGGAACTGCCTTGTTGACAGTGCTGTTAAGAAGGTAGAAACTAGGATCTGTAGGACCTGCCTTGTTGACAGTGCTGTTAAGAAGGTAGAAACTAGGGCCTGTAAAACCTGCCTTGTTGACAGTGCTGTTAAGAAGGTAGAAACTGGGGCCTGTAAAACCTGCCTTGTTGACAATACTGTTAAGAAGGTAGAAACTAGGGCCTGTAGGACCTGCCTTGTTGACAGTGCTGTTAAGAAGGTAGAAACTAGGACCTGTAGGACCTGCCTTGTTGATAGTGCTGTCAAGAAGGTAGAAACTAGGGTCCGTAAAACCTGCCTTGTTTACAGTGCTGTTAAGAAGGTAGAAACTAGGGCCTGTAAAACCTGCCTTGTTGATAGTGCTGTTAAGAAGGTAGAAACTAGGATCTGTAGGACGTACCTTGTTGACAGTGCTGTTAAGAAGGTAGAAACTAGGGCCTGTAGGACCTGCCTTGTTGACAGTGCTGTTAAGAAGGTAGAAACTAGGATCTGTAGGACCTGCCTTGTTGACAGTGCTGTTAAGAAGGTAGAAACTAGGGCCTGTAAGGACCTGCCTTGTTGACAGTGCTGTTAAGAAGGTAGAAACTAGGGCCTGTAAAACCTGCCTTGTTGATAGTGCTGTTAAGAAGGTAGAAACTAGGGCCTGTAGGACCTGCCTTGTTGACAGTGCTGTTAAGAAGGTAGAAACTAGGGCCTGTAGGACCTGCCTTGTTGACAGTGCTGTTAAGAAGGTAGAAACTAGGGCCTGTAGGACCTGCCTTGTTGACAGTGCTGTTAAGAAGGTAGAAACTAGGGCCTGTAGGAACTGCCTTGTTGATAGTGCTGTTAAGAAGGTAGAAACTAGGACCTGTAGGACCTGCCTTGTTGATAGTGCTGTCAAGAAGGTAGAAACTAGGGTCTGTAAAACCTGCCTTGTTGACAGTGCTGTTAAGAAGGTAGAAACTAGGGCCAGTAAAACCTGCCTTGTTGACAGTGCTGTTAAGAAAGTAGAAACTAGGGCCTGTAAAACCTGCCTTCTTGACAGTGCTCTTAAGAAGGTAGAAACTAGGGCCTGTAGGACCTGCCTTGTTGACAGTGCTGTTAAGAAGGTAGAAACTAGGGTCTGTAAGGACCTGCATTGTTGACAGTGCTGTTAAGAAGGTAGAAACTAGGGCCTGTAAGGACCTGCCTTGTTGACAGTGCTGTTAAGAAGGTAGAAACTAGGGCCTGTAAAACCTGCCTTGTTGATAGTGCTGTTAAGAAGGTAGAAACTAGGGCCTGTAAAACCTGCCTTGTTGACAGTGCTGTTAAGAAGGTAGAAACTAGGGCCTGTAAAACCTGCCTTGTTGACAATGCTGGTAAGAAGGTAGAAACTAGGGCCTGTAAAACCTGCCTTGTTGACAATGCTGGTAAGAAGGTAGAAACTAGGGCCTGTAAAACCTGCATGTTGACAGTGCTGTTAAGAAGGTAGAAACTAGGGCCTGTAGGACCTGCCTTGTTGACAGTGCTGTTAAGAAGGTAGAAACTAGGGCCTGTAAAACCTGCCTTGTTGATAGTGCTGTTAAGAAGGTAGAAACTAGGGCCTGTAAAACCTGCCTTGTTGACAGTGCTGTTAAGAATGTAGAAACTAGGGCCTGTAAAAGCTGCCTTGTTGATAGTGCTGTTAAGAAGGTAGAAACTAGGGCCTGTAAAACCTGCCTTGTTGACAGTGCTGTTAAGAAGGTAGAAACTAGGGCCTGTAGGACCTGCCTTGTTGACAGTGCTGTTAAGTAGGTAGAAACTAGGGTCTGTAAAACCTGCATGTTGACAATGCTGTTAAGAAGGTAGAAACTAGGGCCTGTAAAACCTGCCTTCTTGACAGTGCTCTTAAGAAGGTAGAAACTAGGGCCTGTAGGACCTGCCTTGTTGACAGTGCTGTTAAGAAGGTAGAAACTAGGGTCTGTAAGGACCTGCATTGTTGACAGTGCTGTTAAGAAGGTAGAAACTAGGGCCTGTAAGGACCTGCCTTGTTGACAGTGCTGTTAAGAAGGTAGAAACTAGGGCCTGTAAAACCTGCCTTGTTGATAGTGCTGTTAAGAAGGTAGAAACTAGGGCCTGTAAAACCTGCCTTGTTGACAGTGCTGTTAAGAAGGTAGAAACTAGGGCCTGTAAAACCTGCCTTGTTGACAATGCTGGTAAGAAGGTAGAAACTAGGGCCTGTAAAACCTGCCTTGTTGACAATGCTGGTAAGAAGGTAGAAACTAGGGCCTGTAAAACCTGCATGTTGACAGTGCTGTTAAGAAGGTAGAAACTAGGGCCTGTAGGACCTGCCTTGTTGACAGTGCTGTTAAGAAGGTAGAAACTAGGGCCTGTAAAACCTGCCTTGTTGATAGTGCTGTTAAGAAGGTAGAAACTAGGGCCTGTAAAACCTGCCTTGTTGACAGTGCTGTTAAGAATGTAGAAACTAGGGCCTGTAAAAGCTGCCTTGTTGATAGTGCTGTTAAGAAGGTAGAAACTAGGGCCTGTAAAACCTGCCTTGTTGACAGTGCTGTTAAGAAGGTAGAAACTAGGGCCTGTAGGACCTGCCTTGTTGACAGTGCTGTTAAGTAGGTAGAAACTAGGGTCTGTAAAACCTGCCTTGTTGACAGTGCTGTTAAGAAGGTAGAAACTAGGGCCTGTAGGACCTGCCTTGTTGACAGTGCTGTTAAGTAGGTAGAAACTAGGGTCTGTAAAACCTGCATGTTGACAATGCTGTTAAGAAGGTAGAAACTAGGGCCTGTAAAACCTGCACGTTGACAGTGCTGTTAAGAGGGTAGAAAATAGGGCCTGTAGGACCTGCCTTGTTGACAGTGCTGTTAAGAAGGTAGAAACTAGGATCTGTAGGACCTGCCTTGTTGACAGTGCTGTTAAGAAGGTAGAAAATAGGGCCTGTAGGACCTGCCTTGTTGACAGTGCTGTTAAGAAGGTAGAAACTAGGATCTGTAGGACCTGCCTTGTTGACAGTGCTGTTAAGAAGGTAGAAACTAGGGCCTGTAGGACCTGCCTTGTTGACAGTGCTGTTAAGAAGGTAGAAACTAGGGAAGGTAGGAACTGCCTTGTTGACAGTGCTGTTAAGAAGGTAGAAACTAGGATCTGTAGGACCTGCCTTGTTGACAGTGCTGTTAAGAAGGTAGAAACTAGGGCCTGTAGGACCTGCCTTGTTGACAGTGCTGTTAAGAAGGTAGAAACTAGGGCCTGTAGGACCTGCCTTGTTGACAGTGCTGTTAAGAAGGTAGAAACTAGGATCTGTAGGAACTGCCTTGTTGACAGTGCTGTTAAGAAGGTAGAAACTAGGATCTGTAGGACCTGCCTTGTTGACAGTGCTGTTAAGAAGGTAGAAACTAGGGCCTGTAAAACCTGCCTTGTTGACAGTGCTGTTAAGAAGGTAGAAACTGGGGCCTGTAAAACCTGCCTTGTTGACAATACTGTTAAGAAGGTAGAAACTAGGGCCTGTAGGACCTGCCTTGTTGACAGTGCTGTTAAGAAGGTAGAAACTAGGGCCTGTAAAACCTGCCTTGTTGACAGTGCTGTTAAGAAGGTAGAAACTAGGGCCTGTAGGACCTGCCTTGTTGACAGTGCTGTTAAGAAGGTAGAAATTAGGGCCTGTAAAACCTGCCTTGTTGATAGTGCTGTTAAGAAGGTAGAAACTAGGGCCTGTAAAACCTGCCTTGTTGACAGTGCTGTTAAGAAGGTAGAAACTAGGGCCTGTAGGACCTGCCTTGTTGATAGTGCTGTTAAGAAGGTAGAAACTAGGGCCTGTAAAACCTGCCTTGTTGACAGTGCTGTTAAGAAGGTAGAAACTAGGGCCTGTAGGATCTGCCTTGTTGACAGAGCTGTTAAGAAGGTAGAAACTAGGGCCTGTAAAACCTGCCTTGTTGACAGTGCTGTTAAGGACGTAGAAACTAGGGCCTGTAGCACCTGCCTTGTTGACAGTGCTGTTAAGAATGTAGAAACTAGAGCCTGTAGGACCTGCCTTGTTGACAGAGCTGTTAAGAAGGTAGAAACTAGGGCCTGTAGGACCTGCCTTGTTGACAGTGTTGTTAAGAAGGTAGAAACTAGGGCCTGTAGGACCTGCCTTGTTGACAGTGCTGTTAAGAAGGTAGAAACTAGGGCCTGTAGGATCTGCCTTGTTGATAGTGCTGTTAAGAAGGTAGAGCAACACTTCATTATGGACAGACTTCTCCCCATCTTAGCTACTGTTGTATCAATATGTTTTGACCATGACAGTTTACGATCCAGGGTTACTCCATGCAGTTTAGTCACCTTCACTTGCTTTATTTCTACATTATGCATTTGAAGATTTATTTGAAGTTTAGGGTTTCGTGAGTGATTTGTCCCAAATATAATGCTTTTAGTGTTTGAAATATTTAGGACTAAATGATTCCTTGCCCCCCATTTTGAAAGTAACTGCAGCTCTTTGTTAAGTGTTGCAGTCATTTCAGGCTCTGTAGTAGCTGACATATATAGTATTGTGTCATCCTCGTGCATAGACACACTGGCTTCACTCAAAAGTGTGGCAACTGCTCGGCCTCCGACCACAAGGCACTACAGAGTGTTGTAACGGCTTTCTTCCTGGGAAGGAGAGGCGGACCAAAACGCAGCGTGGTTATAGGTCATGTTTTTAATAAGAAAACTCAACATGAACATAATACAAAACAATAAACGTGGCAAAACCGAAACAGTCCTAACTGGTGCAGAAAACACTAAGACAGGAAACACAAAATAACTATGGTCAGAACGTGACAAGTGTAGTGCGAACTGCCCAGTACATCACTGTTACCAGGCTTCCTGCCATCCAGGACCTCTATACCAGGCGGTGTCAGAGGAAGGCCCTAACAATTGTCAAAGACCCCAGCCACCCTAGTCGTAGACTGTTCTCTCTGCTATGGTACCAGAGCACCAAGTCTAGGTCCAAGAGGCTTCTAAACAGCTTCTACCCCCAAGCCGTAAGACTCCTGAACATCTAATCCAATGGCTGCCCAGACTATTTGCATTGCCCCCCTCCTCCTTTACACTGCTGCTACTCTCTTTTATTATCTATGCATAGTCACTTTAATAACTCTACCTACCTCAATTACCTAGACTAACCGGCTGTCCCCGAAAAGAGACTCTGTACCGGTACCCCTGTGTATTGTCTCGCTATTGTTACTGCTACTCTTTAATTATTTATTACTTGTATTTCTTATTCATATTTTTTTAAGTATTGTTTTATAAAAAATGTTTAAACAGCATTGTTGGTTAGGGCCTGTAAGTCAGCATTTCACTGTATTGTGTGGCAAATAACATTTGATTTGATGTCATTAGTAAACATTTAAAAAAGAAAGGGGCCTAGAATTCCTTTAAAAAGTAAGGGGCCTAGAATTCCTTTAAAAAGTAAGGGGCCTAGAATTCCTTTAAAAAGTAATGGGCCTAGAATTTGTTTAAAAAGTAAGGGGCCTAGAATTCCTTTAAAAAGTAAGGGGCCTAGAATTCCTGATTGTACCTGGATTATGTGTCTCTGTGTTCTGTTCGACAGGTAACCCTTTATCCACACTATATCAGGGGGTGTAAAGCCACAACATATGTTTTTCCAGGCCTGAGGCAACACACCTAGTAGGCCTGAGGCAACACACCTAGTAGGCCTGAGGCAACACACCTAGTAGGCCTGAGGAAACACACCCAGTAGGCCTGAGACAACACACCTAGAAGGCCTGAGGCAACACACCTAGTAGGCCTGAGGCAACACACCTAGTAGGCCTGAGGCAACACACCTAGTAGGCTTAACATGATGAGGGAGAGGAAGATAAGAAGAAGAAGAGAGAAAAGGGTGAAATAGAAATAGTGAGAGAAGGAGAGAGAGAGAGAGAGAGAGAGAGAGAGAGAGAGAGAGAGAGAGAGAGAGAGAGAGAGAGAGAGAGAGAGAGAGAGAGAGAGAGAGAGATAAGGTGAAAACAGAAAGGGGTAGTGTAGAGAGAGAGAGAGAGAGAGAGAGAGAGAGAGAGAGAGGGAGAGGAAGGATAGAGAGAGAGGGAGAAAGAGAGAGAGAGAGGAGGATAGAGAGAGAGAGACAGAGACAGAGAGAGAGAGAAAATTGAGCAGCTGCTGAAAAATGAGCTCCTGTATATATATTGAGATTTAAATGTTTTTTTAGAGTGAAGTACATCGAAAAAATCAAGAGAAAACTGCAAGACTCAATAGAAGACAAAACAAGGAACAAACCAAAAAGACAGGCTTTTAAAAAAGTAACTATTTTTCATAAAATTGTACAGTTATCTTAGCTAGCTGAATTGCTAGCTGAATTGTTTACTTGTTGCTAAGCAGTTGCTAGGGACTCTCCTGGAAGAAGCTAGCTAGCTTACAAAGAATAACAACAAAAAATATCTAGTTAATATCTAGTTAACAGAAGAAAGGAAGACAAAATAAGGACAGAAGAAAAAGGAAAAGAAAAAGGACAACAAAGTGAAACCTCTAAAGAAACAAGAGACCATAATACAAGAAACAGCACTATAGAGAGATAGAAGAAATACACAACATTACTTTATAAGGACTGAATTCTAACATAATTCTGCCAAGCTTGATACAGCTTCAACTAGCACTGACGTGTCAAGTGAGAGGTGTCAAAGCCCATTAGCCCAACAATGGCAGGAGAGTCACACAGTCTACCCCAAACAAATGGAGAGGCCTTAGAAGCTCCCTCCTGCTGTTCAGAGGTAATTAAAATACAGTACCCTGTGCATGTAAAGAATAATAAGGCAAGAAAAGATTACAAAATGAAGCTCCTTATGGAAAATCAAGAGACACTTTTTGCTGACTATTACAAAAATGGGAACATCAGCAACCTTATCTTCCACACAAACCATCCCCTGGCATGGCACAGTGCTATATTAGCACACTACCCTCTTGTTACGAGAGCGGGGATTAACGAGGGGTGGAAACTCAGAATACTTGATAACGAGGACTCTGAGTCAAGTAATATAAATATCTATAAGTCCGGAACAGTAATGGCACAGGGTAATCACAAACAGTTTCAGCTGGACTTTCACCTAATCAAAGAATTAGCCCAGCAGGAGAAGCTCTCCCTTGATAAAGATACCCCCACACCGAGCGGGTCAGACCAGACCTCTTCATTATGTAACTCCACAGACGAGCAACCCCCAGCAGAGAGTCAACCTCCCAGCACAGATTACCACTCCCTCATTGAAATGAAGGACAAATTCACCCAGCTGGAGATAAGGCAGGTGGAGCTGGAACAGCAGGTGATTACACTTCAGTCAGCACAGACCCAGACAACAGTCCAGCACAACAACAGCCCCTTAACCAGACCCGGAGAGCTGGAGGTGGACAGAGACATATCTGCACTTTGGACAGTGGTGAGACAAATACAACAGGAGAAAGAGGAGCAGAACAGAGCACTAGAGGAGAGTGTCAGACTGCTGGTGGAGGAGAGGTTGAGGGGGATGGAGGAGAGGTTGAGGGGGATGGAGGAGAGGGTGAGGGGGATGGAGGAGAGGGTGAGGGGGATGGAGGAGAGGTTGAGGGGACGGCGTGCGACAGAGAACAACCCACTAGAGAGGTGGCCACCCCCACAGAGAAGCCAGCAGAACAGCCCACCTCAGCACCCAACAAAAGTCTCGACACCACAGCAGAACAGTCCACACCAGACCCTGACCATAGAGTCGACATCACAGCAGAACAGACAAATGAAGAACCCCAAGCCCAGCGGCTCTCACCCCCTCTGAGCACCCCCTGTCAGCCTGCCTGATAGCCCTTCTGACAACCCCCCCACACCCACTGAGGACAAACACAAGATACAGATTGTACTACTTATGGACTCAAATGGGAAATATATAGAAGAAAAAAAACTTTTTCCCAAACACAGTGTGTCTAAACTCTGGTGTCCAAACACCCAGCACGCCCTAGACCTTCTGTCTGAGGCCAAACTAGGGTCACCCAGCCACATAATAATACACACAGGCACAAACGACCTGAGAGCACAGCAAGAAAGAGTGGCCACAGCACTGAAGGGAGTGATTGAAAAGGCTTCTTCTACTTTCCCCAACGCACAAGTGGTTATCTCCACCCTGCTACCACGAAAAGACTTCCACCCTGCCACAATACAGCGGGTAAATGCAAGTATTTCCCGTGACTGTGCCTCAAAACCAAATGTTTTCCTGGCCCACCACTCCACCCTGGACTTGAACAGCCTCTATGACCAGGTCCACCTCTACAAGGCAGCAGTGCCCACCTTTGCCCGAACTCTAAAGGACATCGCTCTCAAACGTATCCCCAACACTTCACACAGGAGCAACAGATCAATAGACACCCCACCCAGACCGGCGAGACACCCTCCCAGACCTGCAGGACCCCCCTGGACCTACACATAGAGGACCCACACCAAGAGGAATTACATCCAGACCACCGCACACCCAGACACATCCACACCCCCACCCCAACCAATCAACACCCCCCACGTCAACCATGCCCACACCCCATTTAGGCCCCCTCAGATCAGACCTATGCCACTCCTGCCCACCCCATGCACCCCACCCCCGCAAAGAGGGCCTCAACATGGAAGCCACACATACGCCCAGGTAGTGAGCGGGCAAACAGTCCCAACCCCCACTCTCACACTCGCCCAAGCCAATGGCATGTACCAGATGCTCAGCAGGCTCTGCTCACACTTACTGGCCTGAGGCCAAACCACGACCAACAACATTGGACATTCTATGGAACAAAAAGCATTCACTATATCATCCTGGAATATCCAAGGCCTGAGGTCATCTGCCTTTGGCCTGAAGAGCAGAAACCCGGACTTCACCAAAGAAATCGGTAACACAGACATTGTCATCCTGCAAGAAACCTGGTATAGAGGAGACAGACCCACTGGTTGCCCTCTAGGTTACAGAGAGCTGGTAGTCCCATCCGCCAAACTACCAGGTGTGAAACAGGGAAGGGACTCAGGGGGTATGCTAATTTGGTATAGAGCAGACCTAACTCACTCCATTAAATTAATCAAAACAGGAACATTCTACATTTGGCTAGAAATTCAAAAGGAAATTATCCTAACAGAGAAAAATGTCCTCCTGTGTGCTACCTATATCCCCCCACTAGAATCCCCATATTTTAATGAAGACAGCTTCTCCATCCTGGAGGGCGAAATCAATCATTTCCAGGCCCAGGGACATGTACTAGTCATGTACTAACCTAAATGCCAGAACCGGACAAGAACCTGACACCCTCAGCACACAGGGGGACAAACATCTGCCTGGAGGTGACAGCATCCCCTCCCACATATGCCCCCCTAGGCACAACTATGGCAACATAACCAACAAAAACGGGTCACAACTCCTGCAGCTCTGTCGCACGCTGGGTATGTACATAGTCAACGGTAGGCTTCGAGGGGACTCCTATGGTAGGTACACCTATAGCTCATCTCTTGGCAGTAGTACTGTAGACTACTTTATCACTGACCTCAACCCAGAATCTCTCAGAGCGTTCACAGTCAGCCCACTGACACCCCTATCAGACCACAGCAAAATCACAGTCTACTTAAACAGATCAATACTCAATCATGAGGCATCAAAGCCAAAGGAACTGAGTAACATTAAGAAATGCTATAGATGGAAGGAATGCAGTTTGGAAACCTACCAAAAAACAATTAGGCAACAACAAATTCAATCCCTTTTAGACAATTTCCTGGGTAAAACGTTCCACTGTAATAGTGAAGGTGTAAACCTGGCAGTAGAACATCTTAACAGTATATTTGACCTCTCAGCTTCCCTATCAAATCTAAAAATCTCAAATAGAAAACCGAAGAAAATTAACAATAATGACAAATGGTTTGATGAAGAATGCAAAAATCGAAGAAAGAAATTGAGAAACCTGTCCAACCAAAAACATAGAGACCCGGAAAACCTGAGTCTACGCCTTCACTATGGTGAATCACTAAAACAATACAGAAATACACTACGGAAAAAGAAGGAACAGCATGTCAGAAATCAGCTCAATGCAATTGAAGAATCCATAGACTCTAACCACTTCTGGGAAAATTGGAAAACACTAAACAAACAACAACACGAAGAATTATCTATCCAAAATGGAGATGTATGGGTAAACCACTTCTCCAATCTTTTTGGTTCTATAACAAAGAACAAAGAGCAAAAACATATACATGATCAAATACAGATCTTAGAATCAACTATTAAAGACTACCAGAACCCACTGGATTCTCCAATTACATTGAATGAGTTACAGGACAAAATAAAAAACCCTTCAACCCAAAAAGGCCTGTGGTGTCGATGGTATCCTCAATGAAATGATCAAATATACAGACAACAAATTCCAATTGGCTATACTAAAACTCTTTAACATCATACTTAGCTCTGGCATCTTCCCCAATATTTGGAACCAAGGACTGATCACCCCAATCCACAAAAGTGGAGACAAATTTGACCCCAATAACTACCGTGGAATATGTGTCAACAGTAACCTTGGGAAAATCCTCTGCATTATTATTAACAGCAGACTCATACATTTCCTCAATGAAAACTATGTACTGAGCAAATGTCAAATTGGCTTTTTACCAAATTACCGTACAACAGACCATGTATTCACCCTGCACACCCTAATTGACAACCAAACAAACCAAAACAAAGGCAAAGTCTTCTCATGCTTTGTTGATTTCAAAAAAGCCTTCGACTCAATCTGGCAAGAGGTTCTGCTATACAAACTGATGGAAAGTGGTGTTGGGGGTAAAACATACGACATTATAAAATCCATGTACACAAACAACAAGTGTGCGGTTAAAATTGGCAAAAAACACACACATTTCTTCACACAGGGTCGTGGGGTTAGACAGGGATGCAGCTTAAGCCCCACCCTCTTCAACATATATATCAACGAATTGGCACGGGCACTAGAAAAGTCTGCAGCACCCGGCCTCCCCTGCTAGAATCCGAAGTCAAATGTCTGCTGTTTGCTGATGATCTGGTGCTTCTGTCACCAACCAAGGAGGGCCTACAGCAGCACCTAGATCTTATGCACAGATTCTGTCAGACCTGAGGCCCTGACAGTAAGTCTCAGTAAGACCAAAATAATGGTGTTCCAAAAAAGGTCCAGTCACCAGGACCACAAATACAAATTCCATCTAGACACTGTTGCCCTAGAGCACACAAAAAACTATACATACCTTGGCCTAAACATCAGCGCCACAGGTAACTTCCACAAAGCTGTGAACGATCTGAGAGACAAGGCAAGAAGGGCATTCTATGCCATCAAAAGAAACATAAATTTCAACATACCAATTAGGATTTGGCTAAAAATACTTGAATCAGTCATAGAGCCCATTGCCCTTTATGGTTGTGAGGTCTGGGGTCCGCTCACCAACCAAGACTTCACAAAATGGGACAAACACCAAATTGAGACTCTGCACGCAGAATTCTGCAAAAATATCCTCAGTGTACAACGTAAAACACCAAATAATGCATGCAGAGCAGAATTAGGCCGATACCCACTAATTATCAAAATCCAGAAAAGAGCCGTTAAATTCTACAACCACCTAAAAGGAAGCGATTCACAAACCTTCCATAACAAAGCCATCACCTACAGAGAGATGAACCTGGAGAAGAGTCCCCTAAGCAAGCTGGTCCTGGGGCTCTGTTCACAAACACAAACACACCCTACAGAGCCCCAGGACAACAGCACAATTAGACCCAACCAAATCATGAGAAAACAAAAAGATAATTACTTAACACATTGGAAAGAATTAACAAAAAAACAGAGCAAACTAGAATGCTATTTGGCCCTACACAGAGAGTACACAGCGGCAGAATACCTGACCACTGTGACTGACCCAAAATTAAGGAAAGCTTTGACTATGTACAGACTCAGTGAGCATAGCCTTGCTATTGAGAAAGGCCGCCGTAGGCAGACATGGCTCTCAAGAGAAGACAGGCTATGTGCTCACTGCCCACAAAATGAGGTGGAAACTGAGCTGCACTTCCTAACCTCCTGCCCAATGTATGACCATATTAGAGAGACATATTTCCCCCAGATTACACAGATCCACAAAGAATTCGAAAACAAATCCAATTTTGAAAAACTCCCATATCTTTTGGGTGAAATTCCACAGTGTGCCATCACAGCAGCAATATTTGTGACCTGTTGCCACGAGAAAAGGGCAACCAGTGAAGAACAAACACCATTGTAAATACAACCCATATTTATGCTTATTCATTTTATCTTGTGTCCTTTAACTATTTGTACATTGTATATATATATATATAATATGACATTTGTAATGTCTTTACTGTTTTGAAACTTCTGTATGTGTAATGTTTACTGTTAATTCTTGTTGTTTTTCACTTTATATTTTCACTTTGTATGTTGTCTACCTCACTTGCTTTGGCAATGTTAACACATGTTTCCCATGCCAATAAAGCCCTTGAATTGAAAAATTGAATTGAAAGGATAGAGAGAGAGAGAGAGAGAGAGAGAGAGAGAGAGAGATAAGGTGAAAAACTGAGAGAGGGGGAAGGAGAGAAGAAGAGGTGACACAGAAAAAGAGAACAAGGAGAGAGCGAGAGAAGGGTGAAACAGAGAGAATGAGGAAGATTGTGAACAAGAGAGAGAAGAGGCGTTCTCTAACAGAAAGAGGTAGAGGAGAGGAGAGCAAAATAGTTGTTTTCTATCTCCGTGTGGCTCACACTGAGAGTTGTCTCACCAAAAGAGCGGGAATATTTTATTTATTTTTCTTCTGTTCATGTTATCACCACTGATCATACAGAATAAAAACCTTGTTAAACTGGGGTTTTCTTCAATCTGAACTCAACTGTAAAACAGATTTAATCTCAGACTGATTCTTCTTGTGGGACTAGTTTTATTAGGATCCTACTAGTTGTCATAATACCAGTCTGTCTCTGAGATGGGGTCCAGAACTCTTCTACTTGTTCTGGGTGAGTATAACCTTGTATATCTTTGGAACTTGAATGTCTGTGTGTGTGTGTGTGTGTGTGTGTGTGTGTGTGTGTGTGTGTGTGTGTGTGTGTGTGTGTGTGTGTGTGTGTGTGTGTGTGTGTGTGTGTGTGTGTGTGTGTGTGTGTGTGTGTGTGTGTGTGTGTGTGTGTGTGTGTGTGTGTGTGTGTGTGTGTGTGTGACAAATAAATAGAAAGGTGGTATTTCATAAATCGTTGTCAGTTATAGTTGAATGGCTACAGAATATTCCAACCATTTACCAACCATGAACCAACCATTTACCAACCATGGATATAGAATGACTGTTACAACCCTATCTAAGACATGTATAAACTACAAGAATATCTACAATTATATACTGAACAAACACGATCCAGAGCATCCCAAACATGCTCAATGAGTGACATGCCTGGTGAGTATGCAGGCCATGGAACAACAGGGACAGTATAGTTTTCAGTATAGTTCCTTGCAACATGGGGCAGTGCATCATCATTCTGAAACAGGAGGTGATGGCGGCGGATGAATGGCACGACAATAGGCTTCAGGATCTCATCAATGTACCTCTGTGTATTCAAGTGGCCAACAATAAAATGCAATTGCGTTCGTCATCCCGAGCTTATGACGGCCCATAACATAACCCCACCGCCACCATGGGGCACTGTGTTCACAATGTTGACATCAGCAAACCACTCCCTAACATGACGTCATACATGTAGTCTGTGGTTGTTAGGCTTGTTGGGCGTACTGACAAATTCTATAAAACTATGTTGGAGGCTTATAGTAGAGAAATGAAGATTCAATTCTCTGGCAACAGCTCTGGTGGACATTCCTCAAGTCAGCATGCCAATTACGCACTCCCTCAAAACTTGAGAAATCTGTGGCATTGTGTTGTGTGACAAAAGTGGACATTTTAGAGTGGCATTTTATTGTCACCTGCACAAGGTGCACCTGTGTAATGATCATGCTGTTTAATCAGCTTCTTAACATGCCACACCTGTCAGGTAGATAGATTATCGGGGCAAAGGAGGAACGTTCACTAACAGGGATGGAAACAAATTTGTGAAAAAAATTTGACAGACATTTCTTTGATATTTTATTTAATTTCATGAAACTTGGGACCAACACTTTACATGTTGCATTTATATTTTTGTTCAGTATAGTTTCTTGACAGTTTTAGTGTGTATAGACAGTTTTAGTGTGTTTAGATAGTGTTTATACTGTAGTGTGTATATTGTGTAGTGTGTATTTTAGTGTGTATACTGTGAGTGCATTCGGAAAGTATTCAGACCCTTTGACTTTTTCCATCATTTGTTTTGTTACAGCCTATCTATAAAATTGAATGAATAATTTGTTCCCCCTTGTCAATCTACACACAATACCCCATAACGACAAGGCTTAAAGGTTGTTGTTTTGCAAATGCATTAAAAGTGAAACACAGAAATACCTTATTTAAATAAGTATTCAGACCCTTTGCTATGAGACTCGAAATTGAGCTCAGGTGCATCCTGTTTCCATTGATCATCCTTGAGGTGTTTCTACAACTTGATTGGAGTCCACCTGTGGTAAATGCAATTGATTGGACATGATTTGAAAGACACACACCTGTCTACATAAGGTCCCACAGCTGAGCAAAAACCAAGCCATGAGGTCGAAGGAATTGTCCATAGAGCTCTGAGACAGGATTGTTTCGAGGCACAGATCTGGGGAAGGGTACCAAAGCATGTCTGGAGCATTGAAGGTCCTCAAGAACACAGTGGCCTCCATCATTCTTAAATGGAAGAAGTTTGGAATCACCAAGACTCTTCCTAGAGCTGGCCGCCCTGCCAAACTGAGCAATCGGGGAAAAAGGGCCTTGGTAAGGGAAGTGACCATGAACACGATGGTCACTCTGACAGAGCTCCAGAGTTCCTCTGTGGAGATGGGAGAACCTTCCAGAAGGACAAATATCTCTGCAGCACTCCACCAATCGGGACTTCATGGTAGAGTGGCCAGA
Organism: Oncorhynchus nerka; assembly: GCF_034236695.1. Lineage (NCBI taxonomy): Eukaryota > Metazoa > Chordata > Actinopteri > Salmoniformes > Salmonidae > Oncorhynchus > Oncorhynchus nerka. Next base: position 13,368,707 of record NC_088410.1, read on the forward strand.
TGGAAGCCACTCCTGAGCAAAAGGCACATGACAGCCCATTGGAGTTTGCCAAAATGCACCTTAAGACTCTCAGATATATATATGTATTTTTTACCTTTATTTAACTAGGCAAGTCAGTTAAAACAAATTCTTATTTTCAATGACAGCCCAGGAACAGTGGGTTACCTTCCTGTTCAGGAGCAGAACAACAGACTTGTACCTTGTCAGCTCGGGGATTTGAACTTGCAACCTTTCGGTTACAAGTCCACTGCTCTAAACACTAGGCTACCCTGCCGCCCCATATTGAGGAACAAGATTCTCTGGACTGGTGAAACCAAGCTTGGACTCTTTGGCCTGAATGCCAAGCATCACGTCTGGAGGAAACCTGGCACCATCCCTAAGGTGAAGCATGGTGGGGGCAGCATCATGCTGTGGGGATGTTGTTCAGTGGCAGGGACTGGGAGACTAGTCAGGATCGAGGAAAAGATGAATGGAGCAAAGTACAGATAGATCCTTGATGAAAACCTGCTCCAGAGTGCATAGAATCTCAGACTGGGGCAAAGATTCACCTTCCAACAGGACAACAACACAAATCACACAGCCAAGATAACGCAGGAGTGGCTTCGGAACAAGCCTCTGAATGTCCTTGAGTGGCCCAGTCAGAGACTGGACTTGAACTCGATCGAACATCTCTGGAGAGAACTGAAAACAGCTGTGCAGCAACGCTTCCCATCCAACCTGAAAGAGCTTGAGAGGATCTGCAGAGAAGAATGGGAGAAACTCCCCAAATACAGGTGTGCTAAGCTTGTAGCGTCATACCCAAGAAGACTCAAGGCTGTAATCACTACCAAAGGTGCTTGAAGACATTACTGAGTAAAGGGTCTGAATACTTATGATAATGTGATATATATATTTTTGATGAAAATAAATGCTATAACATTCTAGAGACCTGTTTTTTGCTTTGTCATAATGGGGTATTGTGGGTTAATTGATGAGAGAATTTTAAAAAAAACACTGTAGAATAAGGCTGTAATGTAACAAAATATAGAAAATGTCAAGAGGTCTGAATACTTTCCGAATACACTGTATAGACAGGTTAAGTGTTTATAGACAGTTTTAGTGTTTGTAGACAGGTTTAGTGTGTATAGACAGTTTTAGTGTGTATAGACAGGTGTGTATAGACAGTTTTAGTGTGTATAGACAGTTTTAGTGTTTATAGACAGTTTTAGTGTGTATAGACAGTTTTAGTGTGTATAGACAGTTATAGTGTTTATAGACAGTTTTAGTGTGTATAGACAGTTTTAGTGTGTATAGACAGTTTTAGTGTTTATAGACAGTTTTAGTGTGTATAGACAGTTTTAGTGTGTATAGACAGTTTTAGTGTTTATAGACAGTTTTAGTGTGTGTAGTACAGTTTTAGTGTGTTTAGACAGTTAGTGTTTATAGTTTTAGGGTGTAGACAGTTTTATGTTCATAGTAGTTTTTGTGTATAGACAGTTTTAGTGTGTATAGACAGTTATATGTTTATAGACAGTTTTATGGATGTAGTTTAGTACTATGTTCAGGTAGTTGTGTTATGGATGTTATGGATGTAGTACTATGTTCAGGTAGTTATGTTATATGTTATGGATGTAGTACTATGTTCAGGTAGTTATGTTATGGATGTAGTACTATGTTCAGTTAGTTGTGTTATGGATGTTATGGATGTAGTACTATGTTCAGGTAGTTATGTTATGGATGTAGTACTATGTTCAGTTAGTTGTGTTATGGATGTTATGGATGTAGTACTATGTTCAGGTAGTTGTGTTATGGATGTAGTT